>NC_092046.1:65726884-66038855 GCF_003086295.3 Arachis hypogaea | reverse complement strand
TCCTAGATGTCTACTTAACGAATGAGCGCCATTCGAGTTTGTAATCAGAAAATCCACTTTGAGTGCAGGGAGGTCAGAATCCAACAGCATCAGCAGTCCTTCTTCAACCTCTGAATCTGATTTTTGCTCAAGTCCCTCAATTTCAGTCAGAAAATACCTGAAATCACAGAAAAACACACAAACTCATAGTAAAGTCCAGAAATATGAATTTAACATAAAAACTAATGAAAACATCCCTAAAAGTAACTAGATCCTACTAAAAACATACTAAAAACAATGACAAAAAGCGTATAAATTATCCGCTCATCACAACACCAAACTTAAATTGTTGCTTGTCCCCAAGCAACTGAAAATCAAATAGGATAAAAAGAAGAGAATGTACTATAAATTCCAAACTATCAATGAAACATGGTTTCAATCATATGAGCGGGACTTATAGCTTTTTGCCTCTTGAATAGTTTTGGCATCTCACTTTATCCATTGAGGTTCAGAATGATTGGCATCTATAGGAACTCAGAGTTCAGATAGTGTTATTGATTCTCCTAGTTCAGTATGATGATTCTTGAACACAGCTTCTTTATGAGTCTTGGCTGTGGCCCTAAGCACTTTGTTTTCCAGTATTACCACCGGATACATAAATGCCACAGGCACATAATTGGGTGAACCTTTTCAGATTGTGACTCAGCTTTGCTAAAGTCCCCAATTAGAGGTGTCCAGGGTTCTTAAGCACACTCTTTTTTTGCTTTGGACCTTGACTTTAACCGCTCAGTCTCAAGTTTTCACTTGACACCTACACGCCACAAGCACATGGTTAGGGACAGCTTGGTTTAGCCCCTTAGACCAGGATTTTATTCCTTTAGGCCCTCCTATCCACTGATGCTCAAAGCCTTGGGATCCTTTTTATTTGCCCTTGCCTTTTGGTTTTAAGGGTTATTGGCTTTTTCTGCTTGCTTTTTCTTTTCTTTTTCTTTCTATTATTATTTTTTTTTCGCCTATTTTTTTTCTGCAAGCTTTGTTCTTTGCTACTTTTTCTTGCTTCAAGAATTATTTTTATGATTTTTCAGATTATCAAATAACATGTCTCCTTGTCATCATTCTTTTAAGAGCCAACATATTTAACATTCTTAAACAACAACTTCAAAAGACATATGCACTGTTCAAGCATTCATTTAGAAAACAAGAAGCATTGTCACCACATCAATATAATTAAGCTAAGTTCAAGGATAAATTCAAAACTCATGTACTTCTTGTTCTTTTGAATTAAAACATTTTTCATTTAAGAGAGGTGATGGATTCATAGGACATTTATAACTTTAAGACAGAGTTACTAACTACTAATGATAATGTAATGAAGACACAAACATAGATAAGCACCTAACATAGAAAACGAAAAACAGAAGAAATAAGAACAAGGAATGAATCCACCTTAGTGATGGTGGCGTTTCCTTCTTGAGGAACCAATGATGTCCTTGAGCTCTTCTATGTCTCTTCCTTGTCTTTGTTGCTCCTCCCTCATTGCTTTTTGATCTTCTCTTATTTCATGAAGCATGATGGAGTGCTCTTGATGTTCCACCCTTAGTTGTCCCATATTGGAACTCAATTCTCCTAGGGAGGTGTTGATTTGCTCCCAATAGTTTTGTGGAAGAAAGTGCATTTGAGGCATCTCCGGGATCTCATGGTGATGAGCTTCTTGCGCCTCTTGAGCTCCATGAATGGGCTCTCTTGCTTGCTCCATCTTTTTCTTAGTGATGGGCTTGTCCTCTTTGATGAGGATATCTCCCTCTATGTCAATCCCAGCCGAATTGCATAGGTGGCAAATGAGGTGAGGAAAAGCTAACCTTGCCATAGTGGAAGACTTGTCAGCCACCTTGTAGAGTTCTTGAGGTATAATCTCATGAACTTCCACCTCTTCTCCAATCATGATGCTATGGATCATGATGGCCCGGTCTATAGTAACTTCAGACCGGTTGCTAGTGGGAATGATTGAGCATTGAATGAACTCCAACCATCCTCTAGCTACAGGCTTGAGGTCCAATCTTCTTAGTTGAACCGGCTTGCCTTTGGAGTCAATCTTCCATTGAGCTCCTTCTACACATATGTCCATAAGGACTTGGTCCAACCTTTGATTAAAGTTGACCCTTCTAGTGTAGGGGTGTTCATCTCCTTGCATCATGGGCAAGTTAAACGCCAACCTCACATTCTCCGGACTAAAATCTAAGTATTTCCCCCGAACCATTGTAACATAGTTCTTTGGATCCGGGTTCTTACTTTGATCATAGTTCTTGGTGATCCATGCATTGGCATAGAACTCTTGAAACATTAGGATGCCGACTTGTTGGATGGGATTTGTTAGAACTTCCCAACCTCTTCTTTGAATTTCATGTCGGATCTCCGGATACTCATTTCTTTTGAGTTTGAAAGGGACCTCAGGGATCACCTTCTTCTTGGCCACAACATCATAGAAGTGGTCTTGATGGGCTTTGGAGATGAACCTTTCCATCTCCCATGACTCGGAGGTGGAAGCTTTTGTCTTCCCTTTCCCCTTTCTAGAGGATTCTCCGGTCTTAGGTGCCATCAATGGTAATGGAAAAACAAAAAGCTTATACTTTTACCACACCAAACTTAGAATTTTGCTCGCCTCGAGCAATAAAAGAAAGAATAGATGAAGAAGAAGAAGAAATGGAGGAGAGGGAGAAAGTGATGTGGTTCGGCTAAGAAGGGTATCGAGGGTTTGTGTTGTGTGAATTTGAAGAAGAATGGAGGGCTTTATATAGGGAAGGGGGGAAGGTTTCGGCCATATGGGTGGGTTTGGGTGGGAAATTGGTTTTGAATTTTGAAGGTAGGTGGGGTTTATGAGGTAGGTTTATGGAAAAGAGTGGATGGATGTGAGTGGTGAAGAGGTGATGGGGAAGAGAGATTGAGGTGATTGGTGAAGAGTTTTGGGGAAGAGTGTTTATGGGATTGTGTGAAAGAGGGGTGAGAAGAAGTGAGTGGAGGTAGGTGGGGATCCTGTGGGGTCCACAGATCCTGAGATGATCCTGTGGGGTCCACAGATCTTGAGGTGTCAAGGCACTTACATCCCTGCACCAATTTAGGCATGCCAAATGCCCTTGCACACAACTCTAGGCGTTCAGCGCCAGGTTGGTGCCCATTTTGGGCGTTCAATGCCCATTTGCTGCCATTTCTGGCGTTGAACGCCAGAACCATGCTTGTTCTGGGCGTTCAGCGCCAGGATGCTGCCCATTTTGGGCGTTCAGCGCCAGAACCATGCTCTGTTCTGGCGTTGAACGCCAGGCAGGTACTTCCTCCAGGGTGTGATTTTTCTTCTGCTGTTTTTTATTCCATTTTCAATTTTTATATTTATTTTGTGACTCCACATGATCATGAACCTATAAAGACATATAACTAAGAAAAATATAGTTAGATACAAATTGGGTTGCCTCCCAACAAGAGCTTCTTTAATGTCAGTAGCTTGACAGTGGGCTCTCATGGAGCCTCACAGATGTGCAGAGCTTTGTTGAGACTCTCCAACACCAAACTTAGAGTTTGGATATGGGAGTTCAACACCAAACTTAGAGTTTGGTTGTGGCCTCCCAACACCAAACTTAGAGTTTGACTGTGGGGGCTTTGATTGACTCTGCTTTGAGAGAAGCTTTTTCTGCTTCCTCTCCATGGATGCAGAGAGGGATCCTTGAGTTGTAAACACAAGGGAGTCCTCATTCCATTGAAGGACTAGTTCACCTCTGTCAACATCAGTCACAGCTCTTACTGTGGCCAGGAAAGGTCTTCCTAGGATGATGGATTCATCCTCTTCCTTTCCAGTATCCAAGACTATAAAATCAGCAGGGATGTAAAGGCCTTCAACCTTTACTAACACGTCCTCTACTTGTCCATAAGCCTGTTTTCTTGAACTGTCTGCCATCTCTAATGAGATTTTAGCAGCTTGCACCCCATAGATTCCCAGTTTCTCTATTACAGAGAGGGGCATGAGGTTTATTCCTGAACCAAGGTCACACAGAGCCTTAAAGATCATGGTGCCTATGGTACAGGGTATTATGAACTTTCCAGGATCCTGTCTCTTCTGAGGCAATGTCAGTTGATCCAGATCACTTAGTTCATTGATGAACAAGGGAGGTTCAACTTCCCAAGTATCAATACCAAATAATTTGGCATTCAGCTTTATGATTGCACCAAGGAACTTGGCAGCTTGCTCTTCGGTAACATCCTCATTCTCTTCAGAAGAGGAGTACTCATCAGAGCTCATGAAGGGCATAAGGAGGTTCAATGGAATCTCTATGGTCTCTAGATGAGCCTCAGAGTCCTTTGGTTCCTCAGAGGGAAACTCCTTATTCATCACTGGACGTCCCAGGAGGTCTTCCTCCTTGGGATTCACGTCCTCTCCTCTCCTCACAGGTTCGGCCATGGTGCTTATGTCAATGGCCTTGCACTCTCCTTTTGGAATCTCTTCTGTATTGCTTGGGAGAGTACTAGGAGGGATCTCAGTGATCCTTTTACTCAGCTGGCCCACTTGTGCTTCCAGATTTCTAATGGAAGACCTTGTTTCATTCATGAAACTTACAGTGGCCTTAGATAGATCAGAGACTAAGTTTGCTAAATTAGGAGTATTTTGTTCAGAGTTCTCTGTCTGTTGCTGAGTGGATGATGGAAAAGGTTTATTATTGTTAAACCTGTTTCTTCCACCATTATTAAAGCCTTGTTGAGGCTTTTGATCCTTCCATGAGAAATTTGGATGATTTCTCCATGATGAGTTATAGGTGTTTCCATAAGGTTCACCTAAGTAATTCACCTCTGCTATTGCAGGGTTCTCAGGATCATAAGCTTCTTCTTCAGAAGATGCCTCTTGAGTACTGTTGGATGCAGCTTGGATTCCATTCAGACTCTGAGAGATCATATTGACTTGCTGAGTCAATATTTTATTCTGAGCCAATATGGCATTCAGAGTATCAATCTCAAGAACTCCCTTCTTCATAGGCGTCCCATTATTCACAGGATTCTTTTCAGAAGTGTACATGAACTAGTTATTAGCAACCATGTCAATGAGTTCTTGAGCTTCTGCAGGCGTTTTCTTTAGGTGAATGGATCCACCTGCAGAAGTGTCCAGTGACATCTTTGATAGCTCAGATAAACCATCATAGAATATATCCAGGATGGTCCATTCTGAAAGCATGTCAGAAGGACACTTTTTGGTCAACTGTTTGTATCTTTCCCAAGCTTCATAGAGGGATTCACCTTCTTTCTGTTTGAAAGTTTGAACATCCACTCTAAGCTTGCTCAGCTTTTGAGGAGGAAAGAACTTGGCTAAAAAAGCCGTGACCAGCTTATCCCAAGAGTTTAGGCTATCTTTAGGTTGAGAGTCCAACCATATTCTAGCTCTGTCTCTTACAGCAAAAGGGAAAAGCATGAGCCTGTAGACTTCAGGATCTACTCCATTAGTCTTAACAGTATCACATATCTGCAAGAATTCAGTTAAGAACTGAAAAGGATCTTCAGATGGAAGTCCATGAAACTTGCAGTTCTGCTGCATCAGAGAAACTAATTGAGGTTTCAGCTCAAAGTTGTTTGCTCCAATGGCAGGAATGGAGATGCTTCTTCCATGTAAATTGGAATTAGGTGCAGTAAAGTCACCAAGCATCCTCCTTGCATTATTATTATTTTCGGCTGCCATCTCCTCTTCCTGTTTGAAAATTTCTGAAAGGTTATCTCTGGATTGTTGTAATTTAGCTTCTCTTAATTTTCTCTTCAGAGTCCTTTCAGGTTCTGGATCTGCTTCAACAAGAATGTTCTTGTCCTTGCTCCTGCTCATATGACAAAGAAGAGGGCACAGAAAAAATAATAATAATAATATGGATCCTTTATACCACAGTATAGGGATCCCTTTGTGAGTGGAAGAAAAGCGGGAGACAAAGAATGTGATGTAAAGAAAGAAACACAACTGTGAGGAGGGCAGAGATGTGAGATGAGATATTAGTAAATGAATAAATAAATAGAATAAGATAGGAGAGGGAGAATTTTCAAAAATAATTTTTGAAAAAGAGTTAGTGATTTTCGAAAATAGTTTTTGAAAAAGGTTAGTATTTTTTTTTCGAAATTTTTTTTTTAAAATAAAAAATAAAAAGTAATTAGTTAATAAAAAAGAAATTTTTGAAAAAGAGGGAAGATATTTTTAAAAATTAGGGAGAGAGAGAGTTAGTTAGATAGTTTTGAAAAAGTTAAGAAACAAACAAAAAGTTAGTTAGTTAGTTGAAACAATATTTGAAAAGAGAAGAAGTTAGGAAGTTGGAAAAGATATTTTGAAATTAGATTTTTGAAAAAGATAAGATGAGAAGATATTTTTGAGAAGATATGATTGAAATTAGTTTTGAAAAAGATTTGATTTTTAAAATCACAATTAATGACTTGATTCACAAGAAATCACAAGATATGATTCTAGAACTCAAAGTTTGAATCTTTCTTAACAAGTAAGTAACAAACTTGAAATTTTTGAATCAAAACATTAATTGTTATTGTTATTTTCGAAAATTTGATATAAAAATAAGAAAAAATTTTTGAAAAATATTTTTGGAATTTTCGAAAATACTTAAAAATTTTGAAAAAGATTTGATTTTTGAAAAAGATTTTGAAAAAGATGAGATTTTCAAATTGAAAATTTGATTTGACTCATAAAAACAACTAGAATTTTTTTTAAAAATTTTGAAAAAGTCAAATCTAATTTTTGAATTTGATGAGAGAAAAAAAAAAGAAAAGATATTTTTTTTTTATTTTTGAATTTTTATGATGAGAGAGAAAAACAAGAAAAATGATGCAATGCATGAAAGTTATGGATCAAAACAATGAATGCATGCAAAAATGCTATGAATGTCAAGATGAACACCAAGAACACTATGAATGTCAAGATGAACATCATAGACACAATTTTGAAAAATTTTTAATGCAAAGAAAACATGCAAGACACCAAACTTAGAATTCTTTAATGCTTAGACACTAAGAATTCAAGAATGCATATGAAAAACAAGAAAAGACACAAAACATGCAAATGCAAAGATCAAACAAGAAGACTTACCAAGAACAACTTGAAGATCATGAAGAACACTATGAATACATGGAAATTTTCGAAAAATGCAAAATGCATATGCAAGTGACACCAAACTTATGACATGACTCATGACTCAAACAAGAAACACAAAAAATATTTTTGATTTTTATGATTTTCTAATTTTTTTTGGATTTTTTTCGAAAATTATATGAAAAAGAAAAAAATAAGGATTCCAAAATTTTTAACATGAATTCCAGGAATCTTGCATTCTTAGTCTAAAGCTTCAGTCCAGGAATTAGACATGGCTCACTAGCCAGCCAAAACACTAGACATGGCCAATAGCCAGCCAAGCTTCAGCATGTAAATCAGACATGACATGCCTGACATACCCTACAGTTGTATAACAGCTGATGGTTGGAAGCCTCAGTCCAAATGAATTTAGACATGGCTTTACAGCCAGCCAGGCTTCACATGCTTCATGAAACACTAGAACTCATTCTTAAAAATTTTGAATAAATATATATATATATATTTTGAAAACATTTTTTTCGAAAACAAAAGAAGAATTTTTGAAAGATTTTTGAAAAATTTTTGAAAAGAAAACAAAAAGAAAATTACCTAATCTGAGCAACAGGATGAACCGTCAGTTGTCCAAACTCGAACAATCCCCGGCAACGGTGCCAAAAACTTGGTGCTGTTGCCGGATCAAACTTGGCACTGGTGTTACCGGACCAAAAGCTTGCCGAAAACTCAAACAATCCCCGGCAACGGCGCCAAAAACTTGGTATGCGAAATTGCTACTCAGGTTGTGAATTGTTGTTCGAAATTGATTCCCTGGCAATGGCACCAAAAACGGATGCACAGGACCATGGTCTAAACATATCCTCACAACTTCGCATAACTAACCAGCAAGTGCACTGAGTCGTCCAAGTAATACCTTACGTGAGTAAGGGTCGAATCCCACGGAGATTGTCGGTATGAAGCAAGCTATGGTCACCATGTAAATCTCAGTCAGGCGGATATAAAACAGTAATGGGTTTTCGAAAATAAATAATGGAATAGGGATAGAAATACTTATGTAATTCATTGGTGAGAATTTCATATAAGCGAATGGAGATGCTTTCGTTCCTCTGAACCTCTGCTTTCCTGCCGTCTTCATCCAATCAGTCTTACTCCTTTCCATGGCTGGCTTTATGTGATACATCACCATTGTCAATGGCTACTTTCGGTCTTCTCTCGGGAAAATGATCCAAATGCCCTGTCACGGCACGGCTAATCGTCTGGAGGCATCACCCTTGTCAATGGCTTCATCTTATCCTCTCAGTGAAAATGGTCAACGCACCCTGTCACGGCACGGCTATTCATCTGTCGGTTCTCGATCATGCTGGAATAGGATTTACTATCCTTTTGCGTCTGTCACTAACGCCCCGCAATCGCGAGTTTGGAGCTCGTCACAGTCATCCAATCATTGAATCCTACTTGGAATACCACAGACAAGGTTTAGACCTTCCGAATTCTCTTGAATGCCGCCATCATTCTAGCTTACACCACGAAGATTCTGGTTAGGAGATCTAAGAGATACTCATTCAGTCTAAGGTAGAACGGAAGTGGTTGTTAGGCACGCGTTCATAGGGAATGATGATCATTGTCACATTCATCACATTCAGATTGAAGTACGAATGAATATCTTAGAAGCGAAACAAGATGAATTGAATAGAAAACAGTAGTACTTTGCATTAATCTTTAAGGAACAGTAGAGCTCCACACCTTAATCTCTGGAGTGTAAAAACTCTACCGTTAAAAATACATAAGTGAAAGTCCAGGCATGGCCGAGTGGCCAGCCCTCAAACGTGATCTAAGATAGCATACAACTAATCAAAGATGCCTAATACAATAGTAAAAGGTCCTATTTATAATAAACTAGCTACTAGGGTTTACAGAAGTAAGTAATTGATGCATAAATCCACTTCTGGGGCCCACTTGGTGTGTGCTTGGGCTGAGCTTGAGTGTTGCACGTGTAGAGGTCCTTCTTGGAGTTGAACGCCAGTTTTTGTGCCAGTTTGGGCGTTCAACTCTGGTTTTAGGTCCTTTTCTGGCGCTGGACGCCAGATTTGGGCAGAAAGCTGGCGTTGAACTCCAGTTTACGTCGTCTATTCTTGGCCAAAGTATGGACTATTATATATTGTTGGAAAGCCCTGGATGTTTGCTTTCCAACGCAATTGGAAGCGCGCCATTTCGAGTTCTGTAGCTCCAGAAAATCCACTTTGAGTGCAGCGAGGTCAGAATCCAACAGCATCAGCAGTCCTTCTTCAACCTCTGAATCTGATTTTTGCTCAAGTCCCTCAATTTCAGTTAGAAAATACCTGAAATCATAGAAAAACACACAAACTCATAGTAAAGTCCAGAAATTTGAATTTAACATAAAAACTAATGAAAACATCCCTAAAAGTAACTAGATCCTACTAAAAATATACTAAAAACAATGTCAAAAAGCGTATAAATTATCCGCTCATTAGTCGTAGTGGTTTGAGCTCAGGTTTAGGAGGTTTCTCCTCTGGATGTTGCATAGCTTTGACAACATTCAACTTAAACTCATCCTCATTGACTCTCAGGGTTATTTCCCCTTTTTGGACGTCAATGAGGGTTCGTCCAGTTGCTAGGAATGGTCTTCCTAGAATGAGGGTTGCACTCTTGTGCTCCTCCATTTCCAGTACTACAAAGTCAGTAGGGAAGGCAAATGGCCCAACCTTGACAATCATGTCCTCAATTATGCCTGATGGGTATTTAATGGAGCCATCAGCAAGTTGAAGACAGATCCGAGTTGGTTTGACCTCTTCAGTCAAGCCAAGCTTTCTAATAGTGGATGCAGGGATTAGGTTGATGCTTGCCCCAAGATCACATAGAGCTGTCTTGGTACAAGCACCCTCTAATGTGCATGGTATCATAAAGCTTCCAGAATCCTTAAGCTTTTCGGGTAAGCTTGTTAGGATGACTGCACTGCATTCTTCAGTGAGAAAAACTTTTTCTGTTTCTCTCTAATCCTTCTTATGACTTAAGATCTCTTTCATGAACTTAGCATAAGAGGGTATTTGCTCAAGTGCCTCTACAAATGGGATCTTTATTTCAAGAGTCCTGAGATAGTCTGCAAAGCAGGCAAATTGTTTATCCTGTTCTGCTTGGCGGAGTTTCTGAGGATAAGGCATTTTGGTTTTATATTCTTCACCTTAGTTGCTACAGGTTTATTTCCTACAGAGGCAGGTTGATAAGCCTTGTTGAGGGAGCTATTATCAGCACTTGCAGGTGTCTGATCCCTCACTGGCATTTGAACGCCAGAACTGAACATGGATTGGGCGTTGAATGCCAGATTCTCACCCTTTTCTGGCATTTGAACGCCAGACTTATTCCTCTCTAGGCTCTTACTGTCCTCAGAGGGATTTTGGGTAGCAGGTTACTCATCCTCTGTCAGCTGTTCTTTTCTTGGCTTTCTACTGCTTTGAGTTGAGGTATTTAATGTTTTTCCACTTCTTAGTTGAACTGCTTGGCACTCCTCTGTTATCTATTTTGATAATTAGTGTTTTGTCTGATTTAATTGTGATTCCATATCCTTGTTAGCATTTTTGGTTTCTTGTAGCATCTCCTTAAATTCTGCTAACTGCCTTGTTATAGAAGATAGTTGCTAATTGAGTTCAGCAACTTGTTCCTGAGGACTAAAGTCAGTTGATACTGCCTTGGCTTCTTCTTTCATGGATGACTCATTACTTATGTACAGATGCTGATTTCTAGCAACTATATCAATAAGCTCTTGAGCCTCTTCAATAGTCTTTCTTATGTGTATAGATCCACCAGCTGAGTGGTCTAGAGATACCTGAGCTTTTTCTGTAAGCCCGTAGTAGAAGATATCTAACTGCACCCACTCTGAAAACATTTCAGAGGGGCATTTCCTTAGTATCCCTCTGTACCTCTCCCAGGCATTATAAAGGGATTCATCATCCTCTTGTTTAAAGCCTTGGATGTCCAGCCTTAGCTGTGTCATCCTTTTTGGAGGAAAATATTGATTCAGGAATTTGTCTGATAACTGTTTCTATGTTCTTATGCTTGCTGTGGGTTGGTTATTTAACCACCTCTTAGCTTGATCTTTTACAGCAAACGGAAACAGCAACAGCCTGTATACGTCCTGATCTACCTCCTTGTCACGCACTGTGTCAGCAATTTGCAAGAAGTGCGCCAGAAACTCAGTAGGTTCTTCCTATGGAAGACCGGAATACTGGCAATTTTGCTGTACCATGACAATGAGCTGAGGATTTAGCTCAAAACTGCTTGCTTTGATGGGAGGTATACAGATGCTACTCCCATATGCAGCAGTAATGGGGTTAGTATATGACCCCAGAGTCCTTCTGGACTGTTCATTTCTACTTAGGTCCATGATGGAAAAAGGGAGATAATGCAGATTGCAAATAAAATTTTTTTTTTGAAAACCGAAATTAAAATAAAATAAAATAAATGAAAAATTGACTATAATTTTGAAAATTTGAATAAAAAGAAATAAAAGAAAATTGAAAACTAAATTAATTAATTAAAAAGATTTGAAAAAGATGTGGGTGAGGATTTTCGAAAAAAATGAAGAGAGAGAAATTCGTTAGGAAGTTTTGAAAAAGATGTCTTAAAATTAAAGATACTTGTAAGAAAATAAAATAAAATAAAAAATAAAAAAAAGAAAAGATATGAAAAAGATTTGATTTTAAGATTTGAGATTACAAAAGATAAGATAAGCTAGGTAAGAGAAGATAAGGAATTTAAATTAAAAAGTTTTGAAATTTAAATTTTAAATTTTGAATTTTGAATTTTCGAAAAAGTCAACAATATAAGATAAGGATTTGAAAAAGATTTAAATTTTGAAAAGATTTGATTTTTAAATTTGAAAATTAAATTTTGAATTTTAAATTTTGAAATCTGAATTTTGAAATTTGAATTTTGAATTTTGGAAGTTGAAATTTGAAATTTGAAATAAGATAAGATAAGTTTTAAAAAAGGTATTTAATGTATATAATTTTTTTTAATACTAATAATTTGAAAACGCACAAGAAAAACAAGAAAATACACAGAACAGGAAAAACTAAAGATCAAATAAGAAAAATAGCCAGAACAACTTGAAAATCAAGAAAGAACAATGAACACAAATTCAAAAATTTAAAAGAAAATAAAAACATGCAATTGACACCACACTTAAAATATGAAACTAAACTCAAACAGAAAAACTCAATTATTAGTTTATAAAAATTTTCAAAAAATTTAAAAGAGAAAATAAGGATTTAAAGAAAATTTTAACCAAAAACAATAATAGAAGACGCAATTTTAGTGAATCTAAACTAAAAAGATAAAATTTTCCTAAACTAAGCAATAAAATAAACCGTCAGTTGCCCAAATTCGAACAATCCCTGGCAATGGCGCCAAAAAATTGGTGCACGAATTGTAAATCACACTTTTCACAACTCGTACCACTAACCAGCAAGTGCACTGGGTCGTCCAAGTAATACCTTACGTGAGTAAGGGTCGATCCCACGGAGATTGTCGGCTTGAAGCAAGCTATGATTATTTTGTAATTCTTAGTCAGGAGATCAATAATAAGAGTGATTATATTTATGAAGAGTAAAAAGCATAAATTAAATAGTACTTGTATGCAGTAATGGAGAATAGATTGAGGTTTTAGAGATGCTCTGCCTTCTGAATCTCTGCTTTTCTACTGTCTTCTTCTTTACGCACGCAGGTCTCCTTCCATGGCAAGCTGTATGTTGGTGGATCACCGTTGTCAATGACTACCATCCATCCTCTCAGTGAAAATGTTCCAAATGCATTGTCACCGCATGGCTAATCATCTATCGGTTCTCACTCATGTTGGAATAGAATCCGTTGATTCTTTTGCGTCTGTCACTACGCCGAACACTCGTGAGTTTGAAGCTCGTCATAGTCATCCCTTCCCTGATCCTACTCGGAATACTACAGAAAAGGTTTAGACTTTTCAGATCTCAGGAATGGCCGCCAATAATTCTAGCTTATACCACGAAGACTCTGATCATGAACCAAGAGGCTAAGAGATACACACTCAATCTAAGGTAGAACGGAAGTGGTTGTCAGGCACGCGTTCATAGGTTGAGAATGATGATGAGTGTCACGGATCATCACATTCATCATGGTTAAGTACGAGTGAATATCTTAGAATAGAAACTAGCGTGTTTGAATAGAAAACAGAAGTAATTGCATTAATTCATCGAGACATAGCAGAGCTCCTCACGTCCAATCATGGAGTTTAGAGACTCATGCCGTAGAGATACAATGTAAAACGTGAAAATGTCATGAGGTACAAAATAAATCTCTACATGTTGTTTAAATACTAAACAAGTAACCTATGTTTATAGAAAATGAGTAAACTACAATAGATAGTGCAGAAATCCACTTCCGGGGCACACTTGGTGTGTGCTGGGACTGAGACTTGGGCTTTACACGTCCTTAGGCTGTTTCTGGAGTTAAACGCCAGGTTGTAACCTGTTTTGGGCATTTAAATCCAACTTGTAACCTGTTTCTGGCGTTTAACGCCAGAATGGAACATGGAACTGGCGTTAAACGCCAATTTATGTCATTTATCTTTGAGCAAAATATGGACTATTAAATATTGCTGGAAAGCCCTGGATGTCTACTTTCCAACGCAATTGAGAGCGCGCCAATTGGTTTTCTGCAGCTCCAGAAAATCCATTTCAAGTGCAGGGAGGTCAGAATGCAACAGCATCTGCAGTCCTTTTTCAGCCTCTGAATCAGATTTTTGCTCAGGTCCCTCAATTTTAGCAAGAAAATACCTGAAATCACAGAAAAATACACAGACTCATAGTAAAGTCCAGAAATGTGAATTTTGAATAAAAACTAATAAAAATATACTAAAAAGTAATTAAAACATGCTGAAAACTACTTAAAAACAATGCCAAAAAGCGTATAAATTATCCGCTCATCAGTATGAATGAGTGAAATCTCTTTAATTTTGATCTTTCCAGCCACAACTTGACTAGTGATCAAATTCACCAAAATATGGACTATTTTGTGGCTCTGGAAAGTACCACATTTCATGTTTTTGATACTCCCACCTACCATGAGCATAGTAGTGTGAATTATTCTGAGGTGGTGGAGAGTTTTCCATGAAATTTGATTGACTAAAATATGATGGATGCTCCTTTCTTTCCTAGAAAAAGCTCTGTCTCAAACAATAATCACCAAAAGAAATTGGAATCTCCATTGTAATAAATGAGAGATTCTTAGTGAGGCAATATCACGAACAGTTAGTTAGCAAAAGAAAATAAGAAACAAAAGAAAACAAAGACAGAAGAAAAGTGTCTAATCTAGTAAATCAATCAACCGGTAGTTTGTTAATCACAATTAATCCCCGGTAACGGCGCCATAAACTTGATGCTCGGAAACTTGTCTCTCAACAAATTTTCCTTCAGCAAGTATACCGAATTGTCGTCAAGTAAAATCTCACAATAGAGTGAAGTCGAATCCACAGGGATTAACGGATTAAGCAATCAATGGTTAATTGATTATCCTAGTTAGACGAATCAGATTGGAGTGATAAGCAACAAGGAAATGTAAATTGCATGAATGTAAAGAAAAAAAACTATAAAGTGCAGAGAAGTAAAATGGCAAGAAAAGTAAATGTAAGAACTAAAAATAAAATGAACATTGGGATCAAGAGATATTGCAATCCTCCAGATCAGGTTCATTCTCATCTCTTCCTCAATCAATGCATTCATTGATCTCCTTGGCAATCCTAAGTGATTGGATCCCAATTCCTTGGCAATCCAATCTCTCTAAGCTTGAACAATTTTCTAATTCCTTGATTTAATTGCTCATGGGAAGAGATGAAGTTTGGTCACTGATTATACCACATGCATTCCTAAATCAAAGTGTTGGTAGGATTATATGTCACTATATCCATCCAAACCCCAATTTGGTCCAGCATGAGAAAGCATTTCTAGCATGATCTCCTCATTCCTCTTCCAAGGTTCCGAGGAGATCCAATTATGGAGAGCTTCTCTTCCAAGATAGCTAACCAATTGGATGAAGAACGAAAGATTTCTAGTAAAATCAAGAGAAAAGAAAGAGGAAGAAGAATGAAAACTACAATTGATCCATCAAATTACAATAGAGCTCCCTAACCTGATAAAAAGAGTTAGTTGTTCGTTGCTCTACCAAAACAGAAAATAAAGAAAGTGCAAAAAAATAAAGATGAAGGTTAAAACTGAAATTGAAACTTCAAAGTTCATAAATGAAAATTACAAACTAGAATTAAACTCCTACTAAGAAAAGAAAAAGAAGGAAAAGTGTGTGAGGGGAGGGAATCCGAAGACCCCTCTTCTCTGGTGTGTCCAGCCCCCAGAATACCGTCCTCCCTCCAATCCCCTAATAAATTGAATGTTAAAACTAAGGCCTTTATATAGGCTCTCCTAAATTACAAAATGAAATGAAACTAAAATTAAATTACAATTAAATGAAAATTCCTATTCTAGATGCTTCTTGTGACCTTGATTGGTTGACACTTGTGGGCTTGCTTCCTTGTGGTTGGGTGGTCCTTGAAAGAGAAGTGAATCAATTTGAGGTCTAGGTGCTAATCGTTAGTGCTACCGTTAGCCACACTAACGCTACAAGTGTGGCATTAGTGCTGAAGTTAGTGTGGCTAATGTCACACTTGCTACCAGTTGGTGTTTTTGGGGCTTAAAATATGCCTCTTGTTTGTACTCGAATTTCAACCCCACTATTAACTATTATGTATCGTTGGAAAGCTCTAAACATCAGCTTTCTAACGCAACTAAAATCACCTCGATTGGATCTCTGTAACTCAAGTTATGCTCCCTTGAAGGGGACAGGGTCGCTGGCGTAGTTGCTGGCGTTATTGGCAAAAGTGAGTGCCAATAACGTCAGTGTTTAGGTGTTTAATATTGCCAGGTTCTAGAGCTCAAAATTAATGTCCACCCCATACTATTATATATTTTTGGAAAGCCCTGGATGTCTAATTTCTAACGCCTTTGGAAGCGTATCATTTAAAGCTCTACAGCTCGAGTTACACTTCTTGGAAGGTGAAGAGGTCAGCTGGCCTTACTACAGGTTGATACCATATTCATCTTTGTACTTTCGGGGCAGGTTTTCTCCCTCAAATTTAGTGTCCACCATGTAGTGCCATATATGTTTGGAAAGCTCTGGAATTCTACTTTCCAATGCCACTAGAATCACCTCTTTTGGAGCTCTGTGGCTCAAGTTATTCTTGTTTGAAGAAGGCATGGTCAGGCTGTCAGGTGAGATTTTGCCCACGTTAGTGTCCACGTTAATGGCACTAACGTAGCCTCTTACCAATAACGCTAGCGTTATTGGAACTCACTTTTACCAATAACGCTGCTCTTTGTCCCTCTTTCCCACGTTAATGATCCACGTTAGTGTCGTTAACGTGGCCATTAACGTGGGTCTTCCTTTGCTTTGTTAAAGTTAGTGGCGTTAACGTTGCCACTAACTTTCCATGCTCCCCTTCTTCAAACTTAATGCCATTAACATTCCCACTAACGTTGGGGCTTCTCCTCTCTTCCATGTTAGAGCCCACGTTAGTGGTGCTAACGGGACAACTAACGTGGGCTGAGATGACCTTCGAAGACGTTAGTGGTGTTAAGTTTACCACTAACATTGCAAACTTTCCTTCCTTCCACGTTAATGGCCACGTTAGTGGCACTAACGTAGCCACTAACGTGGCTCTTCTTTGCTTTTTGTTACCTAAAATCAATCAAACAAAGTGCATCAAAGTCTTGCTCTTAATCATGAGATCATGCATCATCCATTTTATCATTCAATTCATGCATAATTCTTATGAAATCATTCAAAATTCACAATGTTTGCTTGAATCATGGTATGAATGCATTTTCAACCAAATACTTGCTTATTTCTTAAGAAAATGCATGAAACCAACCTAAAGCATAAAAAAAATGGCTAGTAAAACTAGCCAAGATGCCCTGGCATCACAACACCAAACTTAAATCTTGCTTGTTCCCAAGCAAGAAAAGAACTATGCACAAAGAATTCTCTTAATTGGAATGTATTGAAGAATTGCTTATGATGCCTTAGTGGGTGAAGTGAATAAGTGACAGTTGGGTGAACTCTAATTTGTATGCTTATGCAAGGATTCCAGTGCTCGTTAGTCCTTACACTTTGGAAGTCTTATATCTTAGGACTTTCATTCAAATGATATTATGGAAGTCTCTTTATAGATTGTCACCTTGATGCAGCACTTATTTTCTAGCATTTTTTTTCTTTTTTGATTTTGGCCTCGACTCTAAATGTCATGTCTCGAAGCGGCTCTTTAGATAAGCTTTCAATCAATACTCCCAAACCAGTTGGTCTAAGGTATTAGGTGTTGAAGCACCCCTTAGGATTTACTTGCTCAAACCTCTCTCTTTGATACAAATCCACCACAAGCATTTAACTAAGACAATAACTCTTTAAGTTCTTGTTTCTTTCTTTTTCTTCCAAGTAATTGATGCTCAGAGCCTTGGGCTTGTTCTTTGTTTTTATTTTTCTCTTGTTACTGCTTCTTGGATCAATAGATGTTTGAGAAATTCCATAATACTTCTCTAAACTTCATTTCCTGTCTATGAGCTCCCATGCAAGTTTTCACAAACATACAACCTCAATACACAATCATACAATCAGAACCTCCACTCCTCTTAATCTTTTGCTTGCCCCAAGATTTATAAAATTCTTCAACACTTTCCTTTCAAAAAAATGATTTCTTTGTTGTATTCTTAGAGATATTGGGTGCAAGTAAAGTTCAAGATGATAATCATGATATCAGAGCAACATGTTACAAATTAAATATCAACTATGCTTATTTCACAAGGAGTAATCACACATGCATATAAAGAAAATAGAAGACAATCATGCAATTAAAGTGCTGGAAATAAGTAAGAGAAAAAAGAAACTTTACCACCTTGTAGTTCATCTTCATTGTTGTTGTCCTTTTCCTCCTATTCTTTCCCTTCCCATACCAAACTTAGAATGATTGTTTATCCTCAAGCAACAAGTAAAACAGTGGTAATGGGGTTTATGATGGATCATGAATGTCTTAGAATAAAGTGTGAGTATGCATGTGTTTCAGCAAGCAAGATTAAGGATCACAATAAAGGCACAAGAACTAAAAACAGAAACATTGTGATGGCATTAATAAGTGGTGTTGGCATGGTACTTTGCATGAAAGTTAAGTGGCAACACCAAACTTAGTGTGACACTGTCATTTTAGAATGATGCAAATACCTAGTAAAGATTGAAAATCTTTTTGTTGCATGGCAACACCAAACTTAGAATGCAATCATATGTCAAATTATTGAAAGTAAACTAAGCAAGGAAAGAAAATGTTACCTACGGTTGGGTTGCCTCCCAACAAGCGCTCTTTTAATGTCATTAGCTTGACATGTCATTCATGACTTTCTTCCTCTTCTTCCAATTTGTTAAGAGGAATGACCTCAAGAGGAAAGAGGAGCCAGTTAATGCCCCTTGTTTTGAGTGCCTCTCCCCAGTAAGCTTTCTTTTGTTGTTAGCTTGAGTAAACTTGCTTGTTGGGGTCGGAGTGGGATGGTTTTTGGTTGACCTTTTCTTGTTCATGGATATTGTCCTTCTTTTCTTGGTCACCATCCTCTTTTTAGTGCTCATGTTGATTGCCTTCACCACCTTGATTTCAGTACTTGGGTGTTGTATGATGGTTGGAGCATCCTCTTCATCAAGAGCTTCTTGAATTGGTGGTTCAATGAACTCATCCTTTATGCAACTCTCTGTTTTATTGGAGTAGTGTGGACTCCCTTGATTGACTTCCTCCCTTTCTTCTGCATGATGTTGCATTGAGCCTTTTGGGAGTGAGTTTGCATGTTCCTTTGTCACCCTTAGTAGTCTCTGTGGGTATAGAGCTAAGTGGTCTCTCTTTGTGATCTCAGCTCTTCAATGAATTGTTTTTCATAATAGAGTTGTGCATTCTGTCTCAATTTTTCTTCATGGTCTCTTTTTGCTATTTTCTTCTTTTCGTTTGTCTTTATCATTTCTTCAAGGAGGAGTTCTATCCTAGCGAGTCTCTCCTCTTCTCTACTTTTTTTGAGTTCTTCAATGAAGAGTTCCATCCTAGCAAGTCCATCTAAAGGAAGTTGGGTAGGTTATAATGGTTGGTCGGGATTGGCTTGTGAATGGAATTGGTTATTTTATGGTTGTGTGTTCTGAAAGTGGTATGACTCTTGTGGGTAGTGGACTAAATTTTGTGGATGGTGAAATGAATTGTATGGATTTGGGACAGAATTTTGTGCTGAGGTATACTCAAGTGATGAAGAATTTAGGCATGTAAAACATAGAGGTGAGGTTGGATAATTGAGAGGTGATGGCTCTTAATGAATAGGGTATGAATGAGTGAAATCTCTTTGATTTTGATCTTCCCAGCCACAACTTGAGTAGTGATCAAATTTGCCAAAATATGGACTATTTTGTGGCTCTGGAAAGTATCCCATTTCATGTTCTTGATACTCCCACCCACCATGAGCATAGTAGTGTGAATCATTCTGAGGTGGTGGAGAGTTTCCCATAAAATTTGATTGACTAAAATATGATGGATGCTTCTTTCCTTCCTGCAAAAAGTTCTGTCTCAAACAATAATCACCAAAAGAAATTAGAATCTCCATTGTAATGAATGAGGGATTCTTAGTGAGGCAATATCACAAACAGTTAGTTAGCAAAAGAAAATAAGAAACAAAAGAAAACAAAGACAGAAGAAAAGTGTCTAATCTAGTAAATCAATCAACCGGTAGTTTGTTAATCACAATTAATCCCCGGCAACGGCGACATAAACTTGATGCTCGGAGACTTGTCTCTCAACTAATTTCCCTTCGACAAGTATATCGAATTATCGTCAAGTAAAAACTCATAATAGAGTGAGGTCGAATCCACAGGGATTAACGGATTAAGCAATCAATGGTTAATTGATTATCCTAGTTAGACGAATCAGATTGGAGTGATAATCAACAAGGAAATGTAAATTGCATGAATGTAAAGAAAAAAAAACTATAAAGTGCAGAGAAGTAAAATGGCAAGAAAGGTAAATGTAAGAACTAAAAATAAAATGAACATTGGGATCAAGAGATATTGCAATCCTCCGGATCAAGTTCATTCTCATCTCTTCCTCAATCAATGCATTCGTTGATCTCCTTGGCAATCTTAAGTGATTGGATCCCAATTCCTTGGCAATCCAATCTCTCTAAGCTTGAACAATTTCCCAATTCCTTGATTTAATTGCTCATGGGAAGAGATGAAGTTTGGTCACTGATTATACCACATGCATTCCCAAATAAAAGTGTTGGTAGAATTATATGTCACTATATCTATCCAAACCCCAATTTGTTCCAACATGAGAAAGCATTTCTAGCATGATCTCCTCATTCCTCTTCCAAGGTTCCGAGGAGATCCAATTATGGAGAGCTTCTCTTCCAAGATAGCTAACCAATTGGATGAAGAACGAAAGCTTTCTAGTAAAATCAAGAAAAAAGAAAGAGGAAGAAGAATGAAAACTACAATTGATCCATCAAATTACAACAGAGCTCCCTAACCCAATAAAAAGAGTTAGTTGTTCATTGCTCTACCAAAACAGAAAAGAAAGAAAGTGCAAAAAAATAAAGATGAAGATTAAAACTGAAATTTAAACTTCAAAGTTCATAAATGAAAAGTACAAACTAGAATTAAACTCTTACTAAGAAAAGAAAAAGAAGGAAAAGTGTGTGAGGGGAGGGAGTCCGAAGACCCCTCTTCTCTGGTGTGTCCAGCCCCGAGAATACCGTCCTCCCTCCAATCCCCTAATGAATTGAATGTTAAAACTAAGGCCTTTATATAGGCTCTCCTAAATTACAAAATGAAATGAAACTAAAAGTAAATTACAATTAAATGAAAATTCCTATTCTAGATGCTTCTTGTGACCTTGATTGGTTGACACTTGTGGGCTTGCTTCCTTGTAGTTGGGTGGTCCTTGAAAGAGAAGTGAATCAAGTTGAGGTCCAGGTGCTAATCGTTAGTGCTACCGTTAGCCACACTAACGCTACAAGTGTGGCGTTAGTGTTGAAGTTAGTGTGGCTAACGTCACACTTGCTACCCAGTTGGTATTTTTGGGGCTTAAAAGATGCCTCTTGTTTGTACTCCAATTTCATGCCCACTATAAACTATTATATACCATTCGAAAGCCCTAAATGTCGGCTTTCTAACGCAACTAAAATCACCTCGATTGGATCTCTGTAACTCAAGTTATGCTCCCTTGAAGGGGACAGGGTCGCTGGCGTAGTCGCTGGCGTTATTGGGAAAATTGAGTGCCAATAACGTCAGCGTTCAGGGGTTTAATATTTCCAGGTTCTGGAGATCAAACTTAATGTCCACTCCATACTATTATATATTTTTAGAAAGCCCTGGATGTCTACTTTCTAACGCCTTTGGAAGCACATCATTTGGAGCTCTACAGCTCGAGTTAGACTTCTTGGAAGGTGAAGAGGTCAGCTGGCCTTACTACAGGTTGATACCATGTTCATCTTTGCACTTTCAAGGCACATTTTATCCCTCAAATTTAGTGACCACCATGTAGTGCCATATTTTCTTGGAAAGCTCTGGAATCCTACTTTCCAATTCCACTAGAATCACCTCTTTTGGAGCTTTGTGGCTCAAGTTATTCTTGTTTGAAGAAGGCATGGTCAGGCTGCCGGGTGAGATTTTGCCCACGTTAGTGTCCACGTTAATGGCACTAACGTGGCCACTAACGTAGCCTCTTAGCCCTTCGCTAGCGTTATTGGCACTCACTTTTACCAATAACGCTACTCCTTGTCCCTCTTTCCCACGTTAATGATCCACGTTAGTGGCGTTAACGTGGCCATTAACGTGGGTCTTCCTTTGCTTTGCTAAAGTTAGTGGTGTTAACGTTGCCACTAACTTTCCATGCTCCCCTTCTTCAAAGTTAATGCCGTTAACGTTCCCACTAACGTTGGGGATTCTCCTCTCTTCCACGTTAGTGCCCACGTTAGAGGTGCTAACGGAACAACTAAAGTGGGCTGAGATGACCTTCGAAGATGTTAGTGGTGTTAACTTTACCACTAACGTTGCAAACTTTCCTTCCTTCCACGTTAATGGCCACGTTAGTGGCACTAACGTAGCCACTAATGTGGCTCTTCTCTGCTTCTTGTTACCTAAAATCAATCAAACAAAGTGCATCAAAGTCTTGCTCTTAATCATGAGATCATGCATCATCCATTTTATCATTTAATTCATGCATAATTCTCATGAAATCATTCAAAATTCACAATGTTTGCTTGAATCATGGTACGAATGCATTTTCAACCAAATACTTGCTTATTTCTTAAGAAAATGCATGAAATCAACCTAAAGCATAAAAAAATGGCTAGTAAAACTAGCCAAGATGCTCTAGCATCATAACCTGCAACTGAAAAACAACAACAACGTATGAAATGAGAATCGGAGGTTCTCAGTATGGTAACAGTGCCCAATGATGTAAGATGTAAGGCTCCGGGACACCGAAGGCAATCCTAGAACTTCACATCACATACTGATATTCAAGCTTAGAACAAAATACATACAAGAACTTAAACCATAAAACAGGGTTATCTAATCTTAAGGGAATTCTAACTAAACTTGTCACACCGCTGTATCCCACAGCCCTCGCCAACCTACCCTCTGCGCGATCCCATCGCCACCACCTACCTAACCTCCTCAGCACCAGACAATCACAATATAAATGCAAGCAAGTAAAATACAAGTAGAAGAATATAGAGCAAGTAGTTCAAGTAAGCAAATAGGCATGTTATTCATTTAGGCATACAATTACTAGTCCGCAAAGCATACAAACAGATAGAAAATGCACATGATGAATGTCTATCCTATTGGCTCGTGATATCACTTGTCGGTCCATAAATGCCAACCCGACACATCCTTTCAGATGTAGCTTTTCTGCCACGCCCACGGATATAGTGCCGGGCACACTCGCATGCGTAACCCAAGGATATAGTGCCTGGCACACTCTTGGAGCAGAAAAGGTCGTTAATCATAATTCATTTTCAGGGATATAGTGCCCTGCACACTCATGTTTAACCCAAGGATATAGTGACTGGCACACTCTCAATATTCAACAAGTTCATCAACCTCACATCATCACCAGACATCACCATTTCTCATCTTAATCCACTTTCAATTATCAATTTTCAACATTCCAAGGATATAGTGCTTGGCACACTTCCCTTTAACATCCATCAAGCTCATAATAACCATCATCAATTCTTAATTCCATTCCGAACTCATTAGTTCTTCATTTCTCAATTCCAGTACCATTCTCCTTTCTCACTCCACCAAGCCCATCCTTAGTACACCAAAAACCTAAACCTCCGTTTGCTAACTTTTCAAAATAATCATCAACTAAAACTCTTAGCTTATTTCCCATGTTCCCATACTCAAAATTAAGCCCAAAAGTCTTAAAATGGTGTTATAGAAGCTTACAACCATGTCAGGAAGGTGAAATAGTTGAAAACAAAGTTTAAAATTATGAAACAGGGTGTGTGTGTCCGCACAGGGGTGTGCATGCGCACACCCAAGAAAATTTTGAAAGTGTGCGTACGCACAGGGGTGTGCGTACGCACAGGTACTGAAATTTATAAAGTCTGTTCACTTGCACAAGCTGTGCGAGCGCCCCTAATAGACGTCCCTTCCCGACTTGTGCGTGCGCACAGGGCTGTGCGTCCGCACAGGTCGTAATTCTTCATCAATGTGCACGTGCATGACCTATGCTAGCGCTGCTACCAAAGCCCTTTTCCTTGCCTGTGTGTACGCACAGATCTGTGCATCCGCACAGAATAACATTTTCGCAGGATTGTGCGTGCGCACAAGGCTGTGCGTGCGCACATATCAGAAAATCCTGAAATTCTGTAACTTGCAAAATTTCAGATTTTCAACACCAACTTTGAATGATCATAACTTCCTCTACAAAATTCCAAATTTTGCAAACTTTATATCAAATCGAAGGGTTTTAAATAATCTTCAAATAAATACCAAATTCAACAAATTTTGAAAACCGAGGCAAGAGTTATGATCAGACCAAGTTCACAAAAAAAATCCTTTTTCACCCAAAACCTCAAATCCTCAAATTTAACCATCTCTCAATTCAAAACCAAACCAAACCATGTCCAACCATCATAAACCACTACTACATACAACATCTTACCATTTCACATCATCCTTCTCAATTTCACACCTAAACTACTCAACCATTATACCATATCTCACTACCAAATCCATAATTTCCTACTTAATCATAAATCCACACCCATAATCATAATCAACCAACAACAACCTCAACTACCAAAACAAATCCTCATAAATTTCAATAATCATTATCAAACCCTATCCATCATTAACCAAATCCATCATAAAGCTCATCAACACCAATGATACCCAACAAAGCTCAACAACCACAATAACCAACAATAAAAAATCATCATCAATATGTGTCATTAAACATCATAATCATCAATATCCTTTATTCCAACCCACCATAAACATTTTATATTAACTCATCATCTAAATTCTCAAAATTCTCATTATCCATCAATAATTCTATACGCCAACAATTAACATCAATTCATATATAATTACTCATACACCCACAACATTCAATCCTATCTTAGGGTCAACTAGCCTAAGTGTCCAGAAACATTACATATTACATAAAGAAAATCGAAACCATATCTTGGCCGATTCCCAAATGCACCAAACACCAAAATGAAGCCACCAAGCTTGATCCAATGCCTCAACCAACTCTAACAAATACCAAAGCTCAAACTAACAACACATATATATACCAACATCAAAACCTAAGATACATAAAACAACTAAACACAAGGGTTTAGTGAAACCTTACCTTATCCAATGTGAGTAGGGGTAAAATCCAACAATTACCCGCTACTAGAGGTCACCTAAACAAGCAAAACCACAAAACTTGCTCAAAAACCAAACCTAAAACGTGCAGAAACTTAGGGAACGAAACTGGGGAGTGAGACGCGACTTTTTACCAGGTTTGCTTAGATAGAAATGTAGAGCTCGTCGAGAGCTTCGCGTCGCCGTAAACAGCTCCTCAATCGGAGCTCCGGATCAAAAGTTATGGCTTCCGAAAGTGGAGGATGAATAGTGCTCCCATGGCTTCTCTTCTCTCTTCTCTCATAACCGAACTCTCTCTCTCTCTCTCTCTTTAATGAAAATGAGCTGAAAGCTCTTTAAAGGAGACTTATATAAGTTGGACTTGGGCCAACTTGGGCCCGGTCCAACCCGTTAGGGTTTTTAGCCCGTTCGGCCCAACTTTGGGCCAAACCTTTAACACCAATGCCCGGTTTTCCATTCCTTATATTTTTCTAAGGTTTTCGACTGTTTTTCACTTTTCTCGCACAGTACTGGGCAGACTTGAACCGGTTCAACCGATTTAACTGTCGGTTCGCAGTTTTTTACAGTTTTTCGCAGAAAACACATTTTCTGACTCGGAAAGACCTACTGAGTCCAAAAATCATATTTAAATCCCCAAATTCTCATTCTAACTTTCGGGATCTTAATTTGGGAATTTAAATTATTTTATTCATGAAAAAACCGGTTCTTACAGTACGCGCTAGTCACTGCTACGCCAATCCATGCGTGTGCGTCAGCCACGCGTGCCCGTTAGCCACGCGTGCCCGTCAGCCACGCGTGCACGTCAGCCACACGTGTGCATCGCCTCCAGTTCTCCAAAGCTCCATTCTTCATGTTCCTTCCACTTGTGCATGCTTCCTTTCTATCTTCTAGACCATTCTTGCCCTATAAATCCAGAATTCACTCAACAAACACATCACGGCATCGAATGGTAATAGAAGAAGATTAAAATATAGCATCTTTAAGGTAAAATAAGCATGTTTTCAATCATGAAGTGAAATTAGGATGGAAACACAAAACAATGCAATTTATATGAATAAGTGCGGAAAATATTGATAAAACCCCCCAAATTCTACACAAGATAAACCACAAAATTGGGGTTTATCATCCGCTCACCTCCAAAGTGTCCTCCATAGTCAGAGCCATGGCAATGCCATACAATTCTCTGTGCCTCTTCTTCAGACACACAGCGTCGGATTATTCTATCCAAGCATCTCTTAAAGAGATATGGTTCGTCCAACAAGTAGTACTTTGCATCATGCATGAGTTTCCTGGCTTGCTGCCTGGTAAACTCCTTGGGAATGAACCTTATAGCCTTGTAATTTGTAATGTCTGCAAACCAAGATACTGTTCGGATGGCATAGAGTTGCTCATCTGGAAAAGATTCGAACATGTCAATGGAGGAAGAAGAAGTCCCTGCTATTGGCTCAATCCGGGACAAGTGATCAGCCACCTGATTTTCTGTCCCTTTTCTATCTCTAATTTCTATATCAAACTCTTGCAGGAGTAATACTCATCTTATAAGTCGGGGTTTAGAATACTGCTTGGTGAGCAGATACTTTAGAGCAGCATGGCCAGTATAAATAATGACCTTACTACTAGGTAGGATATGAACTTGTCAATGGCATAAACCACTGAAAGTAGCTCCTTTTCTGTAGTAGTGTAGTTTTTCTGCGCATCATTTAGTACACGACTAGCATAGTAAATGACATGTAGAAGCTTGTCATGTCTCTGTCCTAGGACTGCGCCAATTGCATGATCACTTGCATCACACATTAGCACAAATGGTAAGTCCCAGTTGGGTGCAGAGATGATAGGAGCTGTAACGACCCAACTTCCAATACGTCATGATCGTACCAAAAATAAGGCGTTACCAACCTGTTTTCCTTATTAACTACTTAATATTGAGCCTTTAGTTCGATATCGTGTTTCAGTTTTAGTAGAAAATGCTAGAAAATTTTGTTTTTATTTATCAAATCATATATCAAGCATCACCAAATAATAATAATCATATAATTATTAGTAAATATTATACAAACAAATTCAAGTGTAACTTAGATACAAATCCTATCCCTCTGTATAAAATAAAAATCTTAAGCAATAAGGGCGAGGGAACTCTATGAAAGCGAATTAACTCATACACTTAACTCATAAATAAATCCTATAATCGCCCGGAGCTTCAAACTGAGTCTTCGAACCTGTATCACTGAAAAGGGTGGAAGATTTTAGGGTGAGAACGAACCACACGTTCTCAGTAGGGAATGGGAATGCCATAAAAGTAATGATTAACATGCAAATAATTAACTTTACTTAATAAACCATCTTTGTCAAACCCTTTGAAATACTTTTTAGTCTTACCTAAGATAAGTAATTACTTTCTTTAAATTCCTAAACCCAAAACAGATCTCAATTGAAAAACTTGTCATATTAAATATCTTTCAGCCACATAATTGATTCTCAGTCATAACAACAGATAGTAATCATCTTTATCCATTCACAAACTACTAGCACAAGCAAGAAACTCAATTCATCACACAAACAAATCACAATAAGACAAACAACATAATCACAGAGAAGTAATACAAGCAAACACAACCAAATGCAAATGCACAACCAATATGATGCATGTCTGTCCTAAGTAGGCCATGAGCTCACGTGTCGGTTTACACCCTGCACTGCAGCCCGACATTACCTAGGAACTAGTCCTAGATATGGCTTTATCTCTGTAGGTGAACTTCGGCCTACAGAAATATCACTCCCATAAGTGAACTTCGGCTTACAGGAATAGTTTAACCACAGCACAACAACTTTCTGTAGGTGAACTTCAGCCTACAGAAATAGCACCTCTGTAAGTGAACTTCGGCTTACAGAATTGGCGCCCCTGTAAGTGAACTTCGGCTTACAGGTATCATAACTCACTGTAGGTGAACTTCGGCCTACAGGAGCAACACACTGAGATACACAATTGGTATTCACTACAGGTGAACTTCGGCCTACAGGAATAACAACTTACTGTAGGTGAACTTGGGCCTACAGGACCTCTAGGGCCAACAGAAATGCAGCAGATGAATATACAAATATCTCTGGAGTTGTCTTAACGCAACAAATGACCTTTCAACAGGCCCTCTGCATGTTCTCTATTTTTATCATATTACTCTTTTCACTTTGAATCCTTAACACATTTTCTTAAACCTTTCTTAACTTTCTCAAGCATTCGTTCATAAAAATCTCAATCATCAATTCAGTTTATAATCTCTGTCTTGGCAATCGTGAGTCAAGCCAACTTTAAAACTATCTTTCATTTTAGTTCTATATCAAAGACTCAAGAAAAATCATTTATTTTAAATGCATTAAACATTTTTCAAAACTTAACCTTTCATTAGAAGTAATCAAATAAAACTCTTTCTTATGTTTACTAACTTCCCAAAGATTCAAAAATCATCTCTCTTACTATTCAAATTCAAATATTATTATTTCACCAAATTTCTAAAAAGGTAATCCTTTATTTCAAGCCCAAAACATAACTCTTTCTATATTGAATCAAATTCAAAACATAATTTCTTTCTTAAATAATTTAATTTTGAAACATAAACCTTTCTCTCGTAAATTGAATTCAAAATAGAATTATTCTTTTCTTAACTAAATAAAACTTAAATAATCATTTTTCCAAATCCAAATCTTCTAAAATAACTTCTCAAATAAAACTTCAGATTTTATAAAATTTCGGTAGCACCTCCCTAAAACTCGGACTTAGCCACCCTTACGGGTTCCCTCTTTCTCAACAATTCAACAATCCTTTCTCAACAATTATCAAATACAAGATTCTCAAGCAACCAAAAAAATCCACAATTCGCAATTTTCACATAATCCAACAATCCAATTTTCATCTCATCAATTTACAATTAAATTCATAAGTCATAGAATCCTTTCAAATTAAACTCAATCAATTCTCCATCCATTTATCAGCAACTATCATGACAGATTCTCAATAATTATCTCATCACAATTTAGTTTAAGAACTAACATCCTTTCATCAATTAAAATCAGAATTTCCATAAACCATTCTTTAAAAGTAAACCGGTCCAATTTCAAGAATTCATAACAAATACCCCAACATCAACTCTTCATATTTCTTGTTATTTTTAAAGTTATTTAGTTATTAGCAAAGTTATCATTTTATTCTAAAGATCACACTTTAGGAAAATATTTCAGTAATCATCCTCCAATCCTTTAACCATTCTCAAAATTAACTCTAGTTAACCTTAAATCAACAATAACAACCAAATTAAGAAATCAATGTAACCCGAAATTTAGGTAACAAGCATAGCCTCAAACCAAAATCAACCTCATCAATTAATCGCTTACAACAATGAAACCAGTCACAATCACAGCCAAGTCAGGATCAATAAATCATGACACAGAAAATTAGTCTAACCATTAATAAATTATTTATATACTCTTAAAGTTTACTATATTATTTCAGAAAATCACAGGTTCTCTAAACAGTTTAATCCCTTAGTTCCAATCCTTCAATAACCAACAAAACCAATCTCAACTAGTCACAAGTAAACTTCACAGCCATTCCCATAAATCAAATATCCAATTCAACATCAAACAAGTCAATAATTCACTCAAAATCAGAATCTCAACCAATTCATCGCAGAATCAATAATTCAGTCACATTTCACAACCGCATCTAATTTCAATTATAATTCAAAGTAACCACAACCCCATTTCAACCAATTCAGCAATATCATATAAAATAAGAATTGTCAACAAATCTATTAAAGTCAGAAAACCAATATCAGTCATAGCATTAACCAATCACAATTCAAACTCAACTCATCAATCATCAACATGTCAGTTTTTCTCAATAAGTAACTCAACATATTTTCAATTCAGTAAGTAACACAAGCTTAATCACCATTCACTACCATATTTAATTCAAATCATAACTCAGAAAAATCACAATAGCTAACCATTCTCAAACACATTTCAAGTCATTATTGTCAATTAAGAAGTTCTTAACTATTATTAACCATTTGCACTTATCCAATAACTTTGTAGGCATTCTAAATTAAAAACGTTAAATCCCCTACCTCAATGTCACATTAACAACGCAATTAAACCAAGCAGCAGCCTCGGTGACATTTTTCCTATGAGTTCCCTTCCTCTGGCAACAGCACAACAGCTCGGAACCTATGTAGCAGCACCAGAATCATCAAGAGCAGCTCCAGAAATTGGTTCCTAGCGACTCCAATGGCAGCAATAGTGACAAGGTTAAACGGCCTCCTCTTCTTTCTGGTTTTGGATCCCAGTGGCAAAGGCTCCAGCAACTATGAAACTTGAAGCAGAGGCAAAACAGAGCAAGAACAGCAGCGGCGATGTTGAACCCAACAAACAGCAGCGGCAGTGGTATTTTCTCAGATTTTAGAAACCAGAAGCAGTGGCAAAACAGCGACTCCTTCCCTTGATTCTTGCAACGCTCCTCAGCTCTGTACACACAGTAGCAGCAGCTTCCTCCGATGGCAGCAGCGACGAGATCCCCTCCCAGCGGCGGAACCCTCGCGGTGGTGGCCGTGGATTGATGGTGACAGCGTAGTGGAACACAACTCCTCTCCTCATTGGTGACCCTGACTCTCGCATTCGTTCTCTCTCTCTGCTAGCCCCTCGACGGTGACGGCTCCAAGGAAGACGACGAGAAAGGACGGCGGTGGCTCTTCGTGGTGGTCGCTCTCCTCCTTTCGGTGACGTTAGTAGCGATGACAGATCCTTGAAGCGGCGGCGGCAGATCACGAATGAACGACAGCGACGCGGGCTCGGGCTCTATGGACGGGACGGCGCTGCGAAGCAGCTCGACGGCGATGATCTCCGCGGCTCCATGAATGGCTGACAGGAGGCGCTGCAGCGCGGGCAAGGCTGGGTGACGCTGGGGATGGTGGCGACGGCATAGCAGGGCCCGACGAACAGAGGTGGCGACGGTGCCGAGCCCCCTCCGGCGATGCTCTTCCCTCTTCTCTCGGATCCCACTCTCTCTGCGCTTCTTTCTCAGTTCTGTGTGAGGGAGTTTTACGTTTAGGAAAGGAAAGGGGGGAAACTAGGGGTGCGGCTGAGTGTGGTGAGGGTGAAAGGGTTAGGGTTCCTCAATTTAGGAAATTAGGGTTTCTAGTTTGATTTGGGAATTAGGGTTAGAAATTAGGATTTTATAAAGAAATAAGGATAGATATGAATAGATATTTTGATAAAATTGGAGGGTAGAGTAATTTTAAAATCAAATGTACTCTATTAAAAATATTTAGGAACATTATTTATCATCATATTGCTAAGTTCAATTAATTATTTCAAGTTTAAATTATAAAATAAGCATATTAATCATATAATTATAAAATATAGTTCAAACTCAATATTAATCATTCAAATTAAATGATATAACTTCTTATTATTTTTCTATCACTAGACTTTAATTTCAATTTATAAAATAACCAATTATAATAAAAATTGTGCATAAATATTAACTAGCTTAAACATAAAGTATTTATAAATATCAATCTAATCATTTCTAATAATTTCTAGGAATTCAAATTAATAACATAATTCATTCAAAATAGAATTTATTTAAATTAAATTATGCAATTCTTCTATTTTTTTTCAATTACTAACATTATAATTTCAATTATATCAAATATTCAATAAAAATTATATAAAAATTCTAATTAGTTTAAACTTCAATTATTATGAAACTCTATTTAATTACCTTTAGTAAAATAATTTTCTTAAAATAAAATTATCAATAAATAAAATAAATCACAAATAACTAATTATTTGATTTTCAAAAACTAGGGTTGTTACAGGAGCAGTGACAAGCATGGCTTTCAGGGTTTCAAAGGCGTGCAGGCATTCTTGGTCAAAAATGAATGGAACATCAGTGGCAAAGAGATTACACAGGAGTTTTGCAATTTTTGAAAAATCTTTTATGAACCTCCTATAGAATCCTGCATTTTCTAGGAAACTTCTGATTGCCTTGACATTAGTAGGTGGAGGCAAGTGTTCTATCACTTTCACCTTAACTTGATCTACTTCTATTCCCTTATTTGAGATCCGATGTCCAAGAACAATGCCTTCAATTACCATGAAGTGGCATTTCTCCCAGTTTAGAACTAGGTTTGTCTCTTGGCATCTTTTCAGAACTCGAGTCAGATGATCAAGCCAAGATTCAAATGAGTCTCCAAAGATAGAAAAGTCATTCAAGAACACTTCAAGGAACTTCTCTACCATATCAGAGAAGATGGATAACATACATCTCTGAAAGGTGGCAGGTGCATTGCACAGGCCAAATAACATTTGCCTGTAGGACAAACACACCAGATGGACATGTGAATGCTAACTTTTCTTGATCCTGTGGATCCACTGCTATTTAATTGTATCCGGAATATCCATTCAGGAAACAATAAAAAGCATGACCTGCTAGTCTTTCTAGCATTTTGTCAATGAAGGGTAGAGGAAAGTGATCTTTCCTGGTGGCATCATTGAGTCTTCTATAGTCAATGCACATACGCCACCTGATAAATCCCGATTTCGTGGTTTATCTTGTGCTTATTTTAGGGGATTTTATCACCTTTTTCCACATTTATTCAGTGAAATAGCATGGTTTTGTAATTCTCCCTTGAATTGTGCTTAAGTGTGAAAACATGCTTTTAGGCCCTTAAATTGGTGATTTTAATTCACTTTAATTACATTCGATGCCTTGATGTGTTTGTTAAGTGATTTCAGGTTCATAAGGCAAGTATTGGATGAAAGAAATGAGGAAAAAAACATACAAAGTGGAGAATGCATGAAGAAATAAGAATTGGGAATGCATCGATGGGCGTGCACGCGTACAGGGCGCGCACGCGCCGAAGTGATTTCGCATAAAGACGCGCACGCGTACATGCCGCGTACGCGCAGGTGAAGAAACAACCAATCGACGCGCACGCGCACATGGCGCGTACGCGCCGATACTAGCACGTGACCCACTTAAAGGCAAAACGCTAGGGGCAATTTCTGAGCTGCCCAGGCCCAATCCCAACTTGTTTCTAAGTGTATTTCAGGCAGAATTGAAGTCCAAGAAAGAAGGGAGCAATTAGTTAGTCAACATGAGCCTTTAGTTAGTTTTCTAGAGAGAGAAGCTCCCTCTTCTCTCTAGAATTAGGTTAGGATTAGGTTAAAATGTCTTGGATCTTGAATTAATCACTTGATTTCATCTTGTTTCTTTTACAATTTCTTAATTCTACATCTTGATTTCTTTAGTTGCAAAGCCAATTTCTCATTTTGCTCTCTTGTATGTTGATGAACATTGTTAGATCCAATTTCCTTTTATTGCAATTTCATGTTTTTATGATTCTTTTATGTTGATCTTGCTTGCTATTATTGAGTTCTTGCTTATGATAGTTATAGGTTTCCTTAATTTTAGCATTTTGTGATGTTTACTTTTATTGCACATTAGGTGTTTGATATAATGCTTCCTATAGTTTTTGAGTAGTTCTCTTGAGCTTTGGCCTAGGCTAAGGGGATTGAGTGATCTTGAGTCCTTGGGCTTCATTAAATTGGTAATTCTAGAACCCTTGGGGATCAATTTGATAACCATTGACTCTAGCCTACTACTAAGTTAATTAGTAGCTAGGTTGGGACTTATGGATTAATATTGATCAAGCCATTTGACGTACTCCAAGCCTAGGAGTAGACATTACGTACTTAAGGCTTTAGTGAGTAGACCTAATGAGCTCGGTTCCGCATAATCATCAATATTTGAATTGTTGACAAGGATAGTGATCTCAATTACCTAAGTCTTAGCCAAGAGTCCTTTATCTTGCTTCCTTTAATTACTTGCTTGATTTATGCGTTTTGTCATTTAAATTCTTGCTCATTTAATTTCTTGCCCTCTTATTAATCAAACCCCCTTGCATTCTCATAGCGAATAGTTGACCACTTCATTTCTATCTTCGTGAAACGATCTGAAGTTTAAATACTTCGGTTAATTCTTATTTGGGGTTTGTTACTTGTGACAACCAAAATTTTTGCATGTGAGGATTCTTTGTTGGTGTAGGACTATACATGCAACGAGAATTCATCCAAATGAAGAAATTCTATACCATCACAAAATTCCACGCATCAAAATGGCACCATTGCCGGGGATAGCAATGGTGCTATGTTATTGGCTATTGTATATATTGTGAATATCTTGATTTTTTGTTTGTTTGTTGGCTTTTGCTAGCTGTAGGACTTTGTTTTCTTTGTTTCTTGTTAGTTTTGTTTTGGTCTTCTCTTATCACCCTGAATTCTCATCACTTTGGCTATGAGTGTGGTTCAAACTATGTTGTAGAAAATAGAAGCTTCAATGAGGATGTGCATCAAGGATTTAGAAATCAAAGATGGGAGGAGTCCCAAGCTTATGGACAACCCTCTTGTCAACAACCTCTTCCGAACTCTTATGGGTATAATCCTAATCCTGATGCATACCAATCCAATGTGTGTGATGACCCTTATTGTGATTATCAACCACAACCACCACATGCATATGAACCCCCTCCTCAACATAACCCTCCACCTTACTCACAAGCCTTCTACCACCATTTACCTCCATATGACCCCAACCCATACCCACCATACCAATCATATGAACCATATCTAGAACCACCGCCATTTCAACACCAATATTCCCAAGAACCACAAAGTCCATACACACCACCTCAAGGATTTTACCAGTATGAACCACCTTCCAATTATAACAACCTTCCCTCAAAAAATGAACATTCTCTTCCACCATCACCTTCCAATGAAGCCCCCATGTTGGAATTGAGAGATCTTGAATCTCATATCTTAAGGCGACAAGAAGAGGATGAAAAGAAGTTTGCAGAGTTAAGAGTAAAAATGGCTATCATGGTAGAAGTCATTGGTAACATGGTCTCATCCCGCCTAAGCCTATGCGATCAAGGCACTCCCATTGTTGAATGTGGAGAAGCAACCAAAGGGCTTAGTGAGGGAGTGAACTTGAAGCTGCATGGAGAGGAGGAGGAGTTAAAACAAGAAGTACAACAAGAGGAGGAGGTAGAAATTAGTGAACAAAAGGAAGTAGTGGTTGGATGTTTAGGATATGTTGAGCACATAAAGGAATCTCAAGATGAAGAGCCCTCTTCCACGAAGTTTAGAAAGGATTTTAAAGAGGAGAGTGACATTGAGGAAGTGGATAGAGAGTCGAAGGAAATTGATCAAGAAGTGAATTCCATCATTAGTGATTTTTTGTCCACATTGATAAATTCCCTTGATGATCTTGTTGAGCCTTCTTCCAGTGAATTAGAAAGCAATGTTGAGGAGGACATGCAACCTCCAAGGCATATTGTGAATGAATAATTGGAAGAAGTATCCTAAGCAATAAGTCCCCCTATATATGATGATTCCGCATCAACATATGACCCTTTTGAGCTTGAAGAGTCCTTCCCCACTATGCTTGGAATTGATGACAAGGTAGACTTAACTAGACCTCCTATCTATGATGAAAGTGATGGGGAAGAGATAGAAGAAATTAGTGGAGAAAAAGGTGAACTTGAGGAAGCTTGGCTAGAGGTAAAGCTTGAAGAACCTCGCCAAGTGGTGAAAAACTCTAGAAGAGGATGGACGGGCGTGGAGCGTGCTTTGTCAAGATCATTGGGAACTCTTCCACCTAAGTTATCATCCAATATTTCATTTGAGTGGGTAAAACTTCTAACTCTTAGCTTTATTATCCTACTTGAGTATGGTTTGCTTGAGACGGATGGCCAACTTAGGGCGCTTTGTGGAATTAAGCGGAAGAGGAGGATGTTTAGTGGTTGGCATTGTAAATCTAGACTCATTATGGTTGGAAGCTCAAAATTGAAGAGTATGGATTGGTGTTATGCTCAATTGAATGGGTCTAGGAGGGTAGTTTGGTGCTTTCATGAGAATTCAGCTTTCTTGTCACCCGAACGGAATCAAGGCATTCAACTAGAAGATGGGTGCGAAGATAAGATATGGGACCCTGGATCACAACATGGAATTCAACTTTGGGAGCTCATATCTTGGAGAGAACCTCACCAAAGCTTGGTGAATATGGTTGGAACTTCTGACAACCAATTGAAGGACAAGAACTCTTGGAGGTTCAATGATGAATACCAGCATAAACCACCTTGACAAGGAGCCTCCCAAATGTCCAACTTAAGGACTTAAACTAAAAGTGCTTGGTGGGAGACACCCCACCATGGTAAACTCCTTCCATTCTCTTGTAGATATAATAAATGAATGAATTGGGTTCCATTGTATATAATTTCTTTACTTCTTTGTATATTTTATCTAGAATGCTAAGTTGTTTATACACTCTATGTCTTAATTAGGGATGATTCTTTGAATTTGAGTTTTTGCTTGGATTGCAAGTTTCCTCAATTTATTTGAAAAATCCTTAAAAATTCAAAAATATATTTGATTTTGCATCTTAGCTAGTTTTAGAGTCCTAGAGAAGGTTGGGAAGATCTTGAGCTCTTCTTGGTGCTCTTGAAAAAATATATATATAATAGAAATAGAAAAAGAAAGAAAAAGAATTGTAATAAAAGGGGGACAAAAATGCCTCAAAGTTTAAAGCTTAATAATGATCAATGCATATGTGTGGTGACCAAAAGAGAATACATGAGTGTGTGTAAAAGTGAAGAATGGGTAGTTAGGTTTGTTTAGAATCGTATAGGTTGTCATAGGTTAGGTGGGAAGTTTAAGTTAATCAAAGATTCAAAATTCTAACTCACTTGACCATATGAATCCTACCTTGACCCTAGCCCCATTACAACCTATGGGAAAGCCCTCATGATATTTGTATGCATGCATAAAGTAATTGTTGATTGTTAGATGAAAAACAAATCTTGGACAGCATGATTGGGGGAGAATTGAGTGAATCAACCCCATACACTTGAGTGACTAGAGCGGATACACATCCGGCGAAGGTTCGATTGCTCAATTATATGTTTCCACCCATGATCATCATTTCTTGCAAGTTTATGAAAATCTCTTAATGATTCAACTCAATTGTGGGCTTGCTTTGATTGCTATTGCCTAAGCCCTTGTGCTTGCATGCATATTCTTGGAGATTGATTTATTTTGACTAAACCATTGCATTCATGTAAATAGGTGCATATGGATAGATTGCATTTAGTTAGTTTGCATTGAATAAATGTTGATACCCCTTTGCTTCTTTCTCGATTTTAGCATGAGGACATGCTTAGTTTAAGTGTGGGGAGATTTGATAAACCCCGATTTCGTGGTTTATCTTGTGCTTATTTTAGGGAATTTTATCACCTTTTCCCACATTTATTCAGTGAAATAGCATGGTTTTTGTAATTCTCCCTTGAATTGTGCTTAAATATGAAAACATGCTTTTAGGCCCTTAAATTGGTGATTTTAATTCACTTTAATTCCATTCGATGCCTTGATGTGTTTGTTAAGTGACTTCAGGTTCATAAGGTAAGTATTGGATGGAAGAAATAAGGAGAAAAGCATACAAAGTGGAGAATGCATGAAGAAATAAGAATTAAGAATGCATCGATGGGCACGCACGCGTACAGGGCACGCACGCGCCGAAGTGATTTCGCATAAAGACGCGCACGCGCGGGTGAAGAAACAGTCAATCGACGCGCACGCGCACATGGCGCGTATGTGCCGATACTAGCACGTGAACCACTTAAAGGCAAAATGTTGGGGGCAATTTCTGAACTGCCCAGGCCCAATTCCAACTTGTTTCTGAGTGTATTTCATGCAGAATTGAAGTCCAAGCAAGAGGGGAGCAATTAGTTAGTCAACATGAGCCTTTAGTTAGTTTTCTAGAGAGAGAAGCTCCCTCTTCTCTCTAGAATTAGGTTAGAATTAGGTTAAAATGTCTTGGATCTTGAATTAATTACTTGATTTCATCTTGTTTCTTGATGAGTGGATAATTTATACCATTTTTGGTATTGTTTTTACATAATTTTTAGCATGTTTTAATTACTTTTTGTTATATTTTTATTAGTTTTTATTCAAAAATCACATTTCTAGACTTTACTGTGAGTATCTGTATTTTTCTGTAATTTCAGGTATTTTCTGGCTGAAATTGAGGGACCTGAGCAAAAATCTGAGTCAGAGTCTAAAAAAGGACTGTAGATGCTATTGGATTCTGACCTCCCTACACTCGAAGTAGATTTTCTAGAGCTACAGAAGCCCAATTGGCGTGTTCTCAATTGCGTTGGAAGGTACACATCCTGGGCTTTCCAGAAATATATAATAGTTCATACTTTGCTCGAAATTTGATGGCCCAAACTGGCGTTCAAAGTCAGCCTACAACATCTTGGCGTAAAACGCCCAAACTGGCACCAGAATTGGAGTTAAACGCCCAAACTGGCACTAAAGCTGGCGTTTAACTCCAGGAACAGCCTATGCATGTGAAAGCTTCAATGCTCAGCCCAAGCACACACCAAGTGGGCCTCGGAAGTGGATTTCTACACTATTTGCACTTAGTTACTCATTTTCTGTAACCCTAGGTTACTAGTTTAGTATAAAAACTACTTTTAGAGATTTATTTGGGAGATTTTTTATCTCTGGACGTTTAGTCTTTAAACCTTGGACATGGAGGCTGGCCTCACGGCCATGCCTAGACTTTTCACTTATGTATTTTCTACGGTGGAGTTTCTACACCCCATAGATTAAGGTGTGGAGCTCTGTTGTTCTTCATGAATTAATACAAGTATTATTGTTTTTCTATTCAACTCACGCCTACTTCTTCTCTAAGATATTCACTCGCACTTCAACTTGATGAATGTGATGACCTGTTACACTCATCATCATTCTCACTTATGAACGCGTGCCTGACAACCACTTTCGTTCTATCTGCAATAGCTTGAGTGTGTATCTCTTGGCCTCCTGGTTCACGATGCATGATTGCCTCTCCTGACAACAGAGCATTCCATTCCGTGAGATCAGAGTCTTTGTGGTATAGGCTAGAACTATTGGTAGCATTCCTGAGATCTGGAAAGTCTAAACCTTGTCTGTGGTATTCCGAGTAGGATCTGGGAAGGAATGACTGTGACGAGCTTCAAACTTGCGAATGTTGGGAGTGACAATGTGCAATAGGACAATGGTCCTATTCCGACGCTAGCGGGAACCGACAGATGATTAGCCGAGCGGTGACAGCGCATATGGATTTGTTTTCATCCGAGAGGATCATACAGCTTGCCATAGAAGGAGGTAACGCATGGTTGGAAGAAGCCAGTAGGAAAGCAGAAGTTCAGAAGCAACAAAGCATCTCCAGACGCTTATCTAAAATTCCCACCAATAAATTACATAAGTATTTCTATTTTATTTTCTGTTTTATTTATATTTTAATTATCAAAACCATATAACCATTTGAATCCGCCTGACTGAGATTTACAAGGATGACCATAGCTTGCTTCAAGCCGACAATCTCCGTGGGATCGACCCTTACTCACGTATGGTTTATTACTTGGACGACCCAGTGCACTTGCTAGTCAATTACACGAAATTGTGAAGAAGTCTTGAGATCACGTTCTCCCACACCAAGTTTTTGGCACTATAGCCAGGGAATGAACAATCACGATTTCACGTACCATTTCTTTTACAATTTCTCAATTCTACATCTTGATTTCTTTAGTTGCAAAGTCAATTTCTCATTTTGCTCTCTTGTATGTTGATGAACATTGTTAGATCCAATTTCCTTTTAATGCAATTTCATGTTTCTATGTTTCTTTTATGTTGATCTTGCTTGCTATTGTTGAGTTCTTGCTTATGATAGTTATGGGTTTCCTTAATTTTAGCATTTTGTGATGTTTACTTTTATTGCACATTAGGTGTTTGATATAATGCTTCCTATAGTTTTTGAGTAGTTCTCTTGACCCTTGGCCTAGGCTAAGGGGATTGAGTGATCTTGAGTCCTTGGGCTTCATTGAATTGGTAATTCTAGAACCCGTGGAGATCAATTTGATAACCATTAACTCTAGCCTACTACTAAGTTAATTAGTAGCTAGGTTGGGTATTATGGATTGATATTGATCAAGCCATTTGACATACTCCAAGCCTAGGAGTAGACATTACGTACTTAAGGCTTTAGTGAGTAGACCTAATGAGCTCGGTTCCGCATAATCATCAATATTTGAATTGTTGACAAGGATAGTGATCTCAATTACCTAAGTCTTAGCCAAGAGTCCTTTATCTTGCTTCCTTTAATTACTTGCTTGATTTACGCGTTTTGTCATTTAAATTCTTGCTCATTTAATTTCTTGCCCTCTTATTAATCAAACCCCCCTTGTATTCTCATAGCCAATAGTTGACCACTTCATTGCTATCCTCGTGAGACGACCCAGAGTTTAAATACTTCGGTTAATTCTTATTTGGGGTTTGTTACTTGTGACAACCAAAATTTTTGTATGTGAGGATTCTTTGTTGGTGTAGGACTATACTTGAAATGAGAATTCATCCAATTGAAGAAATTCTATACCATCACAAAAGTCCACGCATCAAAATGGGGAGGTCACCGTTCGTGACCGGTGGATAGCATTTGTATGGTGAACTTTCAGACATTTATCTTCTAGTTTCTGCTATTGTGGATACCCTTATTTTGGTTGTTGCGCACCTTTATTATATATGTGTATATTGCATCTTGGCTTTTGATTGTGATTAGAAAAATATTTTGGATTGTTAAAACCTGGTTGCCCCTCTTTGTATAAGAATTGTGTTTTAATTGAAAAGGGGGTAAACTGGGGAAACTTTTTAAAATTTTCTAAATCACAACATTGCATTAGAATAAGCTTAGTCAATATGATGAAAATTTCCAAGAATTCCATTTCTAGAGCACCACTCCAATTGGTTGAAAAAATTTTTTAGAACTTGCTTGATTAATACACTTTGTGGATCATGTTTTGCGCTAAGAACACAAGCATGAGAGTTTTGAGCCTAATTGTGTGGTTACATCATATGACCACTTATTTTTATTCTTGTGTGCATTATTCTCTTCCTATGATTGTAATCTTTGATTTATTTGATTCTTTATGTCCATTATTTTGTGTATACATGCATTTATATGATTGAGACCATTGTTCAAATAGCTCACTTACCCAAATAGCCTACCTTTTATCTTCCATTGTTAACCAATTTTGAGCCTATGCTTAACCTACTTATTCTTAATTGAAGCACATTACAAGCCTAAGTGAAAAACAATAAATGTCCCTTGTTTGGATCTTTGATTAGCTTAGGCTAGTGAGAGTGTTCATTACTTGATTTTGGGAAAGTTAGGTACATTGGGTAGAGATAAAAGTGTGTTTTCATGTTTATGTTGAAAATCTTAGGAATTGGGTACATACTCATGTATTCATCTTGTGTTTGCATTGATGTTCTTGTATATATTTTATGTTTCTATAAAAAAAGGGAAAGACAGAGAGAGAGAAGCCACGCGCAAGCACACAGTGCGCGCGCGCGCCGGCTGTGCATTTGAGCTTTCTGGGCCAAGGACTAGAGAGTTGTGCCACTTTTGGGCCAACTCTGTGCCTTAACCCGTGCGGGCGCACACTGTACGCGTCCGCGTCCTTTTTGCGTTGCCCTACCCACGCGATGCCGCACCTGGTGCCCTCGTGTCCCATCATCGTTCAACTCATCTACGCGCAAGCGCACAGTGCGCGCGCGTCGATGCAATTTTGCATCACCCAGGCCAAACACCCAAGAGTTATGCCAACTCAGGGCCACTTTTGTGCCTCTGGCTCAGCTCACCCACGCAGGTGCGCACCGTACGCGTCCGTACCCATTCCCATATCTCCCATCCACGCGCAGGCACGTATGATGCTTCCGCGCTAGTTCCTTATTTTCCCACCCACGCAGACGCGCACGGTGCGCACTCGCGTGGATTCAAAATTTCACTTACCCCAAAGACGCGAGAGCCCTAACGCAGTCGCGCACTCCTTCACCCCCCAACGTCTCTCCCTCTCCTTCCTTCCTCCATAACCATCTCCTCTCAAACCTCCACATTTACCACCCATAACCGCCACCGTCCGGCGAACACTTCGTCACCGCCGGCTGTATTCATCCCATCTTCTCTCTCTCACCATTCTCACTTCTCTGCTCTCTCTTAACCTTTCTTACTCTCTGCTGCAACCATCAACAGCCGCCGCGACAACCATTGTCACCGGCGAGTATCCCGCGACTACACACCTCTTCCTTCTTACCTCGCTCTTCCTCCCTTCCTCGCCCTCTCTTTCTGCTTGTCACTTTGCCCCTGCTCTGTCTCCGGCTCTGTCCCGGCGCCACCTGAGAGCCACCACGAGCTCCACTGCGCCACCACCATTCCTGGGCAATGCCACTGTTCACTCCTCTTCCTCCGTCCTTCCCTGCTCTGTCTCCCTGCCCTTCCTCTGTCCCGATCCCCTGCTTCACAGGTTCCCTTTCTTCTCATTTTCATTTTACTTCTATTTGATTAATCTAGTTTAGCTACTTCTGTTTAGCCTGTTTAGTTCAATTAGTTTAGTTAGTTTAGTTTAATTAGGTGGTTAGAGAATCTGGGCTGGATAGTGAATTTAGGTTTGTTTTGAATAATGATGATGATTGAAAGTGCTACTGCTTCATTAACTTTCCTTGGATTGTTGTTGCTGAATGTTGCATTCCTCATGACTTCTGGTTGCTTAATTGCTCATTGCTGCTCGTTGCTGGTTGGCTTGGTTTGAATTGCTTATTGATGTTTGTTGCTATCTGTTGGCTTACATGTTTATTTCATATGAATTAACGTCTGGTTTTTGTGTTTAATTGTAATGAATTCATATGGAATCTGCACTGTTTGTTTGAATTTGGAAAATAGCCATTTTACTGCTGAAATACTGCCGGATTTTTCCTAACCATGTTCTATGAAATAACGTTGTTTTATTTGGTGCAACAAGCTTCTATTCGACAAAATTCTGTGTCAATAGAATTTTGTTTGCTAAATGGTTTTGAAAACTCCTCAAGAACATGTTTACAAGTTTTGGTTATGCTTATTATATTCTTTGCTTGTTTATATTGCTACTTTACTTCTATGCATTGAGTAGTTTGAATAAATTTCCAGATTGACCATAACTTGAAACTCTTTTGGGATTTTGTGCCTCTTTTGCATAAACTCACAAGTTTAAAGGTTTTTAATCTATGTGGCTGATTTGGTTCATTATATTCATGCCTAATTTGCCTTAAGTCACATGGATCATGAGGTTTTCCATTCTTGCTACAACTCGTGACTTTTATGCCCCATTGAATTGGATGTTGAATGTTTCTTGATTGACTTGTTTTTCAGAGTTTCGATTTTACTAACACCAATTAATACAACTCTGGTGATCTTTACATTGATTGATGACTTGTTTTCATATTGGTTGCTTTTTGGCAATATCATATTCCATCATCAATGACTATGTGCATTTCATGGTTGTGAGTATGCTTGCATTCCTATTTTGTACACTTCTTTTAATTGAGCCGATAACTATCATATCACTGATTTTTGAACTAATTTCTAATTCTAACTTGATTAACCAACTGATTTCTTCCTTTTGTTTTGAACATAACTCCTTAATCATTCTTTTGAATATGGTGTTCCTTAGGCTCAATGAATAAGCATTATGCAAATCTGGTTTAAATTCTTGGTTTGTGACTTGATTTGAATTCTGAATTTTGTTACTTGCATTCCAAGAATTCTCTTTTCTTCACTCACTTCATGAATATGTCTTACGTTGAGTGCTTCACATCTACTTGGCTAGCTGCTTATATCATATCACATCTGTTTTCAGGATGTCAGAAAAAGGAAAAGCCATAGCTACTACCTCGAAGAAGAGGAAGCGCTCTAAAGCCTCTACCCCTTCTCCTTATGCTAATTATGCTAAGAATCCCTTGAATGACGTGGACATAGAGAATCAGCTACTCCCATCCACCGACCCAATCAAGTTTCCCAACCTCTACTATGAGCTTCACTTCCCGAAATATCGAAAGATGAATCTGAACATCGAGAAGAAACTGGTCCTTCCCAATGATGTGAGACGCGCCATCAATAGCCGTATTCTAGAGTTGGGCATGGACTTTGTTGATAGAGATTTGGGGAGGATAAACACTTCGTGGGTGAGGGAGTTTTACTGCAACTTCTTTCATGCCACTCTTGATTCAGTCCATCTGCGGGGTAGAGAGATTTTGATCATCGGGGCAGCTATTGGGGAGGCATTGCTTTGCCAACCTCGTACTGGAGACCCATGCACCTGTCAGCAGGCAGAGGTAGCTATCCACTACATGACTTTTGATTATGAGGCACTGAAGCACGTGATTGCTGATGGGATATTTCTGTGGAAAAACAAATTTCTCCAAAACACCCAAAACTCACCGACAAGTACACCGGGTCGTATCAAGTAATAAAACTCACAGGAGTGAGGTCGATCCCACAGGGATTGATGGATCAAGCAACTTTAGTGGGTGGTTAGTTTAGTCAAGCTAACATTGAGTGATTTGAATGACAATTGAAGCCAACAGAATGTAAACTTGCAGGAATTATAAAGTGCAGAAAGTAAAATTGCAAGTAACTTATAGAGCAAGAAAGTAAAATAGCTGAAACTTAAATTGCAAGAAATATAAATTGCATGAAAGTAAAGGGGACTGGGTGCAGGGAAATTAAATGAAAGCAGTAAATCAAAGCTTAGAACAATTGGAAAGTTAAATTGCAAGAAGAATAAAGGAAATCAGGTACTGGGATTCATGAAATCAAACACGGAAGTGTAATTAAAAATCAAACAGAGAAGTGAAAGATGCAGCAGGTTCAACAGATTTGGAAAATCACTTTAAAATCAAAACAGAGAGCAATTTGGCTCAATTGCAAAATCTAAATGAGAGGTTGAAGATCTCAGGGGTTGGATGAGACTAGAGACCAAGTCTAGATCTCAATTCCTTCCTTGATCCAACAGAGAATAATTGCAGAAGAAAATAGAGAAGAAAGCAGTAAAGAGAGTTTTGATTCAAATCACAATTCACTGAAATTATGTAGACAAGTAAACAGAGAGAATTCTCAAAGTGAGATTGAAACAGAATTTCTTCAATTCTCAACCCAAGATTCAAAACAAAAATGAAAACTAAGAGAGAGAGTTCTGTATTCCTAATGCTCCCTAGTGGAGCTCGCCCCCTATTCTCTCTATTCGGGCTTTCTTTCTAAAATGAGAATGATGCCTTATATAGGCATTTTTACAAAATGAAAACCAATTACAATTAAAATTAAATTTCTATTCTAACTATCTCTTGTGCCTTTGAGTGGTGTCAATTGGGCCCTTGCTCTTAATGGAATTGGGTTAATAGAGGCCTTGGTTGATTGCTCTTGGAGTTTGGAGAAGAACCGAATTGAACCGGGTTTGGAATCATGAAAGCTTGAGTAAAAGTTGGAGTAAAAGTTAGGGTCTAACTTTTGCTCCAACTTTTCACATCAGCACCCTTCCTTGCTGATACCAACGTTGGGGCAAAAGTTAGGGGTCAAACTTTTGCTCCAACGTTGGCCCCCTTGTGTGCATGTGTGGGGTACTACTTTGTCCTCTTGTCAACGTTGCCAATTTCATGCCAACTATAGACTATTATATATGGTTGGAAAGTCCTGAATGTCATCTTTCTAACCCAATTGGAATCACCTCAATTGGACATCTACAACTCAAGTTATGCTCATTTGAAGAGGACAAGGTTGCTGGCTTTGGTGTGCAGCGTTTGAGGCGACGTTTACCTCAAACGTGGTCGAAAACGCCAGTTCTGGAGGCTCAAACATATTGTCTACCCCATACTATTATACATTGTTGGAAAGCCCAGGATGTCTACTTTCCAATGCCGTTGGGAGCACATCATTTGGAGCTCTACAGCTCGAGTTATACTCCGTCAAAGGTGCAGAGGTCAGTTGGCCTCACTGCAGGTTGCCACCATGTTCGTTTATGCTCATTGCGGGGCAGTTTTCTCCCTCAAATTTAGTGTCCACCATGCAGTGCCATATATGCTTGGAAAGCTCTCGATTCCTACTTTCCATTGCTTTTTGAATCACCTCATTTGGATCTCTGTAGCTCAAGTTATTCTTGTTGGAAGTATACCCCTTGCACACTCATGGCGCCAACGTTAGCCAAAAAGTTAGGGGCTAACGTTGGCGCAAACTTTTGCTAGCCCAGGGAGTGTTTTTCATGTGCCAACGTTAGCCAAAAAGTTAGGGGCTAACGTTGGCGCAAAATTTTGCTCATCCAGGGAGTGTTTTTCATGCCAAAAGTTAGCCAAAAAGTTAGGGGCTAACTTTTGGTCCAGCTTTTTGTCCTCTCTTCCTCCTAGCTATTCCTTCTTGTTTCAACCTTTCTCCAAGCTTTCTTCACCTATCATTAATCAACCAAACACATCAAAGCTATGCTCAAAATCATGAGATATTCATTCTTTCATAATATGTGACAATTATAGCATAAAACCTCATGAAATAGCATGAATTCATACATGGTTGATTAAATCAAAGGAAGCATGAAAATCTACCCAATTGGCTTGCTTATGGCTCAAGAAAGTGCATAAAACCTATTGAAAACAAATGAAAAAGCATAGAAAAACATGACATGGTGACATGTCATCACAATACCAAACTTAAACCTTGCTTGTCCCCAAGCAAGAAAAGAATCATGCAATAAAGATTGACAATCCAAGGCAAGAAGAATAGCAACTCAATGTTCATGGTAAGCTAGTTTTCTAAGCATGCTACAATCACAAAAGAAATGTAAATGATTGATGCTTCCATCTAGCTCAATTTATGAAATCTTTTTCTTATATTTCTTCCTTGAAACAAGCTTTTGATTTTCTTATTAGCTTCTCCTTTTGGGTGCTTTGCCCCATGAGTTGATAACAAAGCTACGACTTCTAAATGCTTTGTTTTCAAGTATTACCACTTGATACATAAGCACCACAAGCATTTGATTAGAGGACTTCATTAAGCTCATTTTTCTTTTCTTTTCTTGACTCTCTAATCATTGATGCTCAGAGCCTTGAGCTTTGAGGGAGTGCTTTTGCACTTTGAGCCTAACCTTGACTTCTAAGTGTTTTGTTTTCAAGCATTTGGCTTGATACATAAACACCACAAGTACTTAACAAATGAATTGCCATTGGTACTCAGAGCCTTCAGCTTTCTCATTTTTTCCCTTTTTCTTTTCTTGCTCTTTTTTGCTTTTTCTTTCAAGGTTTTCATGATTTTCAAAAAATGTACTAGATGAAAACTTCAATTAAATAAAATCCAATGCAATTGAGCAACAATTAATCATACTAGCTTTCCAATACTTTTATGCACATCCTAAAATCTTCTTTAATTCCTTGTTTGTTTATGATCATGATGCTTTACTGCTTTTGAATTCACAAAACTCCAGTTGGTAATCACAATGTCACAGCACCATGTTGCAATTTTGAAATCAAACTATGCCTTTTCATACACACATGCATACAGAGAAGGTAAAGACAATCATGCAGTTTATAGTGCTTGAAACAAATGAGAGGAAAAGGAACTTTACAACCTTGTAGTTTATCTTCATTATTGTTGTCCTTTTTCCTCTATTCTTCCTCCTTCCCTTGCCAAACTCAGAATGCTTGCTCATCCTCAAGCAACAATTAGAACCATGGCTATGGGGCTAAGATGGATCATGAGTGTCTTACATAATGAAAAGTTAGTAGTACATGTGTTTCAAGCAAGCAAAAGATAACAATCAAGGCATAAGAGATAGAGACATTGTGATTGCATAGATAAGAAGGTGTGCACAATACATTGCATAAAGAATAAGTGGCACACCAAACTTAGTGTGACACTTTCACTTGGAATTGATGCAAGTATCTTGTAAGGATTGGAAGCAAATTTTGTTGCATAGCAACACCAAACTTAGAATGCAATCCTATGTCAATTTATTTGAACTAAAACTAAACAAAAGAAACTGTTATATGTTAAATACAATCACCAAATGAAGAGTCTATTATGAATAAGGATGTCTTGGTGATGTATTAACAAAAACAGTTAATGAAGGAAAGCATTAAAAACAAGTAAATAAATGAAATAAAGAGAAAACAAAAATTATCCAACTAAGAAGAAAAATAACACTGTAAAAGGCAATATGATTATGCAGACAAGTGATGTTGCTGGATTGATTTGCATAGAAAAATAGGTGGCACACCAAACTTAGAATCTTGGTGTGTCACTTTCATGTAAAATTGATGCAATCATCCATGAAGATGGAAAACAGTTTGTTGCAGGGCAACACCAAACTTAGAATGTAACCATATGCCAATTTATTGAAATTTAAACAAAGCAAGGAAAAGAAATGTTCCTACTGTCTACCTGTTCTTTACTTTCTTCCTCTTCTTCCAATTTGTTAAGAGAAATGACTTCAAAGGAGGAGAAGATTCAGCTATTACCCCCTGTCTTGGTCTCTCCTCAGCAAGCTTTCTTTTGTACATGGCTTGATTGAGCTTGCTTGCTATTGGTCCAGGGGTTGGATTGCTTGTGGTTGACCTCCTCTTGAATGTTGTCCTTGGTAGTTTGGTCACAATCCTCTTCTTGGTGATTTTGTTAATTGCCTTCACTTCTTTGAATCCAAGTCTTGGTGGTTGTGTGATTGTTGGAGTCTTCTTTTCATCAAGAGTCTCTTGTATTGGTGGTTCCATGAACTCCTCCTTTATGTACTTCTCTGCCTCACTTGAGTTTGGAATGACTTCTTCACTTTCTTGCTCCTCCACTTCCTCTTTTACACTCAACATTTGTTTTAATAGCTCTTTTATGGAGGAGGTTTGTTGATCTTCCCAAGCTTTCTTCATCTCCTCTTCATATCTTTCAATCATGGATCCAATTGTTGAGCCATTTTGTTCCAGGGAGGTTTGTGAGAGTTGTGAGTCTTCATGTTCTCTTGTCATCTCAAGTGGCCTTTGTGAATATGCAAGTTCAGGTTCAACCACCTCATTCTTCATTGAAAGTTCACTTGATGCAGTGGCCTCCTTATCTTGTTTTTCCACTTCCTCACTCACAAATTGGTCTTCATCTTCACTGTTTGATGGTTCTAAGTTCCCCCTTGATTGCTCTGAGGACTCATTCATCTTCTTGAATACGAATTCTTTCCAGGATTGGGGTTGTGTATATCTTTCCACGAGTTTTTTATGTATTTCAATGGCTTGAAGGTACTCCTCATCTGTTGATTCAAGAGATGAAGGTTGAGAGTAATCATAATCAAGTGATGAAGAACTTTCAAATGAGAAACTGGGACGTGAGGGTGGATGCTCTTCCATTCCTTGGTGATGCTTCCATCCACCATGAGGATAATGATATGAATCATTTTGTGGTGGTGGTTGGTATCCCATATGATTTTTTTGCTCATCTTGTGTCTCTGAAGCAAGTCTCCATGAATTGGAGTGCTCAGAATGTGTATTCTCTTGGTGATATTTCCAGCCACCATTAGAGATTGATGATGGATGGTAATATCCCATAAAATTTTGTTTGACCAAATGATGAGTTGAACTCCATTTGTATTTTGCAAACATCAATGAAAATTGAAATTACTCATATCAGAGATGAGAATTTCTTAGTGAGGCAAAAACTCAAACACCTTGGTTTCAACTTAGAACAGAGAACAAAAATAAAGAAAATGCTTAATCTAGACTTCTCACCCACTTAATCATTGTTGATCTAAATCAATCCCCGGCAACGGCGCCAAAAACTTGATGGGATATTTCTGTGGAAAAACAAATTTCTCCAAAACACCCAAAACTCACCGACAAGTGCACCGGGTCGTATCAAGTAATAAAACTCACGGGAGTGAGGTCGATCCCACAGGGATTGATGGATCAAGCAACTTTAGTGGGTAGTTAGTTTAGTCAAGCTAACATTGAGTGATTTGAATGACAATTGAAGCCAACAGAATGTAAACTTGCAGGAATTATAAAGTGCAGAAAGTAAAATTGCAAGTAACTTATAGAGCAAGAAAGTAAAATAGCTGAAACTTAAATTACAAGAAATATAAATTGCATGAAAGTAAAGGGGACTGGGTGCAGGGAAATTAAATGAAAGCAGTAAATCAAAGCTTAGAACAATTGGAAAGTTAAATTGCAAGAAGAATAAAGGAAATTAGGTACTGGGATTCATGAAATCAAACACGGAAGTGTAATTAAAAATCAAACAGAGAAGTGAAAGATGCAGCAGGTTCAACAGATTTGGAAAATCACTTTAAAATCAAAATAGAGAGCAATTTGGCTCAATTGCAAAATCTAAATGAGAGGTTGAAGATCTCAGGGGTTGGATGAGACTAGAGACCAAGTCTAGATCTCAATTCCTTCCTTGATCCAACAGAGAATAATTGCAGAAGAAAATAGAGAAGAAAGAAGTAAAGAGAGTTTTGATTCAAATCACAATTCACTGAAATTATGTAGACAAGTAAACAGAGAGAATTCTCAAGGTGAGATTGAAACAGAATTTCTTCAATTCTCAACCCAAGATTCAAAACAAAAATGAAAACTAAGAGAGAGAGTTCTGTATTCCTAATGCTCCCTAGTGGAGCTCGCCCCCTATTCTCTCTATTCGGGCTTTCTTTCTAAAATGAGAATGATGCCTTATATAGGCATTTTTACAAAATGAAAACCAATTACAATTAAAATTAAATTTCTATTCTAACTATCTCTTGTGCCTTTGAGTGGTGTCAATTGGGCCCTTGCTCTTGATGGAATTGGGTTGATAGAGGCCTTGGTTGATTGCTCTTGGAGTTTGGAGAAGAACCGAATTGAACCGGGTTTGGAATCATGAAAGCTTGAGTAAAAGTTGGAGTAAAAGTTAGGGTCTAACTTTTGCTCCAACTTTTCACATCAGCACCCTTCCTTGCTGATACCAACGTTGGGGCAAAAGTTAGGGGTCAAACTTTTGCTCCAACGTTGGCCCCCTTGTGTGCATGTGTGGGGTACTACTTTGTCCTCTTGTCAACGTTGCCAATTTCATGCCAACTATAGACTATTATATATGGTTGGAAAGCTCTGAATGTCAGCTTTCTAACCCAATTGTAATCACCTCAATTAGACATCTACAACTCAAGTTATGCTCATTTGAAGAGGACAAGGTTGCTGGCTTTGGTGTGCAGCGTTTGAGGCGACGTTTGCCTCAAACGTGGTCGAAAACGCCAGTTCTGGAGGCTCAAACATATTGTCCACCCCATACTATTACACATTGTTGGAAAGCCCTGGATGTCTACTTTCCAATGCCGTTGGGAGCACATCATTTGGAGCTCTACAGCTCGAGTTATACTCCGTCGAAGGTGCAGAGGTCAGTTGGCCTCACTGCAGGTTGCCACCATGTTCGTTTATGCTCATTGCGGGGCAGTTTTCTCCCTCAAATTTAGTGTCCACCATACAGTGCCATATATGCTTGGAAAGCTCTCGATTCCTACTTTCCATTGCTTTTTGAATCACCTTATTTGGAGCTCTGTAGCTCAAGTTATTCTTGTTGGAAGTATACCCCTTGCACACTCATGGCGCCAACGTTAGCCATAAAGTTAGGGGCTAACGTTGGCGCAAACTTTTGCTAGCCCAGGGAGTGTTTTACATGTGCCAACGTTAGCCAAAAAGTTAGGGGCTAACGTTGGCGCAAACTTTTGCTCATCCAGGGAGTGTTTTTCATGCCAAAAGTTAGCCAAAAAGTTAGGGGCTAACTTTTGCTCCAACTTTTGCCCAAAAGTTAGCCAAAAAGTTAGGGGCTAACTTTTGGTCCAGCTTTTTGTCCTCTCTTCCTCCTAGCTATTCCTTCTTGCTTCAACCTTTCTCCAAGCTTTCTTCACCTATCATTAATCAACCAAACACATCAAAGCTATGCTCAAAATCATGAGATATTCATTCTTTCGTAATATGTGACAATTATAGCATAAAACCTCATGAAATAGCATGAATTCATACATGGTTGATTAAATCAAAGGAAGCATGAAAATCTACCCAATTGGCTTGCTTATGGCTCAAGAAAGTGCATAAAACCTATTGAAAACAAATGAAAAAGCATAGAAAAACATGACATGGTGACATGTCATCAATTGCCACACCGGACACCGCTTGGGTGGTGGATTCTGGGAACAAGAAGCCCAAGGGGATGCTTTTCACTTATCTGTCGAGAAAGGCTAAGACTTGGCAGCATATATTCGCCCATTATATCTTGCCCAACACTCACTTCTCAGAGATTCCGATGGATATGCTAGTTCTTATTGGCTGTGTCAGAGAGGGGAAAGAGGTAGATTTCCCCTGGCTGATCAGGCAGAGAATGTGGTGCGCATACATTCGTGGCCTACTGCCATTTCCTACACAGGTCACTAGCATGATTGAGCTAGCTGATGTCCCGTGGGAGGACGATGATGTGACACCACCACCCCTAGATGACGATGACAAGGAGGTTACTATTCCATGGGATGGGTGGGTGCACGAGAAGCCTCCACCCAGACACCGTTCTCGAGCCAGAGTAGTGGTAGAGGCAGCTTAGCCTTCATCATCAGCAGCAGCAACATGACCCTCTTCTACTTTAGCCGCAGCACCTTTACCACCACCGCCAGCACCTGAGCCGACATACCTGTTGGTACAACGCCTATTTCGCTTCATGGAGTGCAACGAGCGTCTCATCATGCAATGTCTCGATCGCATAGACCAGGTATTCGTATCACAGGGTATTGAGCTACCTCCGCTCCCAGACTCTTCCACCTCCGACAAGCAGGATCAGGAGGAGGAGCATGCTGAGGAGCCGGCTCAGCAGGAGACACCACCAGAGACACATGCCACCACAGAGGTTCAGCAGTCCCCTGAGGACTCACAGCCAGTACCACAGCCACCCCCTGAGCTTGAGCCACAGCCACAGCCCAAGCCACAGCCCGGTGCGACTGTTGACCCCTATCCCGAGCTTCAACAGTAGCATCGAGGATGATGCTTCATCTTAAAGTGTGGGGAGGTCACCGTTCGTGACCGGTGGATAGCATTTGTGTGGTGAACTTTCAGACATTTATCTTCTATTTTCTGCTACTTTATTTTATTTTGCACTTTATCTTTGAGATCATTTTGGGATTGTTGTACATATTTGCTATTGTGGATACCCTTATTTTGGTTTCTGCGCACCTTTATTATATATGTGTATATTGCATCTTGGCTTTTGATTGCGATTAGTAAAATATTTTGGATTGTTAAAACCTAGTTGCCCCTTTTTGTATAAGAATTGTGTTTTAATTGAAAAGGGGGTAAACTAGGGAAAATTTTTAAAATTTTCTAAATCACAACATTGCATTAGAATAAGCTTAGTCAATAGGATGAAAATTTTCAAGAATTCCATTTCTAGAGCACCACTCCAATTGGTTGAAAAATTTTTTTAGAACTTGCTTGATTAATACACTTTGTGGATCATATATTGAGCTAAGAATACAAGCATGAGAGTTTTGAGCCTAATTGTGTGGTTACATCATATGACCACTTATTTTTATTCTTGTGTGCATTATTCTCTTCCTATGATTGTAATATTTGATTTGTTTGATTCTTTATGTCCATTATTTTGTGTATACATGCATTTATATGATTGAGGCCATTGTTCAAATAGCTCACTTACCCAAATAGCCTACCTTTTATCTTCCATTGTTAACCAATTTTGAGCCTATGCTTAACCCACTTATTCTTAATTGAAACACATTACAAGCCTAAGTGGAAAACAACAAATGTCCCTTGTTTGGATCTTTGATTAGTTTAGGCTAGTGAGAGTGTTCATTACTTGATTTTGGGAAAGTTAGGTACATTGGGTAGAGATAAAAGTGTGTTTTCTTGTTTGTGTTGAAAATCTTGGGAATTGGGTACATACTCATGTATTAATCATGTGTAAACCATATGCATTGATGTTCTTGTATATATTTTATGTTTCCATAAAAAGAGAGAGAGAGAGAGAGAGAGAGAGAGAGAGATAAGCCACGCGCAAGCACACACTGCGCGCGCGCCGGCTGTGCATTTGAGCTTTCTGGGCCAAGGACTAGAGAGTTGTGCGACTTTTGTGCCAACTCTATGCCTTAACCCGTGCGGCCGCACGCTGTATGCGTCCGCGTCCTTTTTGCGTTGCCCTACCCACGCGTAGGCACTCCTAGTGCCCCCGCGTCCCAACATCGTTCACCTCATCTACGCGCAAGCGCACAGTGCACGCGCGCGTCGATGCAGTTTTGCATCACCCAGGCCAAAGACCCGAGAGTTGTGCCAACAATGGGCCACTTTTGTGCCTCTGGCCCAGCTCACCCACGCGGACGCACACCATACGCATTCGCGCCCATTCCCATATCTCCCATCCACGCCCAGGCGCGTATGACGCTTCCGCGCCAGTTCCTTATTTTCCCAACCACGCGGACGCGCACGGTGTGCGCTCGCGTGGATTCAAAATTTCACTTACCCCAGAGACGCGAGAGCCCTAACGCAGTCGCGCACTCCTTCACTCCCCCAACGGATCTCCCTCTCCTTCCTTCCTCCATAACCATCTCCTCTCAAACCTCCACATTTACCACACATAACCGCCACCGTCCGGCGAACACCTCGTCACTGCCGGCCGTATTCATCCCATCTTCTCTCTCTCACCATTCTCACTTCTCTGCTCTCTCTTACCCTTTCTCACTCTCTGCTGCAACCATCAATAGCCGCCACGACAACCATTGTCACCGGCGAGCATCCCGCGACCACACACCTCTTCCTTCTTCCCTCGCTCTTCCTCCCTTCCTCGCCCTCTCTTTCTCCTTGTCACTTTGCCCCTGCTCTGACTCCGGCTCTGTCCCAGTGCCATCTGAGAGCCACCACGAGCTCCACTGCGTCGCCACCATTCCTGGGCAGCGCCACCGTTCACTCCTCTTCCTCCGTCCTCCCCTGCTCTGTCTCCCTGCCCTTCCTCTGTCCCGATCCCCTGCTTCACAGGTTCCCTTTCTTCTCATTTGCATTTTACTTCTATTTGATTAATCTAGTTTAGCTCATTCTGTTTAACCTATTTAGTTCAATTAGTTTAGTTAGTTTAGTTTAATTAGGTGGTTAGAGAATCTGGGCTGGATAGTGGATTTAGATTTGTTTTGAATAATGATGATGATTGAAAGTGCTACTGCTTCATTAACTTTCCTTGGATTGTTGTTGCTGAATGTTGCTTTCCTCATGACTGCTGGTTGCTTAATTGCTCATTGCTGCTCGTTGCTGGTTGGCTTGGTTTGAATTGCTTATTGATGTTTGTTGCTATCTGTTGGCTTACATGTTTATTTCATATGAATTCACGTCTGGTTTTTGTGTTTAATTGTAATGAATTCATATGGAATCTGCACTGTTTGTTTGAATTTGAAAAATAGCCAATTTACTGCTGAAATGCTGCCGGATTTTTCCTAACCATGTTCTATGAAATAGCGTTGTTTTATTTGGTGCAACAAGCTTCTATTCGACAAAATTCTGTGTCAATAGAATTTTGTTTGCTAAATGGTTTTGGAAACTCCTCAAGAACATGTTTACAAGTTTTGGTTATGCTTATTATATTCTTTGCTTGTTTATATTGCTACTTTACTTCTATGCATTGAGTAGTTTGAATAAATTTCCAGATTGACCATAACTTGAAACTCTTTTGGGATTTTGTGCCTCTTTTGCATAAACTCACAAGTTTAAAGGTTTTTAATCTATGTGACTGATTTGGTTCATTATATTCATGCCTAATTTGCCTTAAGTCACTTGGATCATGAGGTTTTCCATTCTTGCTTCAACTCGTGACTTTTATGCCCCATTGAATTGGATGTTGAATGTTTCTTGATTGACTTGTTTTTCAGAGTTTCGATTTTACTAACACCAATTAATACAACTCTTGTGATCTTTACATTGATTGATGACTTGTTTTCACATTGGTTGCTTTTTGGCAATATCATATTCCATCATCAATGACTATGTGCATTTCATGGTTGTGAGTATGCTTGCATTCCTATTTTGTACACTTCTTTTAATTGAGCCGATAACTATCATATCACTGATTTTTGAACTAATTTCTAATTCTAACTTGATTAACTAACTGATTTCTTCCTTTTGTTTTGAACATAACTCCTTAATCATTCTTTTGAATATGGCGTTCCTTAGGCTCAATGAATAAGCATTATGCAAATCTGGTTTAAATTCTTGGTTTGTGACTTGATTTGAATTTTGAATTTTGTTACTTGCATTCCAAGAATTCTCTTTTCTTCACTCACTTCATGAATATGTCTTACCTTGAGTGCTTTACATCTACTTGGCTAGCTGTTTATATCATATCACATCTGTTTTCAGGATGTCAGAAAAAGGAAAAGCCATAGCTACTACCTCGAAGAATAGGAAGCGCTCTAAAGCCTCTACCCCTTCTCCTTTATGCTAATCATGCTAAGAATCCCTTGAATGACGTGGACATAGAGAATCAGCTACTCCCATCCACCGACCCAATCAAGTTTCCCAACCTCTACTGTGAGCTTCGCTTCCCGAAATATCGGAAGATGAATCTGAACATCGAGAAGAAACTGGTCCTTCCCAATGATGTGAGATGCGCCATCAATAGCTGTAGTCTAGAGTTGGGCTTGGACTTTGTTGATAGAGATTTTGGGAGGATAAACACTTCGTGGGTGAGGGAGTTCTACTGCAACATCTTTCGTGCCACTCTTGATTCAGTCCATCTGTGGGGTAGAGAGATTTTGATCACCGGGGCAGCTATTGGGGAGGCATTGCTTTGCCAACCTCGTACTGGTGACCCATGCGCCTGTCAGCAGGCAGAGGTAGCTATCCTTTGCATGAATTTTGATTATGAGGCACTGAAGAACGTGATTGTCACACTAGACACCCCTTGGGTGGTGGATTCTGAGAACAAGAAGCCCAAGGGGATGCTTTTCACTTATTTGTCGAGAGAGGCTAAGACTTGGCAGCATATATTCGTCCATTATGTCTTGCCCACTACTCACTTCTAAGAGATTCCGATGGATATGCTAGTTCTTATTGGTTGTGTCATAGAGGGGAAAGAGGTAGATTTCCCCCGGCTGATCAGGCAGAGTATGTGGCGAGCGCACATTCGTGGCCTACTGCCATTTCCTACACTGGTCACCAGCATGATTGAGCTAGCTGATGTCCCGTGGGAGGATGATGATGTGACACCACCACCCCCAGATGACGACGACAAGGAGGTTACTATTCCATGGGGTGGGTGGGTGCACGAGAAGCCTCCACCCAGACGCCGTTCACAAGCCAGAGTAGTGGTGGAGGCAGCTCAGCCTTCATCATCAGCAGCAGCAGCAGCAGGACCCTCCTCTAATTCAACGGCAACACCCTTACCACCACCGCCAGCACCTGAGCCGACATACCTGTTGGTACAGTGCCTATTTCGCTTCATGGAGTGCAACGAGCGTCTCATCATGCAACGTCTCGATTGCATAGACCAGGTGTTCGTATCACAGGGTATTGAGATACCTCTGCTCCCAGACTCTCCCACCTCCGACATGCAGGATCAGGAGGAGGAGCATGCTGAGGAGCCGGCTCAGCAGGAGACACCACCAGAGACACAGGCCACCACAGAGGTTCAACAGTCCCCTGAGGACTCACAGCCAGTACCACAGCCACCCCCTGAGCCTGAGCCACAGCCACAGCCCAAGCCACAGCCCGGTGCGACTATTGACCCCCATCCCGAGCTTCAACAGTAGCATCGAGGATGATGCTTCATCCTAAAGTGTGGGGAGGTCACCGTTCGTGACCGGTGGATAGCATTTGTGTGGTGAACTTTCAGACATTTATCTTCTATTTTCTGCTACTTTATTTTATTTTGCACTTTATCTTTGAGATCATTTTGGGTTTATTGTACATATTTGCTATTGTGGATACCCTTATTTTGGTTGCTGCGCACCTTTATTATATATGTGTATATTGCATCTTGGCTTTTGATTGCGATTAGTAAAATATTTTGGATTGTTAAAACCTAGTTGCCCCTTTTTGTATAAGAATTGTGTTTTAATTGAAAAGGGGGTAAACTAGGGAAAATTTTTAAAATTTTCTAAATCACAACATTGCATTAGAATAAGCTTAGTCAATATGATAAAAATTTCCGAGAATTCCATTTGTAGAGCACCACTCCAATTGGTTGAAAATTTTTTTTAGAACTTGCTTGATTAATACACTTTGTGGATCATGTATTGAGCTAAGAACACAAGCATGAGAGTTTTGAGCCTAATTGTGTGGTTACATCATATGACACTTATTTTTATTCTTGTGTGCATTATTCTCTTCCTATGATTGTAATCTTTGATTTGTTTGATTCTTTATGTCCATTATTTTGTGTATACATGCATTTATATGATTGAGGCCATTGTTCAAATAGCTCACTTACCCAAATAGCCTACCTTTTATCTTCCATTGTTAACCAATTTTGAGCCTATACTTAACCCACTTATTCTTAATTGAAGCACATTACAAGCCTAAGTGAAAAACAACAAATGTCCCTTGTTTGGATCTTTGATTAGCTTAGGCTAGTGAGAGTGTTCATTACTTGATTTTGGGATAGTTAGGTACATTGGGTAGAGATAAAAGTGTGTTTTTTTGTTTGTGTTGAAAATCTTGGGAATTGGGTACATACTCATGTATTCATCATATGTAAACCATATGCATTGATGTTCTTGTATATATTTTATGTTTCCATAAAAGAGAGAGAGAGAGAGAGAGAGAGAGAGAGAGAGAGAGAGAGAGAGAGAGAGAGAGAGAGAGAGAGAAGCCACGCGCAAGCACACAGTGCGCGCGTGCGCTGGCTGTGCATTTGAGCTTTCTGGGCCAAGGACCAGAGAGTTGTGCTACTTTTGGGCCAACTCTGTGCCTTAACCCGCGCGGGCGCACGCTGTACGCATCCGTGTCCTTTTTGCGTTGCCCAACCCACGCGTAGGCACTCCTGGCGCCCCCGCGTCCCATCATCGTTCACCTCATCTACGTGCAAGCGCACAGTGCGCGCGCGCGTCGATGCAGCTTTGCATCACCCAGGCTAAAGACCCGAGTGTTGTGCCAACTCTGGGCCACTTTTGTGCCTCTGGCCCAGCTCACCCACGCGGACGTGCACCATACGCATCCGCGCCCATTCCCATATCTCCCATCCACGTGCAGGCGCGTATGACGCTTCCGTGCCAGTTCCTTATTTTCCCACCCACGCGGACGCACACGGTGCGCGCTCGCGTGGATTCAAAATTTCACTTACCCCAGAGACACGAGAGCCCTAACACAATCGTGCACTCCTTCACTCCCCCAATGTCTCTCCCTCTCCTTCCTTCCTTCATAACCATCTCCTCTCAAACCTCCACATTTACCACCCATAACCGCCACCGTCCGGCGAACACCTCGTCACCGCCGGCCGTATTCATCCCATCTTCTCTCTCTCACCATTCTCACTTCTCTGCTCTCTCTTACCCTTTTTCACTCTCTGCTGCAACCATCAATAGCCGCCGCGAGAACCATTGTCGCCGACGAGCATCCCGCGACCACACATCTCTTCCATCTTCCCTCACTCTTCCTCCCTTCTTTGCCCTCTCTTTCTCCTTGTCACTTCGCCCCTGCTCTGTCTCCGGCTCTGTCCCGGTGCCACCTGAGAGCCACCACGAGCTCCACTGTGCTGCCACCATTCCTGGGCAGCACCACCGTTCACTCTTCTTCCTCCGTCCTCCCCTTCTCTGTCTCCTTGCCCTTCCTCTTTCCCGATCCCCTGCTTCACAGGTTCCTTTTCTTCTCATTTGCATTTTACTTCTATTTGATTAATCTAGTTTAGCTCATTCTGTTTAACCTGTTTAGTTCAATTAGTTTAGTTAGTTTAGTTTAATTAGGTGGTTAGAGAATCTGGGCTGGATAGTAAATTTAGGTATGTTTTGAATAATGATGATGATTGAAAGTGCTACTACTTCATTAACTTTCCCTGGATTGTTGTTGCTGAATGTTGCTTTCCTCATGACTTCTGGTTGCTTAATTGCTCATTGCTGCTCGTTACTGGTTGGCTTGGTTTGAATTGCTTATTGATGTTTGTTGCTATCTGTTGGCTTACATGTTTATTTCATATGAATTAACGTCTGGTTTTTGTGTTTAATTGTAATGAATTCATATGGAATCTGCACTGTTTGTTTGAATTTGGAAAATAGCCAATTTACTGCTGAAATGCTGCCGGATTTTTCCTAACCATGTTCTATGAAATAGCGTTGTTTTATTTGGTGCAACAAGCTTCTATTCGACGAAATTCTGTGTCAATAGAATTTTGTTTGCTAAATGGTTTTGGAAACTCCTCAAGAACATGTTTACAAGTTTTGGTCATGCTTATTATATTCTTTGCTTGTTTATATTGCTACTTTACTTCTATGCATTGAGTAGTTTGAATAAATTTCCAGATTGACCATAACTTGAAACTCTTTTGGCATTTTGTGCCTCTTTTGCATAAACTCACAAGTTTAAAGGTTTTTAATCTATGTGGCTGATTTGGTTCATTATATTCATGCCAAATTTGCCTTAAGTCACCTGGATCATGAGGTTTTCCATTCTTTCTTCAACTCGTGACTTTTATGCCCCATTGAATTGGATGTTGAATGTTTCTTGATTGACTTATTTTTCAGAGTTTCGATTTTACTAACACCAATTAATACAACTCTGGTGATCTTTACATTGATTGATGACTTGTTTTCATATTGGTTGCTTTTTGGCAATATCATATTCCATCATCAATGACTATGTGCATTTCATGGTTGTGAGTATGCTTGCATTCTATTTTGTACACTTCTTTTAATTGAGCCGATAACTGTCATATCACTGATTTTTGAACTAATTTCTAATTCTAACTTGATTAACCAACTAATTTCTTCCTTTTGTTTTGAAAATAACTCCTTAATCATTCTTTTGAATATGGCGTTCCTTAGGCTCAATGAATAAGCATTATGCAAATCTGGTTTAAATTCTTGGTTTATGACTTGATTTGATTTCTGAATTTTGTTACTTGCATTCCAAGAATTCTCTTTTCTTCACTCACTTCATGAATATGTCTTACCTTGAGTGCTTTACATCTACTTGGCTAGCTGCTTATATCATATCACATCTGTTTTCAGGATGTCGGAAAAAGGAAAAGCCATAGCTACTACCTCGAAGAAGAGGAAGCGCTCTAAAGCCTCTACCCCTTTTCCTTATGCTAATTATGCTAAGAATCCCTTGAATGACGTGGACATAGAGAATCATCTACTCCCATCCACCGACCCAATCAAGTTTCCCAACCTCTACAGTGAGCTTTGCTTCCCGAAATATCAGAAGACGAATCTGAACATCGAGAAGAAACTGGTCCTTCCCAATGATGTGAGACGCACCATCAATAGCCGTATTCTGGAGTTGGGCTTGGACTTTGTTGATAGAGATTTGGGGAGGATAAACACTTCGTGGGTGAGGGAGTTCTACTGTAACTTCTTTCGTGCCACTCTTGATTCAGTCCATCTGCGGGGTAGAGAGATTTTGATCACCGAGGCAGCTATTGGGGAGGCATTGCTTTGCCGACCTCGTACTGGTGACCCATGCGCCTGTCAGCATGCAGAGGTAGCTATCCACTGCATGACTTTTGATTATGAGGCGCTGAAGCACATGATTGCCACACCGGACACCCCTTGGGTTGTGGATTCTGGGAACAAGAAGCCCAAGGGGATGTTTTTCACTTATCTGTCGAGAGAGGCTAAGACTTGGCAGCATATATTCGCCCATTATATCTTGCCCACCACTCACTTCTCAGAGATTCTGATGGATATGCTAGTTCTTATTGGCTGTGTCATAGAGGGGAAAGAGGTAGATTTCCCCCGGCTGATCAGGCAGAGCATGTGGCACGCACACATTCGTGGCCTATTTCGCTAGTCATCAGCATGATTGAGCTAGCTGATGTCCCGTGGGAAGACGATGATGTGACACCACCACCCCCAGATGACGAAGACAAGGAGGTTACTATTCCATGGGGTGGGTGGGTGCACGAGAAGCCTCCACCCAGACGCCGTTCTCGAACCAGAGTAGTGGTGGAGGCAGCTCAGCCTTCATCATCATCAGCAGCAGTAGGACCCTCCTCTACTTCAGCCGTAGCACCCTTACCACCACCGCCAGCACCTGAGCCAACATACATGTTGGTACAGCGCCTATTTCGCTTCATCGAGTGCAGCGAGCGTCACATCATGTGATATTTCGATCGTATATACCAGGTGTTCGTATCACAGGGTATTGAGTTACCTCCGCTCCCAGACTCTCCCGCCTCCAATAAGCAGGATCAGGAGGAGGAGCATGCTAAGGAGCCGGCTCAGCAGGAGGCACCACCAGAGACACAGGCCCCCACAAAGGTTCAGCAACCCCCTGAGGACTCACAGCCAGTACCATAGCCCCGGCCTGAGCCTGAGCCAAAGCCACAGCCTGAGCCTGAGCCACAGCCACAGCCCGAGCCACAGCCCGGTGCGACTGTTGACCCCCATCCCAAGCTTCAGCAGTAGTATCGAGGATGATGCTTCATCCTAAAGTGTGGGGAGGTCACCATTCGTGACCGGTGGATAGTATTTGTGTGGTAAACTTTCAGACATTTATCTTCTATTTTCTGCTACTTTATTTTATTTTGCACCTTATCTTTGAGATCATTTTGGGATTATTGTACATATTTGCTATTGTGGATACCCTTATTTTGGTTGCTGCGCACCTTTATTATATATGTGTATATTGCATCTTGGCTTTTGATTGTGATTAGGAAAATATTTTGGATTGTTAAAACCTAGTTGCCCCTTTTTGTATAAGAATTGTGTTTTAATTGAAAAGGAGGTAAACTAGGAAAAATTTTTAAAATTTTCTAAATCACAACATTGCATTAGAATAAGCTTAGTCAATATGATGAAAATTTCCAAGAATTCCATTTCTAGAGCACCACTCCAATTGGTTGAAAAAATTTTTTAGAACTTGCTTGATTAATACACTTTGTGGATCATGTTTTGAGCTAAGAACACAAGCATGAGAGTTTTGAGCCTAATTGGGTGGTTACATCATATGACCACTTATTTTTATTCTTGTGTGCATTATTCTCTTCCTATGATTGTAATCTTTGATTTGTTTGATTCTTTATGTCCATTATTTTGTGTATACTTGCATTTATATGATTGAGGCCATTGTTCAAATAGCTCACTTACCCAAATAGCCTACCTTTTATCTTCCATTGTTAACCAAGTTTGAGCCTATACTTAACCCACTTATTCTTAATTGAAGCACATTACAAGCCTAAGTGAAAAATAATAAATATCCCTTGTTTGAATCTTTGATTAGCTTAGACTAGTGAGAGTGTTCATTACTTGATTTTGGAAAAGTTAGGTACATTGGATAGAGATAAAAGTGTGTTTTCATGTTTGTGTTGAAAATCTTGGGAAATGGGTACATACTCATGTATTATATATATATATATAGAAAAAGAAAGAAAAAGAATGGCAATAAAAAGGGGACAAAAATGTCCCAAAGTTTAAAGCTTAATAATGATCAATGCATATGTGTGGTGACCAAAAGAGAATACATGAGTGTGTGTAAAAGTGAAGAATGGGTAGTTAGGTTTGTTTGGAATTGTATAGGTTGTCATAGGTTAGGTGGGAAGTTTAAGTTAATCAAAGATTCAAAATTCTAACTCACTTGACCATATGCATCCTACCTTGACCCTAGCCCCATTACAACCTATGGGAAAGCCCTCATGATATTTGTATGCATGCATAAAGTAATTGTTGATTTGTTAGATGAAAAACAAATCTTGAAAAGCATGATTGGGGGAGAATTTAGTGAATCAACCCCATACACTTGAGTGAGTAGAGCGGATACACATCTGGCGAGGGTTCGATCGCTCAATTACATGTTTTTACCCATGATCTTCATTTCTTGCAAGTTTATGAAAATCTCTTAATGATTCAACTCAATTGTGGGTTTGTTTTGATTGCTATTGCCTTAGCCCTTGTGCTTGCATGCGTATTCTTGGAGATTGATTTATTTTGAGTAAGCCATTGCATTCATGTAAATAGGTGCATATGGATAGATTACATTTAGTTAGTTTGCATTGAATAAATGTTGATACCCCTTTGCTTCTTTCTTGATTTTAACATGAGGACATGCTTAGTTTTAAGTATGGGGAGATTTGATAAACCCCGATTTCGTGGTTTATCTTGTGCTTATTTTAGGGGATTTTATCACCTTTTCCCACATTTATTCAGTGAAATAGCATGGTTTTGTAATTCTCCCTTGAATTTTGCTTAAGTGTGAAAACATGCTTTTAGGCCCTTAAATTGGTGATTTTAATTCACTTTAATTACATTTGATGCCTTGATGTGTTTGTTAAGTGATTTCAGGTTCATAAGGCAAGTATTGGATGGAAGAAATGAGGAGAAAAGCATACAAAGTGGAGAATGCATGAAGAAACAAGAATTGAAAATGCATCGATGGGTGCGCACACGTACAGGGCGCGCACGCGCCAAAGTGATTTCGCATAAAGACGCGCATGCGTACATGCCGCGTACACACGGAGGAAGAAACAGCCAATCGACGCGCACGCGCACATGGCGCGTATGCGCCGATACTAGCACATGACCCACTTAAAGGCAAAACGCTGGGGGCGATTTCTAAGCTGCCCAGGCACAATTCCAACTTTTTTCTGAGTGTATTTCATGCAGAATTGAAGTCCAAGCAAGAAGGGAGTAATTAGTTAGTCAACATGAGCCTTTAGTTAGTTTTCTAGAGAGAGAAGCTCCCTCTTCTCTCTAGAATTAGGTTAGGATTAGGTTAAAATGTCTTGGATCTTGAATTAATCACTTGATTTCATCTTGTTTCTTTTACAATTTCTCAATTCTCCATCTTGATTTCTTTAGTTGCAAAGCCAATTTCTCATTTTGCTCTCTTGTATGTTGATGAACATTGTTAGATCTAATTTCCTTTTAATGCAATTTCATGTTTCTATGTTTCTTTTATGTTGATCTTGCTTGCTATTGTTGAGTTCTTGCTTATGATAGTTATGGGTTTCCTTAATTTTAGCATTTTGTGATGTTTCCTTTTATTGCACATTAGGTGTTTGAGATAATGCTTCCTATAGTTTTTGAGTTGTTCTCTTGACCCTTGGCCTAGGCTAAGGGGATTGAGTGATCTTAAGTCCTTGGGCTTCATTGAATTGGTAATTCTATACCCCTTGGGGATCAATTTGATAACCATTAACTCTAGCCTACTACTAAGTTAATTAGTAGCTAGGTTGGGACTTATGGATTGATATTGATCAAGCCATTTGATGTACTCCAAGCCTAGGAGTAGACATTACGTACTTAAGGCTTTAGTGAGTAGACCTAATGAGCTCGGTTCCGCATAATCATCAATATTTGAATTATTGACAAGGATAGTGATCTCAATTACCTAAGTCTTAGCCAAGAGTCCTTTATCTTGCTTCCTTTAATTACTTGCTTGATTTACGCGTTTTGTCATTTAAATTCTTACTCATTTAATTTCTTGCCCTCTTATTAATCAAACCTCCTTGCATTCTCGTAGCCAATAGTTGACCACTTCATTGCTATCCTCGTGAGACGACTCGGAGTTTAAATACTTCGGTTAATTCTTATTTGGGATTTGTTACTTGTGACAACCAAAATTTTTGCATGTGAGGATTCTTTGTTGGTGTAAGACTATACTTGCAACGAGAATTCATCCAATTGAAGAAATTCTATACCATCACAAAAGTCCACGCATCACCACCCTGTAACTGTCATTTTAGGGATCAGCTCATTCTTTTTATTATGAACCACTGTCATGCCTCCCTTCTTAGGAATAACTTGGGCAGGGCTCACCCAGGGGCTGCCAAAAATGGGATAAATGATCTCAGCCTCCCAGAGCTTAGTGACTTTTTTTTGCACTACTTCCTTCATAGCTGGATTCAATCGCCTTTGTGGTTGCACCACTGGTTTGGCATTGTCCTCCAGCAGGATTTTATGCATGCATCGGGCTGCGCTAATGCCTTTAAGGTCACTTATAGTCCACCCATGGGTGGTCCTATGTGTTTTAAGCACTTTAATTAGGGCTTCTTCTTCCTGTAGTTCTAAGGCAGAACTTATGATCACAAGAAAGGTATCTCCCTCTCCTAGAAATGCGTATTTCAGGGAGGAAGGTAATGGCTTAAGCTCAAGTTTTGGAGGCTTCTCCTTTTTCTCAGAGGTTTCCAGAGGTTCCTTTGAATTAGGCTGGATATCATTCAGCCCTTCCTTGAGGCTTTCGGCCATGCTGATCTCTTTCACCAGAGAGTCAATGAGGTCAATGCTCATGCATTCCTCAGGGATGTCTGGATGCTGCATAACTTTGACAGCATTCAGTACGAAATTTTTCTCATTGACTCTTAAGGTTACTTCTCCTTTTTCAACATCAATGCGGATCCGTCCTATAACTAGGAAGGGTCTCCCTAGAATAAGGGATGCACTCTTGTGCCATTCCATGCTCAACACCACAAAGTCAGTGGGGAAAGAAAAGGGTCCAACCCTGACAATCATGTCTTCAATTACTCATTATGGTATCTTAATAGAACCATCAGCAAGTTGAAGGCATATGCAGGTTGGTTTGACTTCATCAGTCAAGCAAAGTTTCTTTATTAATGAAGCAGGTATTAGGTTGATGCTTGCTCCATGGTCACATAGAGCTGTCCTTGTACAAGCATCACCTAGAGTGCATGGTATCATAAAGCTTCCAGGATCCTTAAGCTTCTCTGGTAAGCTATTCTAAATGATTGCACTGCATTCTTTAGTGAGGAGGACTATTTCTGTCTCTCTCCAATCCTTCTTATGACTTAAGATGTCCTTCGTAAACTTAGCATAAGAAGGTATTGACGAAGCCCAAATGCACGGGTTTAGATTTTCATACTAAAAGTAGAATTTGTCCATTTCAAGTATAGTCCAAACCCAACAATTGAACATCAATCAAATAATAAATTCAATATGAAATAACCGAGAGTAATTCAACCTCGGGTCGTCTTCCCTAGGAATTACAATGAAAAGTACAATTAATTGCTATGAGATAGAGCATGGGGAATTGGGAATGAAGGCAAGAGCAAGAAATGTAAATAGCAAGAAAGTAAATGAACATGCAAAGAATGTAAATGGCAACTCTTGGCAAGAATTGGGTAATCTAGGCTTCCTATCCTAGTTGTGGACCACAAACATAGCAATTGTGTGGAAGCAATACAAACTAGTCAATCCTCCTTGAGAATTAGTCAAAAGGTGTAATTGATCTCAATCCATAAGTCCTAGTCAACTCACTAATTACTTAGTAAAAGACTAGCGTCAATGGAAACCAAATTAATTAACCATTCTCACACAATATGGAATGGACATCCACAACTCAATTCCACCCAAACATCCAATTTCTCAACCAAGAATGTAAAAATTAAACATGCAAGAAATTAAATATCAAAGCAAATAAAAGTCAACGCAATAAAAGTCAAAGCAATTAAATGCAAGTAAAGGAAACTTAAAATGCAAGCAACCTCTTGGCAAGTAATTGAAGGCTAAGGCTACCTGTCCTAGTCATTGACCACAAACATATGATGATTATGAAGAGTTAATCCTACTTAGCCAACCTTACATCGAAGATAAGTCAAATAGGCATAGTTAATCTCAATCCCTAAGTCCTATGTCAACACTAAGGGGTCACATAGAGTCAAGGGAGACCAAATCAACTAACTACTCTAATATATCAAACAAGAATGGACATCAATGACTCAAGGAACACCAAAGTCAACAATTTCAAGCCAAGAGTTAAGAAAAACTATGTAAAAACTAAGCCAAGTATTTTATCAAACACTTGGTGTGTATTAGAATAAAATAATATTAAAATACATTAAAATAAATACTAAAATACCAAAACCAAGAAAATGACAATAACAACTAAAGAAAGCAATAAATGACATGAAAACATAAATTTGCATTAATTGAAATTAAAATAACAAAAGAGTACTCATAACATAAAAGTGGCAAAATAAAGGAAATACAAGAGAAATAAAGAAGAACAAAGATGCAATAACAATAATTAACAAGGAAAAGTAAATGAAAACAAGAATTAAGAGTAGAAATTAAAGGAATTTAAACTAAAGAACCCTAATTCTAGAGAGAGGGGGGAGCTTCTCTCTCTAGAAACTAAGAGAAAATATAACAAAAGCTAACCCTAATTGCCCCCCTTCATCCTTCTTTAATTTGGCATTAAATAGCTTCAAAAAATGAGTTAGATTGGGTTTTTGGGCCCAAAAATCACTGCCAGTGAGTTGCAATTAATGAGGTCACGTGCAGGGACCTGTGCGGATGCACAGATGTGTGTGTCCGCACACATGCTGAATCTTGACTTGTGCATACGCACAAGTACCTGTGCGTATGCACATGTAGACTTATGTCCACTATAGCAAATTGCATATCATTTTGAAGCCCCAGACGTTAGCTTTCCAATGTCACTAAAACCACCTCATTTGGACCTTTGTTTATGACCAATTTAGTACAGAGAGGCCAGGGCTGGCAGCTTTCCAAATCCTTCATTTCTTGAATTCTTCCCTTTTGCATGCTCTTTTCCTCACTTCTTCAACCCATAATTGCCTTGAAAACCTAAAAATCACTTAACAAATACATCAAGGCACCAAATGGGATTAAAGTGAATAAAATTGACTAAATTAATCATAAAAGAGCATGTTTTCACTTTCAAGCACAATTTAGGAAGAAATCTCAAAAGCATGCTATTTAGGTGAATAAATATGGGTTTATGTAATAGAATCCACTCAAATCAAAACAAAATATATGGTAAAATATGGATTCATCAGGTATCTATTCAAGAGCCTCTGCAAAAGGGATTTTGATCTCTAATGTTCTGAGATAGTCCACAAAGCGGGCAAATTGTTTATCCTTTTCCTTTTGACAAAGTTTCTGAGGAAATGGCATCTTAGCCTTATAATCATCAACCTTGGTTGATGAAGGCCGAATGCCATGTGTGTTTGGAAGGGGGTTACTACCTTGCTTAGGAGGGTTGTTATCAGTGAGTGACTGACCTCCCTTGCTTGGGCATTCAACGCCCAAGCTGCTGTCCCCTTCCTGGCGTTCAACGCCAGGGACACCGCCCCCTTGTGGGCATTCAACACCAAGGGTGCTACCTCCTTGGGGGTTTGAACGCCCAGTCTCTGCCTTTTCCTGGCGTTCAATGCCAGGAGTGATACCTCCTTGGGCGTTTGAACGCCCAGAGTTATCGTGTGCAGAGACCTGGGTTTCCTTCTAATTGTACTGAGATTGGGTGTTTAAGGATTTCCCACTCCTTAGTTGAATAGCCTGGCATTCTTCTATTATCTGCTTAGATAACTGCTGCCTTGTTTGACTCAGTTGGGCTTCTACATTCCTGTTAGAAACCTGAGTTTCTCGCAAAGCCTCTTGCAGTTCCAGAAGTTGCTGGGCAAAGGTGTGCAATTTCTGAGTCAATGGGCCATCCTATTCTAGAGGGTTAGGTTCAGCTAACACTGCCTTAACCTCTCCTTTTATAGAAGTCTCAGCAAATGAGTACAGATGCTGATTAGTGGCAACTGTCTCAATAAGCTCTTGAGCTTCTCCTATGGTCTTTCTCATGTGTATGGAACCACCAGCAGAGTGGTCCAAAGACATTCTAGCCATGTCTAAAAGCCCATAGTAGAAGATGTCTAAATGTACCCATTCTGAAAACATTTCAGTGGGACATTTTCTTAGCATCTTTCTATATCTCTCACAGGCATCATAAAGATATTCACTATCTCATTGTCTGAAGCCTTGGATGTCCAGCCTCAGCTGGGTCATCTTTCTTGGAGGAAAGTATTGGTTTAAAAACTTGTCTACTAACTGTTTCCAAATTTTCAAACTAGCTTTAGGCTAGTTATCCAACCACCTTTTTGCTTGATCCTTTACAGAAAAAGGAAAGAGCAATAATCTGTAGACATCTTGGTCTACTCCATTACTGTGTACTGTGTCATCAATGCTACTTGCTTTGATGTGGGGTGTGCTAATACTTCTTCCATAGAAGTCAGCAGTGGGATTTGTATAAGATCCCAGAGTTCTTCTAAACTCTTCATTCCTATTTGGGTTCATGGTGAAGAAAGATAGAAGATGAAGAAAGAAGAATGAAGATAGAAGGTGTAGAAGGAGAAATAGAAGTAGAAAAGATAAACAATAATTAAAAAGAATGAAATTCGAAAAAGAAGAAAGAAGAATAGAAGAGGAGATTTTGAAAATTAGGAGAGAGAAGAGTTAGTTAGAAAGTTTTGAGAAAGAAGAGAGAGAAGTTAAGTAATTAATTAAAAAGAGATTTGAATTTAAGATTTGAAATTTGAAAATTAAAATTAAAATTTTGAATTTTAAATTTTGAATTTTGAATTTTGAAATTTGAATTTTGAAAATTGAATTTTTAAATTTTTAATTTTTAAATTTTGAAAAAGATTTGAAATTTGAAAAGATTTAATTTTGAAAATTGAATTTTAAAATTTTAATTTTGGATTTTGAAAATTGAATTTTGAAATTTTTAAATTTAAGTTTTGACTTTTGAAAGTTGAAATTTTAAATTTGAAATAAGATAAGATAAGAGTTTTGAAAAAGATATGATTTTTTATTTTGAAAAGATTTGATTTTTGAAAATTAAAAGCTAAGATAAGATAAGATAAAAATTTTAAATTGAAACCTGAATTTTTAATGTTAATTTTCGAAAATATAGTTAAAATAAAAATAGAAAAGATATTTTTTTATTTTTGAATTATTGATGAAAGAGAAAAACAAGTAAAAGACACAAGACTTAAAATTTTTAAATCTAATGCCCCTTATTTTCAAAAATTTTTGGAGGGAGACACAAAGGGACACCAAACTTAAAAATTTTAAGTTCAAAACAAAAAGAAAATACAAGAACACTTTGAAGATTAACAAGAACACAAAGAACAAGACTCAAAAACTCAAAGAACACAAGAACATATAAAGGACACCAAACTTAAAATTTTTAGACAACCAAACTCAAAGTTTTGAAAAATTAAAGAAAATAAACAAGAAGACACCAAACTTAAAGATTGAAAAAAGATTCAAACAAAAAGACACTAATTTTAAAAGAATTTTAGAAGAAGGTCTCAGAATTTTCGAAAATTTTAACCAAGAATACAAATAAAAGACTCAAACAGAAAGCTAAGGATGCTTGAAAATAAACTACTTGAAAAAGGTTTTTGAAGAAGTTTTAAAATTTTTGTAATTGAAAAACAGGAACATGCAAGACTCAAACCAAGAACAAAAATTAAACAAAGAAAAGAAAAATATTTTTGAAAAGGGATTTTAATTTTTTTTTCGAAAAATTTGAGAAGAAAAAGATAAAAATAAAAGACTCAAATAAAATAAAAAGAAAACTCAATTAAAAATGATCAAGAAATAAAGTACCTGGTCTAGGGAGAAAACAATCTGTTAGTTTGTTCAAGCTCGAACAATCCCCAGCAACGGTGCCAAAAACTTGGTACCACGAATCCCCACACCTTCATACTGTTATACCAACAAGTGCACTGGGTCGTCCAAGTAATACCTGAGCGAGTCAGGGTCGATCCTACGAGGATTGTTGGTTTGAAGCAAGTTATGGTTATCCTGCAGGTCTTAATCAGGCGAAATCAAGAAGTTTTTGGATTGAGGCTTAATTGTATTAAGAGAAATATGAGAGAAGGGAATAAGGTATTTTGTCAAAGAAATCGGTAAGATGGTTATAATTGAGGATTGGAGTTGCTTAGCATTTCTGAGTTAACTCTGGCATTACTATCTTCTTTGCTTGTGAGTGATCTCTTCAATGGCAGACTGTAAGTGATTGGCGCCTTTATTAAGAGGTCGTGAATACTCCTCCGGGTCTAAACCCCAGGGTTAGTGTGGATCCATCTCTGCTTGAGGATGAAGCGCATACAGTCCATTCTCCTTAATGATCCTACTCAAAATGCCACAGACAAGGTCGGATCTTCCAGATTAGAGAATGATGCATCATTGGGTTCTAGCCTCTACCACAGAGACCCTAATCTTCCTGTAAATCGGCTGAACTAATGTCTCAAGAAGTCCCCAACAAAGTCGTGGATTAGCCGTCTGAGAGCTGTATGATTCAAGCTGGTGGTGCATGCTTTCCACTGAAGTAATCACACGAACCCAAGTAGACGCGGGTGTTTTTCAGGCACGTTCATCTTAATGTGATGAACAAAACTGATTGTCACTGATCATCCTATCCACCACGTTGAATTACGAATATACATCTTAGAATTAATCAAACACGGATTGAAGAAGAACAGTAATACTTTTATTAATTCATAGGACTCAGCAGGGCTCCTCCCCTCAACCTAGGAGGTTTAGAAACTCATACTGATGAGAAATACAAAGATAAATTCGAAAATATGGTAAAGGTAAAGTAAAAGTTGTTCGAATAACATGAATCAAATCCCTTAAATACTAAACAATGACTAGTAAGGGTAAAACAGTCTTTTTATTGCTAAAATAAACTTCTGGGGCCCACTTGGTAAGTGTTTGGGCTGAGCTTTGATGAGATCCACGTTCTATGAAGTCTTTTGGGTGTGAAATGCCAGCTAGGGGATCCTCTCTGGGTGTTTGGACACTAAGCTCTGCTCTTTGGGTGCTGGATGCCAGGAAGGGGGTAGATAGCTGGCGTTGGACGCCAGTTTTTGGCCTTCTAATCCGAAGCAAAGTATAGATTATTATACATTGCTGAAAATCTCTGGAAGTCAGATTTCCAAAGCCGTTAAGAACGCTCCTTTTGGATTTCTACAGCTCCAAAAAAGCTCTTCCGAATGCAAGGAGGTCTGATGTGGACAACATCTGAAGTGCTTTCTTTATCTCTGAATCAGACTTTTGCTCCAGCTCCTCAATTTCAGCTAAAAATTACATGAAATTGTACAAAAACACACAAACTTAGAGTAAAAAATGTGAATTTAACACTAAAACCTGTAAAAACTTAATAAAAATTAAACAAAACATACTAAAAACTATATGAAAATTATGCCAAAAAGTGTATAAAATATCTGCTCATCAGTGGGTGCTGAACTTGGCCCATTGTGTGTGTCTTTTTCAACAATTGTTTCTGTCACATGAGATCCAATATCTTTAATCCTTGGTTCCAAAGCATAATCCACTTTAAAATAGAACATATCATCAATAAAATGGACGTCACGAGAGACAAAGAAAACTTTTTTTTTCAAGTCAAATAGTTTCCATCCTTTTTGCCCAAAAGGATACCCGACAAACACACATTTTTACTATGGCTGGCAAATTTATCCCCTCATCTATTCTTATTTTGAGCATAACACAAAGAGCCAAAAACCCGTAAGTGCTCATAACTTGGAATTGTTCCATGGAAAACCTCATATGGAGTCTTGCCCTTCAGTATTGAGGATGGCGTACGATTAATTAAATAGCCAGTCGTTAAGACACATTCTCCCCAAAATTGAATAGGAAGATTGCCTTGAAAATGTAATGATCTAGCAACATTGAGAATATGTCGATGTTTGCGCTCCACTCGTCCATTTTGTTGTGGTGTATTAACCCATGATGATTGGTGAATAATGCCTTGTTGTAGGAAGTATTGTTTTAAACACATGAATTTCGTTCCATTATCAGATCGCACCATCTTAACATACTTGTTATATTGGCATTCAACCAAAGTGAATAAATTTTTCAATGTGGTTGATACCTTATGCTTTTCTTTCAACAAATATATCCAAACTGCTTGTGAACAATCATCCACAATAATTAAGAAATACAAAGCACCACACAAGGAGGAAGTTCTATAGGGTCCCACAAGTCACAATGAATTAAATAAAAAATATTGAAAGTTTGATAGTCACTTAAAGGAAACTTATCTCTTGTTTGTTTAGATTTTCCACAAATTTCACAAATCTCATTGGTTGTATATTTATCACTTACATTGTGGAGCATTTGCACAATTTTAAATGATGGATGTCCTAGACACTTATGTCAAAGTGCTAGTTGATTCTCTGTTCTGGCATGACAAGCTTGAATCTTGTGTGCCCCACTATACCAATAAAGCTCATCCTTCCGCTCAGCCGCTCCAATCAGTGTCCTCAAGGTGCGGTCCTGTATGACACAAAATTTATCAGTGAATTATACTAGACAGAGTTCTTCATCTGTTAATTGAGAAACTGAGAGTAAGTTACACTTTAATTGAGGTACATAGAGAACATTTTTCAATTCAAGTCCTCCTTCAAGTATCATTGTTCCTTGCTTGCACGCTATCACCTACTCTCAATCTGGTAAACCGGCTGGACACCCATGTATAGTTTTCTTTTTATATAAATTTTTCAGGGTTCCCATCATGTGGTTGGAAGCTCCACTATCAATGATCCATAAATAAAAAATTCTCTTACCAGTCATTTTCTCAGAGTCATTTGATTTTCGCTTGCTGATCATATCTACCTCTACTTTCCATTGCTCATTGGTCAATCCTGACATCTCATGTCTCGTGTCTTCCGTGTTGATAGCATGGCTACTGATAGTGAACATTTCCGTCGACTAGGAATTTAATCTCAAAATAAGATTGGCATTTTAAGTATAGTTCCTAGCCAACAAGTAATGCTCAAATCAAATATTCCAATTCAAAACAAAATATAAACCGAGAGTAATTAAACCTCGGGTCGTTCTCCCTAGGAATGCAAATGAAATGTTACTTCTTTCGGTTGTGAAGAGGGCAAAAAGGGGTTTTGAAATCAAAGAACAAAAGATTAAAAGAACTAAACAATGATCAAAATTGTAATTAATACAATTAAAGGGAAGTGAGATCAAAACTAGTGAAAATGCTATAAACGCAATAAAAGAGCCTTGACTTGGGAGTGAGTATCCAAGGAATCCTATCATGGCCATAACCACAACTATGGTAATTATCATGAGTCAATCTCGTCTAGTCAACCCCAACCATCGAGGAGTAAGTCAAGAAAGCATAATTGACCTTAATCCATAAGTCCTAACCAACTTACCAAACTAGTTGATAAAAGGCTAGTGTCAATGGAAACAAGAGCCAACTAACTACCCAAGAATTACCACTAAATGTCAGACATTATGACTCTAGTATCCTAGGAACTCAAACCACAAGCCAAGGTGGGAAAATCTACTCAAAATCTAGAATTGGCATTTTCACAAACACCTTGTGTGCATAAAAGTAAAACATGGAAAATTTCAAAGTAAAATGTAAAACTATAACCAACTATCAACAGAACCAAACATAGACAAGCAATCAAACATAAAGGAGGCATGAAATATAAAGTTCATCAATCAAAACTTCAAGAAACACAAAATTGCAATATGAACAAAGTAACTTGAACCAAGAGAAATTGAAAGTAAAAGTGCTTGAATTAAAGAGGAAATTGAGAGTACTTACAATTGAAGAAGTAAAATCAAAATCAAAGCTTGCTATAAAATACTACAATGAAAATTGATAAACCCTAAGAGAGCTTTCTACTCTACACTACTCCTACTCCTAGTTACTATGAAAACTATCTCAAAATTGCTCTAATGCTTCCCCCCTTTTGATAAGTGTTGAAGTCTCCTTTATATAGCATTCCAAAATAGCATTTCAGCCTTCCAAAAATGAGCCAAGGGCCTCCAAATTCGTGCAGCACGTGCTTCATTAATGAATTCACGTGCAGAGACCTGTGCGGACGCACAGATGCGTGCGTCCGCACACGCGGCTGAAAATCGACCTGTGCGTACGCACACATGGAAATTTCTTCTTGTGAGCACGCACACATGGATTTTCTTGCTTGTGCGCGTGCACGCAAGGCTGTACGCACGCACACTTCGCTGTGTGTGCTTTTCCTTATTTTCTTCATGTTTTCTCCCTTATACATGCTTTCTTCCACTTTTATCCTTTCATTCTTGCCTTCAAGGCTTGAAATCACTCACAAACCATATCACGGCATTGAATGACACGAAGTTGGGATTAAATTGCTCTATTAAAGTACAAAATTGAATGTTTTCACATTTAAGTTCAAATTAGGGATCAAACACAAAAGTATGCTATTTTGGTGCTTAAGTGTGAGTTCATATGCTAAAATCCATTCAAAGTGAGTTGAAATATATCATCAAATATGGACTCATCAACTCCCCCACACTTAAACAATAGCATGTCCTCATTCTAAACCAATAAGGAGAACGATCAAAAGGGGTAATCAATTTATTGAATGCAACTACCTATATGCATGCGAGTATGTAAATACCATATATCTATCTATTTATCTATCTATAGTATCTATATGAAATTGGTGAAAACAAACAATCAAATTCCCAAGAAAGTATAGACAAACAGGGCTAAGCAAGGAAATAATCCAATGGAACCCAAAAATCTAGAGAATTGATTTACTCATCAAAATGAAATAACCTGCATGAACACATGATAAGAAGCATGGAAACATAGAGCTGAGTAATTGAACCCTCACTAGGTGTGTATACACTCTAATTACTCGGTGTCTAAGGGTCAATTCACTCAAGTCTCTTCTAATCATGGTTTCAAGGAGTTTCTTTTCATCTAACAATCAACAACAAGTGATGCATGAATGCAATTATCATGAGGGCTTCATATGGTTGTAATGGAGTTAGGGTAAAGGTGGGATAGATATGGCTAAGTGGACTAAAATGGTTGAATCCTTGATTAGTTTAGGTATCCAACTCAACTCATATCAATAAAATCAAAATCAAAATCAAAATCAAATGCAATCCTAACCTTCCAGCAATTCCTTCTTACAAATACTCATGTATGGCTTATCATTCATATCACATATGCATTTCTTATTGATTTTTTTTCACTTAGGGGTAACTTTTGTCCCATTTTATGATTTTTTTTATTCAAAGATGGACTCAATCATGCTCAATGCAATTCAAGACATCAATCAATGCAAATAAAGAATCAATCATGCTCAATGCAATTCAAGACATCAATCAATGGAATTAAAGAATCAAGCAAAACCAAGATTACAATCATAGAAGAGATATATCGCACAATGAACAAAATTAGTGGTTAGAAATTGTAACCACCCAATATAAGCCCAAAACTCACAAGGTAATTATTCTTCACTCTTCTATGTTCCATAAAGAAATCATTCAAGCAAGTTCGAAAACAATTTTCTCAATCAATTCAATAGAATGCCCTTGACAAAATTATTGAAAATTCCTTGTTGTCTTTCACCAAAATTAATTCCTATATGTATGTATGGTGTGATGGATGCAACTTTCAAGAAATTTCCTAGTTCTTTTCCTAATTTTCAACAAGCAAAAAGTAACATGAACAATTAGGATCAAGATAAACTAGGCATAGGCTATTCACATCATCCAATCATAATCCATATCTATAATATATACCAAGCAATATAAAAGGTGCAATATATATATATACCAAGACTAGAGATGCAATACTAAAGATGACTAAAAGCAACTAATATATATATACCGAAAAGTAGTAAGCAATATGGGAAAGTAAAGTGCTGTCAATATCCACAAAAGCATAATAAAACTAAAAGTAAACTAAATGAGAGTATTCGGGAGAGAATATTTACACCCAAAAATAGAAGATCCTCCCCCACACTTAAGGTATGCACTGTCCTCAGTGCCAAAGGAATCAATCGGGAGAGGTCAATCATGTGAGGTTCCACGCCTGGCGGTGGTGGGTGGTGATGGTGCTGGTAGACAATAAGGTCGCTGGATGGCTGTGTGGTGGTCTGTGCTGCTGGCGGGTCCCCTGCCTAGTCAGCTGCCTCCGCTCTCGACTCGGCTGCAGCTGCCGGCTCCTCCATTGCATGCTCTTCAGCTCTGTTAACTACTACCTCCTCAGTCATGGGCTACTCAGGTATCTGCTCAGGTGGCTGGACTACCTGGATAGCTTCAGCTGATGGCTCCTCAAATGCAGGCTCCTCGGCCTCTGGCTCTGGCGTATCTGGAGGAGGTGGCCCAGGGTCTCTACCCTCAAACTTCGCCACTATCCACTGGAAGCGGCGAGCATTACGGCGCTCATAGCGGTGGACGGCCTGAAGGATCTCCGGACACATCTCATAGGGTGTCTGAGGTCGGGGTATGGGTGCAGGTGATGAAGGAGGGGCTGAAGGCTCTGCTGCTGCTGATGGAGGCTCAATAGTCTTCCTTTTCTTCTGAGGCGACCCATCATAATCGCCGTATGGCAGATTACGGCTGCTTACTGTTGTAGACAGACATTCGGTTTGTCGGACATCTCTCTACACCAGATAAGGCTACTAATCTGGTGATGAAGGAGGGGAATGGAATGTTGAATTTCTGTTGTAGGTTCACCTTCATCATTGACTCTCTGATGAGGGGAAGAACAAAGATCCTCTTCCCCTCCAGAATAGCCCATAGTATCACTACCACACGAATCCTAATATGCGTGGCATGCGTGCTTGGAAGGATATAATCGGCAATGATTTGCTGCCAGATTCTTGCCTCCAGGTTAAGGTCCGTGCATGCAATGCTCACGGGGAAAGGCTGCTCTCCCTTGCTATATTCCCACTTAGCCTCAGGCTGACCAATCTATTTCAGGATCGCATCCAAAGAAATTTTGCCTGTGGTGACGTCCGTCATTATTTGAGTGAGAGCATCCCTAGCCGGAGGAATATGCGGAATGTCCAAGAGGGCCTCTAAAGTAGTATCAGAGGTGTCCAAGGTGACAGCTCTAAGAAAAAAAGTTTTGGCATCCCTCGTTAGGAAATTTGCGTAAAATTCTTTGACCTGGTATTCATTTACTTCCACCGGATCGAATTTTACGAATTTCCAATGATAGAAATTGATTCTGTTTAGAATGGCATCCGCATATTTCTCAGGCAGGTTTAGCTTCCTCTCATAATGAAAGGCGCGCTTTTCTAGCTTTTTATATTGCTCTTGGACCTCGGAATTGATAAAAGTGTCTGGATGGTCACTGGGAGGCATGGGAGGAGGGCGAGCCAAAGGGTTGGCTTTCTCCTTTCCCTTGCGGCCCATCCTAAAAAAGACAAAACAAAATATAAATCAGGGAACAGAGAAAATCCCAGAAAGAAGGAGGATATGATCAAACACTTTGATTCAGAGCCAGTCAGCTAAACAAATATCAAGGACAGCATGTACAAAGTAGTTAAAGGTTCAAAGGAGATGTGTTTTCCCAAGAAAAGGCAACCTAAGTATCAAAAGGATGAGTGAACAAACAATTCAAGCATCTGTATGCCTTAGGTGTATCATGTGAGTGAATTGAATTTTGAAGAATTTGATTATTGCAATTGTGCTTGTAAAATGAGAAGAGTTTGCCAAAATTAGCACAAAAGGCAAAAAGTCAAAGTCACGGTAAGAGAATTGCATATTCATGTTGAGACACAGAAAATGACCGCCTGTATATAGCCATTTGGCCAAAACAGTGTTCGCTTGAAAAACAAGGTGCGTTGCTCAAAAAGAGAAAGACACAAGTTGCTATATAGATTGTCATTGATGTTAAAAATACATGAACATACACTTAATCAATTCACATTATGTGTACTGTTGCAACTGGTACCAAGCAGGTTTCAAAAATTAAAGTTTAATGCATGTTTGGTGTCAAAATAGAAAAGTATAGCAGTCAGCACATAGTGCGGTGATATAGCATGGTACGCACTTACAAGCACCAAACATAAGGATGATAGCAACAACATTCAACCCAATTTGGTGTCAAAAACAGAAACAAGTGCATAGGTGATGGATGTTTTTGTGGAAAAACAAATTTCCAAAACACCTAAAACTAACCGGCAAGTATACCGGGTCGCATCAAGTAGTAAAACTCACTTAGAGTGAGGTCGATCCCACAGGGATTGATGGATCAAGCAACTTTAGTGGGTGATTAGTTTAGTCAAGCTAACATTTAAGTGAGATTGGGTGAAACTAAAAACAACAGAATGTAAATGACAAGGAATTATAAAGTGCAGAAAGTAAATTGCATTGAAACTTAAAGAGCAAGAAAGTAAAAGAGCTGAAACTTAAATTGCAAGAAATATAAATTGGAGTGAGTGCTGGAAATTAAAGAAAGCAATAGATAAAGTAACTGGAAATTTAAATGAAAGCAGTAAACAGAACTTAGAACAATTGCCGAAGAGTTAAATTGCATGAAAAGTAAAAGGAATTGGGTGCTGGAAATTAAAACAGAACTGAAAAATAAGAAGTGCCATAAACTTAAGAACTCTCAGGTTAAGAAATTCAGAAACAGATTGATTCAATACCAAAACGGAAATGTAGAAGTGCAGGAGAATTAAAACAGAATTTAAATTTAGCTCGATTGTGAAATCTAAAGGAGAAATTTAAGATCTCATGAAATCAATGAGACTAGAAAACAAGTCTAGATCTCAATTCCTTCCTTGATCCAACAGTAAAGTTGCAGAGAATTAAAAGAAAGATTGCGGAAGAAGTAAAGAGAAGTTGCAGATAGAGAATGAAAACAGAATTCCTTCCACTCTCAATCCAAGATTTTAAAACAAAAATGAAAATTAAAGAGAGAGTTCTCCAATCCTACTACTCTCTAGTGGAGCTAGCCTTCAATGCTCTCTATCAGAGCCAACCTCCTTTCTAAAATGAGAATGATGCCTTATATAGGCTTTTTACAAAATGAAAATGAAAATGAAAGTGAAATTAAAGACAAATTACAATTAAATGAAATTCCTATTTTATCTATCTCTTGTGCCTTTGAGTGATGATAATGGGCTTTGCGTGCTTTGGATTTGGGTTGAAGATGGCCTTTGTTGATTGTTCTTGGTCTTGAGAAGAAACCCACTTGTGAACCAGGCCATGAACCATTTAAGCTTGAGTCAAAGTTTGAGGCAAACTTTGACTCAAGCTTTTTTTAGCAGCTGGCCTTCCGTGCTGCCATCCACGTTTGGCTCAAAGCTTGAGGTCAAACTTGAGCTCAAACGTGGCTCCTCCATTGCATCTCTTTTGGCCAACGTTTGGCCCAACGTTTGAGGCAAACGTTGGTGCAAACGTTGGCTTGACCAAGGCTTCAAATAGAGTGCTCTTCCTTGCTAAAATGGCGCCAACGTTTGACCTCAAGTTTGAGGCAAACGTTGGCGCAAGCTTTTTGGCCTCCTAAGTGAAATTTTTCAAGCCAACGTTTGACCTCAAGTTTGAGGCAAACGTTGGCGCAAGCTTTTTGCTTCCCTGGGTGAGATTTTTGCAACGTTACATGCATGCTTGTGTTTACTTTAATAAAGCTTAATGCATTAACATTAAAGCACTTATTTGCAATGTATGGCTTTAATTAATAATTCTTTAGTGCATTAACGTTAATTGCATTAGAATTTAAAGTTTTCATGTTTTCATTGGCCATGGCATTTATTGGCTTAATGTTTCATGTCAATGCATTCACATTAAAGCCATTTACTTTAATAATGAATTCTTTTATTGGCTTTAACAATGCATGCATTTCATTCATTCTTTAATGCCAATGATGATATCAATTAAGCAAATGCATGCATGCTTTCATTAATTCCATTCGGCCATTTACTTAAATGCATGCATGCATAAGCATTAATGCATGTGAGGCCAAGGTTTCATGGTCATGGGCCACGCTTTTAAAAGCGTGGCCTAAGGCTCCAAAGCGTGTTCCACTTCAAAGTGTGTCCCAAAATTTCTCTTTTCTTCTTTTTAGCTTATTTTGTGCTATTTTGCTTCTTTTTCCATTTATTTCCTACAAAATTTATAAAATCAAAAGATCAAGGAAATATACAATTTAAGCATAAAAGAATGCAATATTTAAGCACTAATTATTAATTACTTGTATGAAAAAGCATAGAAAAACATGACATGGTGACATGTCATCAATAGGGACAGGTTAATTAATATGGGATGATTAGCACAGCAAGATTGGTATCAAACAAGAAAATCACAAAGCAAAAAGAAAAGAAGTTTAGTTTGATATTACACCATGAAAACAGAGCGCATGAGTCATCTCAAATCAGCAGAAAAGTGCAGAGTTATGAAGTAATAATGCAGAATGGAAGAAAATTCAAAAGTTATGATGATCAGACATAAAAATTGAATCAAAAACTCCATTCAGGCATTCTGACAAGCATGATATGTGCAATAATAATGAGCAGCAGTCACATTTCAATATGCATTGTAGCATTTACAGTGAAGGTAAAGGCAGCATGTCGTCTCAGCAATCAATCCAAATAGTCAGCCAGTCAATCATCAGTACCTAGTTCAATGAACACAAGTCCTCTAACCTAAAACCACCTAATAACTAAAGCAAAATTAAAAATCAAGGGAGAAGGGATTGGAGGAAGGTGAGGGTGGGACGGAGGAGAGTGCAGCGGCACAGGGGATCGCCGCTGCTGGTGGTTGCTCGGCGGACAAAGAGACACGGCCTAGGGCTGGCGCGAAGTAGGGCAGCGCGAAACAGGGAGAGGGAAGAGCAATGTAGAAGGGAGAGAGAAGAAAAAAGAATTGAGATATAGGGGGAGAGAGGTGACGGCGGCGGGGCTGGGCGGTGGTCGGTCACGAGGTGGAGGGAGAAGAGGGGTTGGGTGAGTACGTGTTCAGAGAGAAAGGGTTGGGGTAAGGTAAGGAAATGAAGCGCGGGCCCCTAATCTTTTCGAATTAACGTTCAAAAAGTGACCCGTGCGGACGCACAAGGTCGTGTGCGGACGCACACAGGGGAGAAAGAGGGGGTATGCGCACGCACAGGGTGGTGCGAGCGCTGCTAGCAGGAGGTGAAATGCGAGCTACGCGGGCGCACACTTGGTGTGCGGACGCACAAGAGAGGGGAAATGTTGGGTGCATACGCACAGCTTGTGCGTGCGCTGCGACCAGGGGGTGTTGATCGAGCTGTGTGGGCGCACACAGGATATGCACTCGCACAAGGGAATTTATTTTTTTTTTTAGAGAAAAGGGAAGTGTGCGGCCGCACGCATGGTGTGCGGACGCATAGAAGGGAAAAGAGGGAGGTGTGCACACGCACAAGGCGTGCGTGTGCTGCGAGCAGAGAGGGCTCTTGGGGGCGTGCGTGTGCATACTACTGTGCGAACGCACAGGGATGGGAAAACAGGGGCGCTGTGTGCACGCACAAGTCTGTGCAGACGCATAGGTCTCTGTTCCTGCAATAAAAAAAATTTTGGCTCTAAGGCACCAAAATTGACATCCACAACATGTTTTCAAGCCTCCAAAACATCATAAAACTCTCAAAAACACCTTATTTTACCAAAAGCACTCAACAAACATCAAAATAAGACAACCAACCAAGCAACTAACCCATTATTCATGAAACAAAAGCTAAAAAAGACAAGATTAGAAGGATATTACCATGGTGGGGTGTCTCCCACCTAGCACTTTGGTTTATAGTCCTAAGTTGGACTTGGTGAGGAGATCTTTGTTAGAGCGGCTTATGCTTCCACTCCTCCTTGAATCTCCAACCAAGTTTGCTATTGATTCGACCTCCGGGATCCCAATTGAGTTTCATCAAACTTATGCGAGACTTCAAGCTAGCAACTGGGATCCTCAAGTATTGCTTTTTGAAATTAATGCCCGGATCCCATACTTGAGTTTCTCTATCACCATTGACATGATTGTGCATTCCCCGGAATCCATTAAATTGACTCATGCACCAAAATCGAGCTTCAAATGTTGAGTTTGCTCCATTGATGAACTTTCCACTTCTTAGCCAATCAACATTCTTCTCTTCACCATCCACTACTCCAAGAAAGGTTCAAAGTTGGCCATTCATTTCTATAACGGTGTATTGATGTGGGCCTAGAAATCTTGTTAGAGAAGTCTTCACCCGTTCAATTCGTTCTTGCACAACTACCTTCACTTCTTGGCAAATAGAATCTTCCTCAACCTCTTTTGAATCTTCTTCAACATCACTCAAGTCAAATATTGGAGGTTGTGTGAAGTCCACATCAACATCTCTTTCCAAATCTAATGATAGAGGTTCATGAAGGTCATAGAAGGAATTATCTAAGTTGGACAAAAAATCTTGAATGATGGAATCCTCTTGATCAATTCCTATCCACTTTTCTTTTATCTCCTTTTGCACTTCATGTTGTGACTTGACATCTTCTACTCGATTTTGCAATTCTTCTTGCACCCCACACTTTTCACTTGGTCCCACACATTCATCCACTAGAGTTTCTTGCTTGTGGCATGAACGCAATAAAGCTAAATGACCCAAAGGCTTGGCTAAGGTAGACATGACTTACTCTTGCTTCTTCCGGAACTCTTGTTGTTCTTGAATGAGCATGAAAAGTACTACTTGTGTGGCTGGATCCATGTATGAAGATGAGGATTGAGGTGATGAAGGTTGACAATTAAACTTATGAGGGTAAGGGTTTTGTATGTAGTGAGGTGATGGTGTATAAGGTTGGTGACCATATAAGCAAGCGTTTGGGTTCCTTTGGGGTGCATTGTGGCCATGGTGTGAAGAAGTCATTAAGAAAATATAAACAAAAATCTGCTAACAAAAACAAACAAACAACCAAAGAGAGCTATTTACACTATTAACATATTCACAACAACCAAAAGATATAACACTGTTTGCAACTCCCCGGCAACGGCGCCAAATTTGATAGTGAACATTTCCATCGACTAGAAATTTAATCTCAAAATAAGATTGGCGTTGTAAGTATAGTTCCTAGCCAACAAGTAATGCTCAAATCAAATATTCCAATTCAAAACAAAATATAAACCGAGAGTAATTAAACCTCGGGTCGTTCTCCCTAGGAATGCAAATGAAATGTTACTTCTTTCGGTTGTGAAGAGGGCAAAAAGGGGTTTTGAAATCAAAGAACAAAAGATTAAAAGAACTAAATGATGATCAAAATTGTAATTAATGCAATTAAAGGGAGGTGAGATCAAAACTAGTGAAAATGCTATAAACGCAATAAAAGAGCCTTGACTTGGGAGTGAGTAGCCAAGGAATCCTATCATGGCCATAACCACAACTATGGTAATTATCATGAGTCAATCTCGTCTAGTCAACCCCAACCATCGAGGAGTAAGTCAAGAAAGCATAATTGACCTTAATCCATAAGTCCTAACCAACTTACCAAACTAGTTGATAAAAGGCTAGCTTCAATGGAAATAAGAGGCAACTAACTACCCAAGAATTACCACTAAATGTCGGACATTATGACTCTAGTATCCTAGGAACTCAAATCACAAGCCAAGGTGGGAAAATCTACTCAAAATCTAGAATTGGCATTTTCATAAACACCTTGTGTGCATAAAAGTAAAACATGGAAAATTGCAAAGTAAAATGTAAAACTATAACCAACTATCAACAGAACCAAACATAGACAAGCAATCAAACATAAAGGAGGCATGAAATGTAAAGTTCATCAATCAAAATTTCAAGAAACACAAAATTGCAATATGAACAAAGTAACTTGAACCAAGAGAAATTGAAAGTAAAAGTGCTTGAATTAAAGAGGAAATTGAGAGTACTTACAATTGAAGAAGTAAAATCAAAATCAAAGCTTGCTATAAAATACTATAATGGAAATTGATAAACCCTAAGAGAGCTTCCTACTCTACACTACTCCTACTCCTAGTTACTATGAAAACTATCTCAAAATTGCTCTAATGCTTCCCCCCTTTTGATAAGTGTTGAAGTCTCCTTTATATAGCACTCCAAAAAAGCATTTCAGCCTTCCAAAAATGAGCCAAGGGCCTCCAAATTCGCGCAGCACGTGCTTCATTAATGAATTCATGTACAGGGACTTGTGCGGACGCACAGATGCGTACGTCTGCACACACGGCTGAAAATCGACCTGTGCGTACGCACACATGGAAATTTCTTCTTGTGTGCGCGCACGCAGGGCTGTGTGCACGCACACATGGATTTTCTCTCTTGTGCGCGCGAACGCAAGGCTGTGTGCACGCACACTTCGCTGTGTGTGCTTTTCCTTGTTTTCTTCATGTTTTCTCCCTTGTACATCCTTTCTTCCACTTTTATCCTTCCATTCTTACCTTCAAGGCCTGAAATCACTCACAAACTATATCACAGCATCGAATGACACAAAGGTGGGATTAAATTGCTCTATTAAAACACAAAATTGCATGTTTTCACATTTAAGTTCAAATTAGGGATCAAACACAAAAGTATGCTATTTTGGTGCTTAAGTGTGAGTTCATATGCTAAACTCCATTCAAAGTGAGTTGAAATATACCATCAAATATGGACTCATCAACTACCCCATACTTAAACAATAGCATGTCCTCATTTTAAACCAATAAAGAGAATGATCAAAAGGGGTAATCAATTTATTGAATGAAATTACCTATATGCATGCGAGTATGTAAATTCCAAATATCTATCTATTTATCTATCTATAGTATCTATATGAAATTGGTGAAAACAAACAATCAAATTCCCAAGCAAGTATAGACAAATAGGGCTAAGCAAGGAAATAATCCAATGCAACCCAAAAATCTAGAGAATTGATTTACTCATCAAAATGAAATAACCTGCATGAACACATGATAAGAAGCATGGAAACATAGAGCTGAGTAATTGAACCCTCACTAGGTGTGTATACACTCTAATTACTCGGTGTCTAAGGGTCAATTCACTCAAGTCTCTTCTAATCATACTTTCAAGGAGTTGCTTTTCATCTAACAATCAACAACAAGTGATGCATGAATGCAATAATCATGAGGGCTTCATATGGTTGTAATGGGGTTAGGGTAAAGGTGAGATAGATATGGCTAAGTGGACTAAAATGGTTGAATCCTTGATTAGTTTAGGTATCCAACTCAAACCATATCAATCAAATCAAAATCAAATGCAATCCTAACCTTCCAGCAATTCCTTCTTACAAACACTCATGTATGGCTTATCATTCATATCACATATGCATTTCTTATTGATTTTCTTTCACTTAGGGGTAACTTTTGTCCCATTTTTATGATTTTTTTTTTGAAATTGAAATGCATACAGTTCCAGTAGCTCCTACATGAGTGTACCCATTTCCCAAAGTTTTTAATGAAATACCCAAATTAAACAATTCTATTTACTACCAATGTCCCCAAAATTCCCCCACACTTACATGAGACACACTCCTCAACCTAAGCTAATCAAGGATACAATCCAAGGTAAATCATGGTTTTCCACTTAAGGTTGTGATGTGCTAATATCAAGAACAATGAGGTAAATAAGGCTCAACAGGGGTTAACAAGGGTAGATGCAAGGGTAAGGATATATGGGTAAGTAAGCTTAATTCAAAGATGGCCTCAATCATGCTTAATGCAATTCAAGACATCAATCAACGGAAATAAAGAATCAAGCAAAACCAAGATTACAATCATAGAAGAGATATATCGCACAATGAACAAAATTAGTGGTTAGAAATTGTAACCACCCAATATAAGCCCAAAACTCACAAGGTAATTATTCTTCACTATTCTATCTTCCATAAAGAAATCATTCAAGCAAGTTCGAAAATAATTTTCTCAATCAATTCAATAGAATGCCCTTGACAAAATTATTGAAAATTCCTTGTTATCTTTCACTAAAATTATTTCCCATATGTATGTATGGTGTGATGGATGCAATTTTCAAGAAATTTCCTAGTTCTTTTCCTAATTTTCAACAAGCAAAAAGTAACATGAATAATTAGCATCAAGATAAACTAGGCATAGGCTATTCACATCATCCAATCACAATCCATATCTATAATATATACCAAGCAATATAAAAGGTGCAATATATATATACCAAGACTAGAGATGCAATACTAAAGATGACTAAAAGCAACTAATATATATATACCGAAAAGTAGTAAGCAATATGAGAAAGTAAAGTGCTGTCAATATCCACAAAAGCATAATAAAACTAAAAGTAAACTAAATGAAAGTGTTCAGAAGAGAATATTTACACCCAAAAATAGAAGATCCTCCCCCACACTTATGGTATGCACTGTCCTCAGTGCCAAAGAAATCAATTGGGAGAGGTCAATCATGTGAGGTTCCACCGCCTGGCGGTGGTGGGTGGTGATGGCGTTGGTAGACAATAAGGGCGCTGAATGGCTATGTGGTGGTCTGTGCTGCTGGCGGGTCCATTGCCTAGTCAGCTGCCTCTGCTCTCGGCTCAGCTGCAGTTGTCGGCTCCTCCACTACATGCTCCTCAGCTCTTTTAACTACTACCTCCTCAGTCATGGGCTCCTCAGGTATCTGCTCAGGTGGCTGGACTACCTGGCCAGCTTCAGCTGCTGGCTCCTCAGATGCAGGCTCCTCGGCCTCTGGCTCTGGCGTATCTGGAGGAGGTGGCCCAAGGTCTCTACCCTATAACTTCGCCACTATCCACTGGAAGCGGCGAGTATTGCGGCGTTCATAGCGGTGGATGGCCTAAAGGATCTCCCGACACATCTCATAGGGTGTCTGAGGTCGGGGTATGGGTGCGGGTGCTGAAGGAGGTCCTGAAGGCTCTGCTGCTACTGATGGAGGCTCAATAGTCTTCTTTTTCTTCTGAGGCGGCCCGTCATAATCGCCGTATGGCAGATTACGGCTGCTTACTGTTGTAGACAGACATCCAGTCTGACTGACGTATCTCTACACCAAATAAGGCTGCTAATCTGGTGATGAGGGAGGGGAAGGGAATGTTGAATTTCTGTTGTAGTTTCACCTTCATCATCGACTCTCTGATAAGGGGAAGAACAGAGATCCTCTTCCCCTCCAAAATATCCCATAGTATCACTGCCACACGAATCCTAATATGTGTGGCATGCGTGCTTGGAAGGATATAATCGGCAATGATCTACTGCCAGATTCTTGCCTCCGGGTAAAGGTCTGTGCATGCAATGCTTGCGGGGATAGGCTGCTCTCCCTTGCTATATTCCCACTTAGCCTCAGGCTGGCCAATCTTTTTCAGGACCGCATCCAAAGAAATTTTGCCTGTGGTGACGTCCATCATTATTTGAGTGAGAGCGTCCCTAGCCAGAGGAATATGCAGAATGTCCAAGAGAGCCTCTAAAGCAGTATCAAAGGTGTCCACGGTGACAGCTCTGAGAAAAACAGTTTTGGCATCCCTCGTTAGGAAATTTACGTAAAATTCTTTGACCTGGTGTTCATTTACTTCTACTGGATTAAATTTTATGAATTCCCAATGATAGAAATTGATTCTGTTTAGAATGGCATCCGCATATTTCTCAGGCAGGTTTAGCTTCCTCTCATAATGAAAGGCGTGCTTTTCTAGCTTTTTATATTGTTCTTGGGCCTCAGAATTGATAAAAGTGTCTGGATGGTCACTGGGAGGCACTGGAGGAGGGTGAGCCAAAGGGTTGGCTTTCTCCTTTTCCTTGCGACCCATCCTGAAAAAGACAAAAACAAAATACAACTCAGGGAACAGAGAAAATCCCAGAAAGAAGGAGGATATGATCAAACACTTCGATTTAGAGCCAGTCAGCTAAACAAATATCAGGGACAACATGTACAAAGCAGCTAAAGGTTCAAAAGAGATGTGTTTTCCCAAGATAAGGCAACCTAAGTATCAAAAGGATGAGTGAACAAACAATTCAAGCATCTGTATGCCTTAGGTGCATCATGTGAGTGAATTGAATTTTGAAGAATTTGATTATTGCAATTGTGCTTGTAAAATGAGAAGAGTTTGCCAAAATCAACACAAAGGGCAAAAAAGTCAAAGTCACAGTGTGAAAATTGCATATTCATGTTGAGACATAGAAAATGACCACCTGTATATAGCCCTTTGGCCAAAGCAGTGCTCGCTTGAAAAATAAGGTGCATTGCTCAAAAAGAGAAAGACACAAGTTGCTATATAGATTGTTATTAATGTTAAAAATACATGAACATGCACTTAATCAACTCACATTATGTGTACTGCTGCAACTAGTACCAAACAGGTTTCAAAAATTAAAGTTTAATCCATGTTTGGCGTCAAAACAGAAAAGTATAGCAGTCAGCACATAGTGCGGTGATTTAGCATGGTACGCACTTACAAACACCAAACATAAGGATGATAGCAACAACATTCGACCCAATTTGGTGTCAAAAACAGAAACAAGTGCATAGGGATAGGTTAATTAATATGGGATGATAAGCACAGCGAGATTGGTATCAAACAAGAAAATCACAAAGCAAAAAGAAAAGAAGTTTAGTTTGATATTCCACCATGAAAACAAAGCGCATGAGTCATCTCAAATTAGCAGAAAAGTGCACAGTTATGAAGTTGTGATGCAGAATGGAAGGAAATTCAAAAGTTATGATGATCAGACATAAAAATTAAATCAAAAACTCCGTTCAGGCATTCTGACAAGCATGATATGTGCAATAATAATGAGCAACAGTTACATTTCAATATGCATTGTAGTGTTTACAGTGCAGGTAAAGGCAGCATGTCATCTCAGCAATCAATCCAAACAGTCAGCTAGTCAATCAAAAGTACCCAGTTCAATGAACACAAGTCCTCTAACCTAAAACCACCTAATAACTAAAGCAAAACTAAAAATCAAAACTAAGAAGAAGCAATAATATGAACCAGAAAAGAAATGGCATAGGGGAGGGGAGACAGGGGCGAAACTGTAATTCAAGGGAGAAGGGATTGGAGGAAGGTGAGGGCGGGACGGAGGGGAGTGCGGCGGCACAGGGGATCGCCGCTGTTGGTGGTTGCTCGGCAGACAGAGAGACGCGGCCTAGGGCTAGCGCGAAACAGGGCAGCATGAAACAGGGAGAGGGAAGAGCAATGTAGAAGGGAGAGAGAAGAAAAAGGAAGAGAGATATGGGGGGGAGAGAGGTGACGACGGCAGGGCTGGGTGGTCGCCAGCGGTGGTCGGTCGCAGGGTGGAGGGAGTAGAGGGGTTGGGTGAGTATGTGTTCAGAGAGAAAGGGTTGGGGTAAGGTAAGGAAATGAAGCACGGGCCCCTGATCTTTTCGAATTAACGTTCGAAAGGTGACCCGTGCGGACGCATAAGGTCATGTGCAGACGCACACAGGGGAGAAAGAGGGGGTATGCATGCGCACAGTGTCGTGCGAGCGCTGCTAGCAGGAGGTAAAACGCGACCTGCGCGGGCTCACACTTGGTATGCGGACGCACAAGAGAGGGGGAAAGGTTGGGTGCATACACACAGCTTGTGCGTGCGCTGTGACCAGAGGGTGTTGATCAAGCTGTGCAGGCAGACACAGGGTATGCGCTCGCACAAGGGAATTTTTTTTTTAGAGAAAAGGGAAGTGTGCGGCCGCACGCATTGTGTGCGGACGCATAGAAGGGAAAAGAGGGAGGTGTGCACACGCACAAGGTGTGCGTGTGTTGCGAGCAGAGAGAGCTCTTGGGGGCGTGCATGTGCATACTACTGTGCGGACGCACAGGTCTCTGTTCCTGCAATAAAAAATTTTTTGGCTCTAAGGCACCAAAATTGACATCCACAACATGTTTTCAAGCCCCCAAAACATCATAAAACTCTCAAAAACACCTTGTTTTACCAAAAGCACTCAACAAACATCAAAATAAGACAACCAACCAAGCAACTAACCCATTATTCATGAAACAAAAGCTAAAAGAGACAAGATTAGAAGGATATTACCATGGTGGGGTGTCTCCCACCTAGCACTTTGGTTTATAGTCCTAATTTGGACTTGGTGAGGAGATCCTTGTTAGGGCGGCTATTGCTTCCACTCCTCCTTGAATCTCCAACCAAGTTTGCTATTGATTCGACCTCCAGGGTCCCGATTGAGTTTCATCAAACTTATGAGAGACTTCAAGTTAGCAACTGGGATCCTCACGTATTGCTTTTTGAAATTAATGCCCAGATCCCATACTTGAGTTTCTCTATCACCATTGACATGATTGTGCATTCCCCGGAATCCATTAAATTGACTCATGCACCAAAATCGAGCTTCAAATGTTGAGTTGGCTCCATTGATGAACTTTCCACTTCTTAGCCAATCAACATTCTTCTCTTCACCATCCACTACTCCAAGAAAGGTTCGAAGTTGGCCATTCGTTTCTATAACGGAGTATTGATGTGGGCCTAGAAATCTTGTTAGAGAAATCTTCACCCGCTCAATTCGTTCTTGCACAACTACCTTCACTTCTTGGCAAATAGAATCTTCCTCAACCTCTTTTGAATCTTCTTCAACATCACTCAAGTCAAATATTGGAGGTTGTGTAAAGTCCACATCAACATCTCCTTCCAAATCTAATGATAGAGGTTCACGAAGGTCATAGAAGGAATTACCCAAGTTGGACAAAAAATCTTGAATGATGGAATCCTCTTGATCAATTCCTATCCACTCTTCATTTATCTCCTTTTGCACTTCATGTTGTGACTTGACATCTTCTACTCAATTTTGTAATTCTTCTTACACTCCACACTTTTCACTTGGTCCCACACATTCATCCACTAGAGTTTCTTGCTTGTGGCATGAACGCAATAAAGCTAAATAACCCAAAGGCTTGGCTAAGGTAGACATGACTTGCTCTTGCTTCTTCCGGAACTCTTGTTGTTCTTGAATGAGCATGAAAAGTACTACTTGTGTGGCTGTATCCATGTATGAAGATGAAGATTGAGGTGATGAAGGTTGACAATCAAACTCATGAGGGTAAGGGTTTTGTATGTAGTGAGGTGATGGTGTATAAGGTTGGTGAATTTTTTATAGCTTGTTTTTACTTCATTTTTTTCAAGTTTCTCATTTTAATAATGGTGTTGAATTTTTACACTCAATTGTTGAGAACTTCTTGCATTGTTTTGGTGCTTGGTGACTTGTTTAACATTAATGATCATATTTGTTCCACACACAAGATTAGTTCTTTAGTCCCTCCTCATGAATTATTCTTTGTTTTTGAACTTCATTATCATTGAGTTTCGATGGGACCTAATGCTTTCATGCTTATCACTAATCTTGTTTGTGTCAATTCTTATTTGAACTTGATGCTCAATATGCTCTTCGTGCTTTGATTTTACTCTTGCATCATGTATTAGTTGATATGCCATCAGCTCATATTGTTTTCTCCCTCACATGCTTACTACCATGTAGTGAGAACCTTACCCTTATTTGGCATTAGCCCCCACCTATGTTCTATTTGCGTAAATATCTTTGTTGTAGGCTTAATTTTCTTTCTTTTTCTTTCCTTTTAGGTTGGCCACTGACGTTAGGATTTTTACCGGTAAAGAATTTCATAAAAACAGTCGCGTTGTAGATATAGTCTCTAAACCAATAGAAATCCCTTCGTACAAATGTTTTGGTTGTCACAAATAACAAACCCCTAAATAAATTGATAACCGAAGTATTTAAACCTCGGGTCGTCTTCTCAAGGAACTGCAGGGAAGTATGTTCTTATTATTGGTTATGGAAATTGTAAAATGGGGTTTTGAGAATGATGAGGGAATGATTTAATTAACAATTAAAGTAAATGATGAACAAGTAATTTAAATGGCAAGTAAAATAAATAAATGACTGTAAATAAACTTTTGGCAAGGTATGAGAAATTAGAGGTCCTATCCTATCTATCCTTATCAATGATGATGAGAATTGAATCTTAATTCCACTTTGTTAACCTTTACTAAGATAAAGGAAGGTCAATGGATTAATTGGTTTGATCTTTGAATCCTATTTATTTCCTAAGAAAAGATTGGGATTATTGAAGTTCAATTCAATTAACAAAGATAACAATTATCATTCATGTTTGAGTTTGATAACTCCTGAGTTACTGATTTCTTAACTAAGACCAAAAAGGAGGAAAGTAAATCTACTGGAATAAAAAATGTCTTCAGATGGGAATAACAATAATGTAAATAAGAGAAAGTAATATTAAACTAAAATACCTCAAATAACATTAATTCAAAAGAGCAATCTGTAACATTGAAGAATTCATAAATTAAATTGCAAAAGTAAATAAAAAGGAATATTGAACCTGATAAAGGGATAATCCTGAAAGCGAATAAAATCCTAATTCTAAATCCTAATCCTAAAGAGAGAAGAGAGAGGAGAGAACCTCTCTCTAAACTAAATCTAAATCATGAAAACTAAACTAAAGTGGTGTCCCTTTAATGGATGCATTCCCCCACTTCATAACCTCTGGTCTATGCCTTCTGGACTTGGATTTGGGCCAAAAAGGGCTTCAGAATTCGCTGGGAGCATTTTCTGCAATTTCTGGTGCGTGGCCTCTGTCACGTGTCCGCGTGAGTCATGCGGTCGCGTCATTCGGAGTTTTCCTTGTCACACGGTCGCGTCAGTCATGTGGCCGTGTCGCTGCTTCTTCGCGCTTGGCATGCGGTCGCGTCGCCCATGCGATCGTGTGGATGCCAGTTTCTTCAAAAACTCCGTTTTATGCTTTCCTTCCATTTTTGTATGTTTCCTTTCCATCCTTTAAGTCATTCCTGCCTTAGAAGATCTGAAACTACTCAACACACAAATCACGGCATCGAATGGAAATAAAGGTAATTAAAATAATTAATTTTAACGCATAGAAAACATGTTTTTCACATACATCATATAATAAGGAAGGGAAAGTAAAACCATGCAATTAATATGAATAAATGGGTGAAGGATTGAATAAATCACTCAGATTAAGCACAAAATATATCATAAAATATGGGTTTATCAACCTCCCCATACTTAAACAATAGCAAGTCCTCATGCTAAGTCCAAGAGTAATGTTAGGTTAAAGTGGTGGAATGCCATGCAATGCAATCTAATTTAAATGCAACTACCTAGATGCATCATGCAATTTTAGTTTTTATTCACTTGTATATAAAGCTTGCATGTAGTTGAATTAATTCACATTCTCAAGGAGTCATATATATATAGCCAAACCTTAGATAGTGATAAAGTGCCTTTACAATTGAGATGGGAGAAAAACATTTTATAAACTTACAAGACAATTAATAATTCAAGCAGAGATATATGTTAATGAGCTATTGAACCCTCACTGGATTTTGTGTTTACTCTCTAGTCACTCAGTGTTTATTGGGTTAATCACTCTATTTTTTTTTTTTATTCTTACTTTCTATAACTTTGTTCTTCATCTAACCAATCAACAATTATAGAATATAGACATACAAAAGTCATGAGGTCTTTAGCTAAGGTTGTAATGGGGCCAAGGTAAAGGTAAGGGTATATGTATAAGGCTAAGTGAGCTAATAAGTGAATTCTTAATTAGTGTAAGATCTCACCTAACATACATACTTTGTAAAGCAAAGCTTCTTTACCTATTCTCCCATATTTTCCCACTTTTGATGTTACATGCTCATGTTTCAATGTTTATTATTTTTATCCCATGTGCATTACTTTATTTCTCATTTGGGGAATTCTTTTGTGTCCCCTTTATTTAAATACTGAAATTTTTTTACTTTTTTTTTAATGCACATGGTAATTCAATTAATTTGATTTTACATGAGCATGCTTCCCAAAACTCTTCATTTTGAATTATTTTATTCTTTTCAACTTTTCTACCTTTTGTTTTTATCATCCATGTTCCCAATAGGTTTCCCACATTTAAACCATACATACTTCCTATCTTAAGCTAACCAAGGATTCAACTTAGGATTTTTATTTTGTTTTTCTGCTTAAGGCTAGTAATGTAGTTTATAGAAAAAAAGGGATTTAAAGGCTCAAGGGGGCTAACAAGGGTGATGTAAACGGGTAAGCTATTTTGGGATAAGTGAGCTAAAATCAGATAATGGCCACAATCACTCTCTTGGTATGTATTTCTATTCTATAATCGGACATATAGATTAAAACAAAGTAAAGAACATCAGAATAAAAAAGAAGGGTGGAACACACAGGAATAAAATATTATGGTTTGAATGTAACCATACAATTAAGCTCAAAACTCACAGGCTGTGTGTTCTCTAGCTCAAAAATCATTTATCACTTATGTATGTCATGCAGGTTTAGTTAAAAATTCCCATTATTCTCAATGTAAAACTTATATTGAATGGCTTTAAAGTTCTAGTGTTTCTCCTTGATGAAATGTTGTTAACTAACTAACATGTAATGCTATATATACAAGTTGTGTGGATTATTTCTATTATGTTCAAGTTCCTAGTTTACATTCTTTTTGTATTTTTCAATTTAAACTAAGCTATCTTATGCTAAAAAGGGTAAACTATACTGATTAATCCACAATTTCTATAACTAATAAGTTAGAATTGCTACTAAACTAAATGGCTAGAATATGAACTAAAGTGCAACAAAGAATAAATACATAAAAATAGTAATATATATAAGTACTAAGAAAATAAAAATAAAAATAAAAAGAAAAATACAGAAAAGTAGCAAAATAAATAAAAAGAGTATGTAGTGGTTCACCAAAAAAAGAACGCCAGAGATGGCGACCTTCCCACATTTAAAATGTAGCATCGTCCCCAATGCTCACTCAAGCAGGGTGTAAAGGGGTGTCATCACTGGAAGGGTGGGTAGCTGGGGTCTCTGTGGTGGTGGTTTGAGGATCAGCCTGCTGCAGAGGAGGTGCTGACTGGATACGGATCTCAGGGTCTACAGCCTAATTCTGAGGCGGAGCCTCCTGATGTGATGCTGCCTGCTGGGTGCCTACCTGCTCTGCCTCACTCTGTGGGTGGGTCTCTGCCTCGTGATCATCCGCCTCCTCCTCAGATGCCTCTGATGAGAGAAATTTTGCGTGGTCTAGAAATTTGCGGATAAATCCTCGTTGCAAGTATAGTTTCTAAACCTTCAAAAGTTCTTTCATACAAACGTTTTGGTTGTCACAAGTAACAAACCCCTTTGAAATTGATAACTGAGTATTTAAACATCGGGTCGTCTTCTCAAGGAATTGCAGGGAGGTATGTTCTTATTATTGGTTATGAGTTATAAATTGGGGTTTATTAGGAGGTAAGGCGGGAATATATTGAATGACAAGTAAAATAAAATAATAACAATAAAATCTCTTGGCAAGGTATGGAGAACTGGAAGTCCTATCCTTATCAATTGCGATGAGAATTGGGTTTTAATCCCACTTTGTTAACCTCTAACTATGAAGGTAAATCAAGTGGATTAATTAGCTTAATCCTCAGGTCCTAGTCAATTCCTATGGAAAGACTAGAGTTATTGGAGCAACTCCCAATTTCAACCACTGTTTTATTTGACAGCTCAAGCGTTACCAATAAATCAACCAAAGCCAAAAGGGAAAAATCTAAATTATTTAAATAAAGGAAAGCAATCATAGATCTGAAAATACCTCAAATTAGCACTAATAAAGATATCAAATGTAACATGGAAGAGTTCATAAATTAAATTAGAAGAATAAATAACAGGAACATTGAACCTGTGATCGCAAAAGGTGAAATAATCATGAAGTGAAAAGAATCCTAATTCTAAATCCTAAGAGAGAGGAGAGAACCTCTCTCTCTAAAAACTACATCTACTCCTAAAATTGTGAATATTAAAGCCTCCTCATGAATGGATGCATTCCCCCACTTTATAGCCTCTAATCCGTGTTTTCTGGGCCGCAAACTGGGTCAAAAACAGTCCAGAATTGGCTGGTTTCGAATTTTGCTACGCTGGTTTTTTCGTCACTGCGACGCGGCCGCATGGATCATGCGGTCGCGTCGTCTAGCGTCTGGGGAACTATAGCATATTATATATTAAATCGAAGCCCCGGACGTTAGCTTTCCAACGCAACTGGAACCACGTCGTTTGGATCTCTGTAGCTAAAGTTATAGCCGTTTGAGTGCAGAGAGGTCAGGCTGGACAGCTTAGCAATTTCTCCAACTTCTTGCATTCCTTCCACTTTTGCATGCTTTCTTCCCATCCTCCAAGCCATTCCTGCCTTATAATATCTGAAAACACTTAACACACATATCAAGGCATCTAATGATAATAAGAGAGGATTAATAATAAGCAAATATAAGATCAAAGAAGCATGTTTTCAATCAAAACACATAATTAGGAAGGAAATATAAAACCATGCAAATAGTATGAATAAGTGGGTAAAGAGTAGATAAAAATCACTCAATTGAGCACAAGATAAACCATGAAATAGTGGCTTATCAACCTCCCCACACTTAAACAAAACCATGTCCTCATGCTAAGCTGAAGAGAAACTATAAAGGAATGAAGAGGAATGGTATGAAATGCAACCTATGAATGCAACTACATGCTAAATGCTTTTACTTACTTGGTTAAGAGTAAATAAGTTCTCCAAGACAAATACAAACCAATTTCTACTAATTTAAATCATACAATAAAAAGCAAGTGAACTTGTAAGAAGACAGCTCATGAAAGCAGGGAACATAGAATTTAAGCGTTGAACCCTCACTGGAAGTGTATATCACTCTAATCTCTCAGGTGTATAGGGTAATTCACTCTAGTCTTCTCTAATCATGCTTTCTAAAACTTTGTTCTTCATCTAACCAATCAACAAAATTTAGTATACCAATGCAAACATCATGAGGTCTTTTCAAGGTTGTAATGGGGCTAAGGTAAAGGTGAGGATATATATATGGTTAAGTGAGGTATGAATTGAATCTTTAACTAACCTAAACTTTTACCTAACATACATATACTCTATATAATTCTAATTCATGCCTAGCTACCCAAAATTCCCACTTTTACATCACATACTCATGTATAAACTTTTTCTTTTTAATTTATCACATGTGCATTGATTTTTTATTAACATTGGGGTAATTTTGTCCCCTTTATTTATTTATTTATATTATATTATATATATATATATATATATTTCTTTTCTTTTTCTCTTTTTCTCTTTTTTTCTCTTTTTTTTTGTAGAGAAATAAACATAACTTATCAATGCACATGGATTTTCTATTATTTTTCTATTTTGGTTTTTCATGAGTAGGTTCCCAAATTCCCAATATTCAAATAAATTAGAAACATGATACATTCCCTTATTAACCCATGTTCCCACAGTTTCTCCACACTTAATTAACATACTATCTTAAGCTAACCAAATATTTAATTGGGATAATTAATTTGTTTTCCGCTTAAGGCTAGTTATGTGATAAAATATAGAATAAATAGGGATTAAAAGGCTCAAAGTGGCTGACAAGGATGATTTAAAGGGTAGGCTTATTTGGGATAAGTGAGCTAAAATCAAATAATAGCCTCAATCATATGCAAGCATGTAAATACACTAAATAATGGACATATAGGTTGGAACAAAATATAGATTACAATCATAGAGAAGGGAACACACAGGAATAAAATATTTATGGTTAAATAATGTAACCATGTAAATAAGCTCAAAGTCTCACAGGTTGTGTGTTCTTTGGCTCAAAAACCATGTTCCAAATACAACTTCAAACAAGTTAAACACAAAAATTTTCATTTTAAATTAGTAAAATTTTTCAAAAATAGGGTCCTAAAAAGAATTTTATTACTTTAACCAAGTAGTAACTAAATGCACAAAATCAAATAAACATGCAATCAAATATGCAGATGCAACAATGAACAAATTAACATTGGTGTCGAAATAGGAAATAACTAACCCATGGAGATCGGTATCGACCTCTCCACACTTAAAGATTGCACCGTCCTCGGTGCATGCTAAGATGTTCAAGTGGATGAGGGTTGTGGTTCCTCAGCTGGGACTCTTTTTGTTCCTTTCCTTGCTGGCGGTTTGGGAGTAGCTTTCTCTTTACCCTTCTTGGTGGCCATCCTAAAAAGGGAAAAAGAAAGTGACCTTTTAAATCTAAGGGTTAGAGCAAGGAAGAGAGCGGGAAAGGTGGTAATTAATGCACATTAAGATATACTGACATTATCACATGCTCGCGAGTACATGTGAAAAGTCATCAATGGAAAGTAGCTAGTGCATATGATGACAAGTGAATGCAAGGTGTTTATTGGCATGCTGGCAAAGGCATGAGTAGCATAGATCAAGCATTCAATGTCCAAATTAGATTACCAAGTCTTTCAAACTATCAACATGTTTGTAATAACAATTATATTTAATCAATAAAACATGAAATGGATTTTGTGAAAAACAAGCATTTATAATAGTAGATTAAAAGAAATCTTAAAAATAGTGCACAATGCCATACGGGCGTTTTCACAAACACATAGCGTGCATGGTAAATAAGCTATTTGAAAGTATTAAATTGAACATGCAAGCAACCCTTTAAAAGGTAATATATAATTGTCAAACCATTTTAATAATCCAAAAATATATAAAAATAATGACTCAAATAAATTTCTAACACCAATGAAAATAATGCAATGAATGAAAGTATGCAAATAAATTAAAATAAAATGAAAAGAAAAATAAGAAGAATGAGAAGGGAAAGAAGATAAGAAAGGAAGAAGAAAGAAATAAGAAAAGATAAGAAAAATAAGGATTAGAGAAGAAAAGATAAGAAAGTTGGCTGATCTGGATATGTTGTGCGACGATGGCGACGCGGTCGCGTGGGTGACGCGGTCGCGTGGTGCGCGATAAGGTTGGGTGATGCGGACGCGTGGGGCACGCGATCGCGTGACTCGATTTGTGCTAGTGGCGCGAGTGCAACCTCGCGGTCGCACAACTCTCTGTCCAAAACTTAGTATTGCCAAAATCCAGGGTGACGCGGTCGCGTGGTTGACGCGATCGCGCGGGTGGCCTTATTTCCAATATGATGCGGACGCGTGGTGACGCGTTCGCGTGGCAGGGCTTGTGCTACTAGCACGGGTCCAGCCCAATTCCAGCTCAACTTTCGGCCATACACCCTTTTTACCCCGATTTCAGGTCACGCGGCCTCGTGGGTGACGCGGTCACGTGGGAGACCATTATTCCCATATGACGCGGTCGCGTCAGCGATGCGGTCGCGTGGGGTGATTTGTGCCATTGGCACGCCTCCAGCGCTGCTCCTGCAAAACTCTCTGTTTATATGAATATTGCCTTCCATCTCCTTGCGACGCGGACGCGTCGCTGATGCGGTCGCGTCGCATGCTCGCTTTTTTTTTTAATCTGAAAAGATGCAGAATGCAGTGTTAATATGAATGTGATGCAAAACTCCAGGTTCAATATAATAAAATAAAATGAAACTCAAAAACAAATAAAAAAATGAAAAAGGACGATCATACCATGGTGGGTTGTCTCCCACCTAGCACTTTTAGTTAAAGTCCTTAAGTTGGACATTTGGTGAACTTCCTGTTATGGTGGTTTATGCTTGTACTGATCTAGGAATTCCCACCAATGTTTGTACTTCCAATAGCCTCCGGGGTCCCAAACTAAGCATGTAAAGCCCTTAAGAAGCTTCAAACAGATTCTTAGGCTCCCGGGGTGACAAATGTCAGAACAGATTCCAGGATCCCAAACCTTACTTTTACACCCGTCTTCAAGTTGATTATCATGATTCCATCCGGGTGGTTCAGCTTTAGAATTCTCACTGAAGCGTCCAAACAACTTCCTAGACCCATTCAACTGAGCTTTACACCAACCTTTGCATTTAAACTTAAAGCTTCCAACCATGATAAACCTTGCAGGACAATTCTTACCACTAGCCATCTTCCTCTTACTCTTAATGCCACAAAGAGCTCTAAGTTGACCATCCGTCTCCAGTAGCCCATATTCAAGTGGAATTAGAAAGTTAAGGGATATGAATTTTACCCACTTGAATGTTGTGAAGGATGATGGCAATTTAGGGGGAGATGTTTTTAATGAAATTGCAAGCTCCACTCCCTTGTGCTCTTTTCTGATAACTACCACCTCTTTGCAAGCTTCTTCAATTTCAACCTCTTCCTCTTGGTAGCTCTCTTTCAATTCAATCTCCTCTTCATTGCTTTCCAAGGGCATGGGAGGTTGTGCTTCTTCTTCTTGAATCTCCATCTCTTGATCAACCTCTTCTAAGTCTTCAACTATGATATGCTTTGGAGGTTGTACACCCTCCTCAGCATCAACATCAAACACCGTGGAAGGAGGCTCTGTGACTGGACTTTCCAATGGAGGTACAGCATCTCTTAAGTCTGCAACCACTTCTTCCTTTTTAATAATTGCTGCTTTGTCCAGTTGTTTAAGTATAAAATCGTACTCATCTTCGATGTTTTTCTTTCCATGACAGCTCCTTTCAACTATTCTTTCATCTTCAAGGGTCTCTCCTACCCTTACCCGTAGGGCCTCCTCTAGCTCTTTATGAAGTATGGATTCGCGAAGATGATTCCTTCATTCCTGTTCCATATCAATAGCATAGTTGGGATCATCTTGCTCTTGGATTGATGGATGTAGGTGCTCTTCCATGGATGGTGGTGATGGGATGGAGAGATTATTCTGTGGTTGACAAGGAAGTGCACTAGAGCTTGAGGGTTGATTTTTGAAGGTATTTGGTGGTCTGATTTAGGTGAAGAGAGCTTGTATAGTAGAGTTTAGATCGGCAAGTGCTTTCTCCATGGAGGTTTGGGGTAGATAGGAGGGTTCATTTGGTTCATAAGGTGGTTGGTATGGTGGATGAGGGTTAGGGTCATATGGAGGTGAATGGCGGAAAGGGGCTTGTGAGTGTGGTGGTCCAAAGTCATGTTGAGGAAAGGGTTCATAGGCATATGGGGGTGGTTGTTGATAGTCCATTGGAGGTGGTTGTTGCCATGAGGATTGATTAAATCCTTGTGGCTCCTCCCATCTTTGATTGTTCCAACCTTGATGCCAGTTCTCATTGTAATTTCTTCTTCCTGCAACATAATTGTAACCAGACTCATAGCCAAAAGGGTGAGAGTTCATAGTAGCAAAATAAAAATTAAAAATGAAAATAAAAATAAATTTAAATTAAAAGGTTATTTAAATTTTGAATTTGAAAATTAAATTTTGAAATTTGAAATTTGAAATTTTGAAATTTGAATTTTGAAATTTGAATTTTAAATTTTGAAAATTTTTAAATTTAAATTTTGAAATTTGATTTTTGAAATAAGATAAGATAAGATAAAAATTTTAAAAATAAAAATCTGAAAAAATTTTTTCGAAAAAAAATAATAAAAAATATTTTTGAATTTAATGTGGAAAGAGAAAAACAATAAAATGACACCGAATTTCAAATTTTTAGATCAAAACGAAAAAAAACAACTAAGAACAGCTTGAAGGTCAAGATGAACGCGAAGAACAACTTGAAGATCAAGATGAACACTAAGAACAAATTTTTGAAAAAAAAAATTTTTTTATAACTAAATAAAAACAAATAGCATCTTAATTTATGGAAAAGCAAAAATAAAAACAAAAATAAAAATAAATAAAAAAGCAAAAATCAAAAAATATTTACAATAACCAATAATAAGGCACACGTTTGCAATTCCCCGGCAACGGCGCCATTTTGATGAGAGAACTTTTGCGTGGTCTAGAAATTTGCGGATAAATCCTCGTTGCAAGTATAGTTTCTAAACCTTCAAAAGTTCTTTCATACAAACGTTTTGGTTGTCATAAGTAACATACCCGTTTGAAATTGATAACCGAGTATTTAAAACTCGGGTCGTCTTCTCAAGGAATTGCAGGGAGGTATGTTCTTATTATTGGTTATGAGTTGTAAATTGGGGTTTATTAGGAGGTAAGGCGGGAATATATTGAATGACAAGTAAAATAAAATAATAACAATAAAATCTCTTGGCAAGGTATGGAGAACTGGAAGTCCTATCCTTCTCAATTGCGATGAGAATTGGGTTTTAATCCCACTTTGTTAACCTCTAACTATGAAGGTAAATCAAGTGGATTAATTAGCTTAATTCTCAAGTCCTAGTCAATTCCTATGGAAAGACTAGAGTTATTGGAGCAACTCTCAATTTCAACCACTACTTTATTTGACAGCTCAAGTGTTACCAATAAATCAACCAAAACCAAAAGGAAAAAATCTAAATTATTTAAATAAAGGAAAGCAATCATAGATCTGAAAATACCTCAAATTAGCACTAATAAAGATATCAAATGTAACATGAAAGAGTTCATAAATTAAATTAGAAAAATAAATAAAAGGAACATTGAACGTGTGATCGCAAAAGGTGAAATAATCATGAAGTGAAAAGAATCCTAATTCTAAATCCTAAGAGAGAGGAGAGAACCTCTCTCTCTAAAAACTACATCTACTCCTAAAATTGTGAATATGAAAGCCTCCTCATGAATGGATGCATTCCCCACTTTATAGCCTCTAATCCGTGTTTTCTGGGCCGCAAACTGGGTCAAAAACAGTCTAGAATTTGCTGGTTTTGAATTTTGCCACGCTGGTTTTTTGTCACTGCGACGCGGCCGCATGGATCATGTGGTCGCGTCACCTAGTGTCAGGGGAACCATAGCATATTATATATTAAATCGAAGCCCCGGACGTTAGCTTTCCAACGCAACTAGAACCGTGTCATTTGGACCTATGTAGCTAAAGTTATAGCCGTTTGAGTGCAGAGAGGTCAGGCTGGACAGCTTAGCAATTTCTCCAACTTCTTGCATTCCTTCCACTTTTGCATGCTTTCTTCCCATCCTCCAAGCCATTCCTGCCTTATAATATCTGAAAACACTTAACACACATATCAAGGCATCTAATGGTAATAAGAGAGGATTAATAATAAGCAAATATAAGATCAAAGAAGCATGTTTTCAATCAAAACACATAATTAGGAAATATGTGTAAAGAGTAGATAAAACCACTCAATTAAGCACAAGATAAACCATGAAATAGTGGTTTATCAGCCTCGAATGGTGTGTCAGGCTTGGAGGGGATGTCACCAGAGCGTATCATCAACTTCAGGTGCTCATAGCGTCGCTTGTTGGGATGCTCCATCTGGTCAAGCCGTCGAAACAGGCGGTGCACTAGATGATAGATGGGCTCTGGGGCAGGTGGAGGTGCTGTGGTGGTGGCAGGGATAGCTGTGGAAGAAGAGGGGCCGGCAGATGGTGTGGCTGTGTCAGCAGTAGCAGTGAGGAATGGAGGTCTGTAGCCCAAAGCCAGAAAGTTCCTGCTGTGAGGGATAATCTTCTTGCATTCTGCAGCAGGTGGCTTTTCATCAGCATCCTCCCAAGGTACGTCAGCTCGACGGCCTAGCTGTGTAACCAGATAAGGAAAGGGAAGAGTGCCTCGGACGTGGACCCTGGCCGTATAGTACCGGATAAAGCGTGACAAGTATAGGTCCTTACCCTCCATCACACACCATAGGAGGGTGATCATATCGGCTGGTATCTCAGTCTCGTGAGTACTCGGCAAAATGAAGTTCTTAAGTATCTGATGCCATAGCCGAGCCTCATCATTCAAGTAAAACCGTTTGATTCCCTTTGGCATGGTAGTGTTTTGACCCATAATCCAAGGAACGGTCGGGTCAAGGGCTATCCGGGCCTTTACCGCATCCCAATCAAATCGCATGAAGCGCATATCTTCCTTAACTTTCTGATAACCATCCAGCTGATTAGTTTTAGGCAGAAGCTTCGGAACTTCTTCAATGGCCTCTTCAGTGACCAGAATCTGCTTTCCTCTAAGGTTCACTGCATCTAGGGAGGTTTTGAAGTAATTGCAGTAGAATTCCCTTACCCAAGATGCATTGACCTCAGTCAGGGGTCTTTCTAGGAAGAACCAGCCTCTTTGTTTGATTTGCTCAGAGGTGTATTGCTGGAGTTCTTCTAGGATCTTCAGAGTCCTCTCCAGGTATAGGTTCCTAGAGGTTGCAAACACCGGATACCTCAGCTCATATTATCGGTTTGCAAACTTTACTGGATCAGTAGCAGGGATTAGCTGGTCGGCCTTCTCCTGCGGGGTAAAATTTTTCTCCCGCAAGGAGGCATCATGCATGAGATCTATGATAGACATAGAGGCTTCTCCTCTTTTCCGTTTGCCAGTTGTTGCCTTTTCTTTCCCTTTTCTGTGGGAGTCTGACATCCTGAAAAACAGAATTCAAGGATATAATAAAAACAGGAAAACAAGGAGGCAATTAACAAAAGAAGCACATAGTGGCAAAGAAGCAGGAGAGTAATGAATATGAGCTAAGTAAATGTGTATTAAGGATTGAATAGGAGTTAAAAGTTCGAAAAGAAGAAATCACAATCCAAAATGTAATTGAATTCATGTTAAATAGAAAAATTGACATCATGCCATGGTTAGAATGTTAGAAGAAAGTGAAAGAAAATTAGAAGAGAAGTTTTGAAAGGTTAGGTTGGTTAGAATTGAAAAAGAGTTTAAGAAGTTAGAATTAGTGAGTTAGTAAAAAGTGGGTTAATGTAAGTGGCATAATGGAAATATTCCAAGTAACAAGTATTCACAGTTAGAAGCTATAAGTAACTCATATCCAAATAAGGAAAACAGGTTGATGTTGATTCAAATAGATATAGAAATAGCAAAAATTGGAATCAAACATCAAAAATGCAAATTATGAACCAGGAAATCAAAGAGAATAAGAAAGCTTGCCCTGGCATTCATGAATTGTTTTGGTTAGATCTAAGGAAAGCACAGTTGAAAATGCCAAAATCAAGACATGAATGGAAACATTTTACAGAAATTTGGGCAGCATTCCGGCTAAAATTGGATTGTCCCGGAAAATAAACAGCAATCAAATAGTTCATATGAATCAAAATTAAAGCTGCAATTACATATAAGGAATATAAACATGAAAATTCAGTGTACAGAGCAGCAGGAAACAAGGAAGTATAGCATATGAACATTACAATCATCACAGCAACAGCAGAATAAAACAAGGAACACGAACAGCGCAATTAAACAGACCTAAATCCACTAACCACATCCTAGGCTACCTAACAACCTAAAATTCACTACAACATGCATATCTAACTAGCCTAAAGATGAACATAAACAGAAAAATATGAATGAACGACGAAGGATAGAAGGGTGGCATTCGTTGGAACCTGGTAGGCGTAAGAGAGAGAGTGGGGCAGAGAGGTGGCTGGGGATGACGGCGGTGGAGTCCGGCGCGGCGGAAGAGGGTGGCGCGGCGGCGGTGGCTACTATTCGGAGGAAGGGAGGGAAAGGGGGGTTGTAATGGGGGTAGGGGGAAGAAGAGGGGGAAGGGGGGAAAGGGTGGGTGGCGCTGGGCAGTGGTGACGGCAGCGCAGGGGTGGTGGTCGCGGAGAGGCAGTGGCGGAGAGGGGGGAGAAGAAGGAAGAAGAAGAAAGGAGGGGGAAGGAGAAAGGGGGGCGGGTGGCGGCGGGGTCTGGGTGGTAGGCGGCATCTGGCAGTGGCGGTGATGGTGGCTGGGTGGTGGTTGGGGGTTGGAGAAGAAGAGAGGAAGTGAAGGGGTTTGGGGGGGCGCGACTGATAGGGTTCGCGTGACTGGGGGATTATAATTTGAATCCACGCGATCGCGTGGGGAACGCGGTTGCGTGGTTGAGCTGAAATGGTGTTTGACGCGATCGCATGGGGCACGCGATCGCGTGGAGGGCAAAAAGAGTGAATGACGCGATCGCCTGGGGCATGCGATCGCGTTGCTGGCATTTGTGCAAAATACACAATTCCAGCGTCGTTTTAGCGCAACTCTCTGTCTCCTTTTGGGGTGTTGTGTAATCCTATGCGACGCGATCGCGTCGCTCACGCGGTCGCGTGGGATTGGTATTGTGCAAGTGACGCAATCGCGTGGGTCAATTGTGCGAAATGCACAATGGCCGCACGATTCCAGCCTAACTTTCTGGACGTTGGATGTTTACGCCGATCTCCAGGTCACGCGGCCGCGTGAATGACGCGGTCGCGTGGGTAGTGTTTTTCGCAATTTGACGCGATCGCATGAGGGATGCGGTCGTGTCGCGCACCCTTTTTTTCTTTTTTCTTTTTTATGCAGTATGCAAAATGCAATGATTAATATGAATGAGATGCAAAACTCCAGGTTCAATAAAATAAAACTTGAAAACAAATAAAACTAAATAAAAATTGAAAAAGGGACGATCATACCATGGTGGGTTGTCTCCCACCTAGCACTTTTAGTTAAAGTCCTTAAGTTGGACATTGGATGAGCTTCCTGTTATGGCGGCTTATGCTTAAATTCATCCAAAAATCTCCACCAATGCTTGGAATGCCAATAGCCTCCGGGGTCCCAAACTAGGCATGTAATGCTTCTGAGCAGCTTCAAATAGATTCTTAGGCTCCCGGGGTGACGAATGTCAGCATATATTCCAGGATCCCAAACTTTGCTTTTAAATCCGCCTTCGTCTTGATCTATACTTTTCCATCTGGGCGGTTTAGAAATTAGATTCTCACCAGGATAACCAAACGCTTTCTAAGATCCATTTGATTGATCATGGTGCCAATTCGTTCACTTCGAGTTGAAGCGTGGAACCTTATTGAACCTTGTGCACCAGCTCTGAGTACGAGCCATTTCCCGCTTACTCTTAAAGCCGCAGAGAGCTCTAAGCTGGCCATCTGTTTCAAGCAAACCATATTCAAGTGGAAAAATAAAGCTAAAGGTTAAGGATTGTACCCACTTGAAACTTGTATTGGGTGGTAATGGCCTTGGGATAGGTGGTTCCAGTGGTTCTGTGAGTTCTACTCTCTTGTGTTCTTCTATGAAATTCTCCACTTCTTTGCAAGATTCTTCAAACATATCCATGTCCTGATCAAAGCCATCTATGTCTTACTCATCACTTAAGTCATAGACTTGAGGTTGAGAGAAATCTACCTCCGTATCATCTTCGTATTCACTTGGAGAAGATTCTTCGATCTCAGAGAATTCACTTGCGGATGCAAGTTCATTACTAGGAGAACTTGACTTGTGACTATCATCATCAAGGAAATTTGCTTCTTGGGTTATTCTGTCTAGTTCTTCATGAAATATCTGCCTCGGGGGCTGCGCACAATCCTCCTTAGCATAAATTGTAACATCCTTGATAGAATGCTCCACAACTCTGGATTCCCATGGAGGTTCAGCGTCTCCTAAGTCTTCAACCAACTCTTCTTCTTCAATAATGACAGCTTCCTCTACTTGTTCCAGTATGAAACCATGCTCTGTCTTGTCTACTGGAGTTTCTAGTATCTCCTTCATGCTACGCTCTTCGTTAGATTGTCCACATGGGGCTGTGGGATGTCCTTGAATGTTTGAACGTCTAGAAGATAATTGACTTATTGCTTGCTCCAATTGATGAAGGGTTTTTTGAAGTCGATTTACTGTTTTCTTGAGGCGAACCTCTGATTCTCGGGGTGATAGACTTAGGTATGGCACTGGGGGAAGTGGTGGTGTTTGGGAGTGATTGGATTGGAACTGGGGTAAATGAGGATCATGTGGTGGCGAATGGTGAAAAGGAGCTTGTGAGTGTGGTGGTTCGAAGTTACGTTGAGAGGATGGTCTATAAGCACAGGGTGGGGCTTGTTGGTAATTACAAGGTTGTCCACCATGTCTGTTTGCTTGGTATGCATTGTAGAATGGTCTTTGTCCATGATATCTTGGAGGGTGTTGTTGCCTAAAGGGTTGATCAGATCCTCTTGGCTCCATCCATCTTTGATTGCTCTGACCATGATGCATGTTCCTGTTATAACTTCCATTCCTTTCAATAACATTAGAACCAAACTCAAAGCAAAAGGGGTGAGAATTCATAGTAGCTAAAAGAAATAAAGAGGGGAAAATAAAAGCAAATAAACAAGTAAAAAAAAATATTTATAATAACCAATAATAAGGCAAACGATTGCAGTTCCCCGGCAACGGCGCCATTTTGACGTTAGGATTTTTGCCGGTAAAGAATTTCATAAAAATAATCGCGTTGTAGATATAGTCTCTAAACCAACAGAAATCCCTTCGTACAAACGTTTTGGTTGTCACAAATAACAAACCCCTAAATAAATTGATAACCGAAGTATTCAAACCTCGGGTCGTCTTCTCAAGGAACTGCAGGGAAGTATGTTCTTGTTATTGGTTATGGAAATTGTAAATTGGGGTTTTGAGAATGAGGAGGGAATGATTTAATTAGCAATTAAAGTAAATGAAGAACAAGTAATTTAAATGGCAAGTAAAATAAATAAATGACTGTAAATAAACTTTTGGCAAGGTATGAGAAATTAGAGGTCCTATCCTAGCTATCCTTATCAATGATGATGAGAATTGAATCTTAATTCCACTTTGTTAACCTTTACTAAGATAAAGGAAGGTCAAGGGATTAATTGGTTTGATCTTTGAATCCTATTTATTTCCTAAGAAAAGATTGGGATTATTGAAGTTCAATTCAATTAACAAAGATAACAATTATTATTCATGTTTGAGTTTGATAACTCCTGAGTTACTGATTTCTTAACTAAGACCAAAAAAGAGGAAAGTAAATCTACTGGAATAAAAAATGTCTTCAGATGGGAATAACAATAATGTAAATAAGAGAAAGCAATATTAAACTGAAATACCTCAAATAACATTAATTCAAAAGAGCAATCTGTAACATGAAAGAATTCATAAATTAAATTACAAAAGTAAATAAAAAGGAATATTGAACCTGATAAAGAGATAATCCTGAAAGCGAATAAAATCCTAATTCTAAATCCTAATCCTAAAGAGAGAAGAGAGAGGAGATAACCTCTCTCTAAACTAAATCTAAATCATGAAAACTAAACTAAAGTGGTGTCCCTTGAATGGATGCATTCTCCCACTTTATAACCTTTGGTCTATGCCTTCTAGACTTGGATTTGGGCTAAAAAGGGCTAGAGAATTCGCTGGGAGCGTTTTCTGCAATTTCTGGTGCGTAACCTCTGTCACGCGTCCGCGTGGGTCACGCGGTCGCGTCATTCGGAGTTTTCCTTGTCACGCGGTCGCGTCAGTCATGCGGCCGCGTCGCTGCTTCTTCGCGCTTGGCATGCGGTCGCGTCGCCCATGCAATCACGTGGATGCCAGTTTCTTCAAAAACTCCGTTTTATGCTTTCCTTCCATTTTTGTATGTTTCCTTTCCATCCTTTAAATCATTCTTGCCTTAGAAGATCTGAAACTACTCAACACACAAATTACGGCATTGAATGGAAATAAAGGTAATTAAAATAATTAATTTTAAAGCATAGGAAACATGTTTTTCACATACATCATATAATAAGGAAGGGAAAGTAAAACCATACAATTAATATGAATAAGTGGGTGAAGGATTGAATAAATCACTCAGATTAAGCACAAAATATATCATAAAATATGGGTTTATCAGCCACCAAGAAGGAAGAAAAGGAAAAGTTTCTTAATGGGGCAACAAACAAGTCATCCGCACAACCTTTTGAAGGAGCTCATCAATTGTAGCAACCCGTCCACATTGCTCTCCTTTGCGTGCACCGAGGACGGTGCAATCTTCAAGTGTGGGGAGGTCGTCCGATCGATCTCCATGGGTAACAATTCATTTTTCAACACCAATGTTAGTTAGTTATTGCATTCCATTCTAGGTTTTCAGGATTTTTGTTGCATTTTCTTAATTTTGCATATATATACACAATAAGCTTAGTCAAAATAATGAGATTTTTCAAGATTTCTATCTATAGGGCACCTCAATTGATTTGAGTGAGAACTTTTCATAGAACTTGTTTGAATTATATATATTGTGGAAAATGTTTTTGAGCTAAGAACACAAGCAAGTGAGATTTGAGCCTAATGGTGTGGTTACATTATATAGCCACTTATTTTTCCTTCTTGTGTGCATTATTCTCTTTCTATGATTGTAATCTTTGATTTGTTTGATTCTTTATATCCATTATTTTGTGTATTCATGCATTTATATGATTGAGGCCATCATTTTATTTAGCTCAGTTACCCAAATAGCCTTACCTTTTATCTCCCATTGTTAGCCAATTTGAGCCTACGATTAACCCGCTTGTTCTTAATTTTAGCACATTACAAGCCTTAAAGTGAAAAACAATAAATGTCCTTTATCTGAATCTTTGATTAGCTTAGGCTAGCGAGTGTGAGTATCATTCAAGTGTGGGAAAACTTGGGACATTGGTTAGGATAAAAGGGTGTTTTTGTTTTGTATCTCTATATTTGGGAATTGGGCACATGCTTATGTGTTAATCAAATGTAAAACCATACGCATTGATACTCTTGTATATACTTTATTGCAAAAAAAAATATGTGAAAATAAAAAGAAAGAAAAAAAACATATGTAGATATCAAAAGAAAAAGGAAAAAAATAGAAAGAAAAGAAAAGTAATAAAAAGGGGACAAAATGCCCCAAGTGAAGCCTAATAATGATCAATGCATATGTGTTGTGATCAATGAAAAGAGAATGCATGAGCATGTGAAAAAGTGAAAAATAGGTAGTTAGATTAGAACTTAATTGTATAGGATGTCATAGGTTAGGTGGGAAGTTTAAGCTTATCAAAGATTCAAATTTCAAGCTCACTTGACCAAATATGCATCCTACCTTGACCCTAGCCCCATTACAACCGATGAAAAGACCTCATGATAATTGTATGCATGCATGAAATAATTGTTGATTGTTAGATGAAAAACAAATCTTGGAAAGCATGATTAGGGAAGAATTGAGAGAATCAACCCTAAACACTTGAGCGAATAGAGTGCAAACACATCCGGTGAGGCTTTGATGCTAAATTACGTGTTTTCACCTATGATCATCATTCTTCATGCAAGTTTGTAAAAATATTTAATAACTCAATTCAATTGTGGATTAGACTTGCTAGTCGTTAGCCCTTGTGTATATATGCTTCTTGGGAATTGATTTATTTTGACTAAGGAATTACATTCACATAGATAGTTGCATATAGGTAGATTGCATTTAGTTAGATTTCATTGAATAAATGTTGATCCCTATGCTATCTCTTGGTTCAAGCATGAGGACATGCTTGGTTTAAGTGTGGGGAGGTTGATAAACCCCATTTGGAGGGTTTATCTTGTGTTGAATTTAGAGGATTTTATAAGCTTTTAACCCACATTTATCCAATGAAATAGCATGGTTTTATAACTTCTCCTTTAATTGTGCTTAAGAGTGAAAACATGTTTTCTAGGTCTTTAATTAGCTAAATTTAATTCACCTTTGATTCCATTAGATGCCTTGAAATGTTTTTTAAGTGATTTCAGATTTAGGAGGACTCATGAAGAAATGAAGGAATCGCAAAAGCTGTCAAGCCGACCTCTTCGCACTTAAATGACCATAACTTGAGCTACAGAGGTCCAAATGATACGGTTCCAGTTGTATTGGAAAGCTAACATCCGGGGCTTTAAAATGATATAATATTTGCCATGGTTGCTGATGAGCGGATAATTTATACGCTTTTTGGCATTGTTTTTAGTATGTTTTTAGTAGAATCTAGTTATTTTTAGGGATGTTTTCATTAGTTTTTATGTTAAATTCACATTTCTGGACTTTACTATGAGTTTGTATGTTTTTCTATGATTTCAAATATTTTCTGGCTGAAATTGAGGAACTTGAGCAAAAATCAGATTCAGAGGTTGAAGAAGGACTGCTGATGCTGTTGGATTCTGACCTTCCTGCACTCAAAATGGATTTTCTGGAGCTACAGAACTCAAAATGGCGCGCTTCTAATTGCGTTGAAAAGTAGACATCCAGGGCTTTCCAGCAATATATAATAGTCCATACTTTGCCCAAGTTTAGAAACACCTACAATCCATCATGGAGAAATCACCCAAATCTCTCATGGAAGGATCAAAAGCCTCAACAAGGCTTTAATAATGGTGGAAGAAACAGGTTTAGCAATAGCAAGCCTTTTCCATCATCCACTCAGCAACAGATAGAGAATTCTGAATAGAATCTATCTAGCTTAGCAAATTTAGTCTCTGATCTATCTAAGGCCACTATGAGTTTCATGAATGAAACAAGGTCTTCCATTAGAAATTTGGAAGCACAAGTGGGTCAGCTAAGTAAAAGGATCACTGAAATCCCTCCTAGTACTCTCCCAAGCAATACAGAAGAGAATCCAAAAGGAGAGTGCAAGGCCATTGAATTAATTACCATGGCCGAACCCACAAGAGAGGAGAAGGACGTGAATCCCAAGGAAGAAGACCTCCTGGGACGTCCAGTGATCAATAAGGAGCTTCCCTCTGAGGAACCAAAGGACTCTGAGGCTCATCTAGAAACCATAGAGATTCTATTGAACCTCCTTATGCCATTCATGAGCTCTAATGAGTATTCCTCTTCTGAAGAGAATGAGGATGTTACTGAAGAGCAAGCTGCCAAGTTTCTTGGTGCAATCATGAAGCTAAATGCCAAATTATTTGGTATTGAGACTTGGGAAGATAAACCTCCCTTGTTCACCAATGAACTAAGTGATCTGGATCAACTGACATTGCCTCAGAAGAGACAGGATCCTGGAAAGTTCATAATACCTTGTACCATAGGCACCATGATCTTTAACGCTCTGTGTGACCTTGGTTCAGGGATAAACCTCATGCCCCTCTCTGTAATAGAGAAACTGGGAATCTATGGGGTGCAAGCTGCTAAAATCTCATTAGAGATGGCAGACAATTCAAGAAAACAGGCTTATGGACAAGTAGAGGACGTGTTAGTAAAGGTTGAAGGCCTTTACATCCCTGCTGACTTCATAGTCCTAGATACTGGGAAGGATGAGGATGAATCCATCATCCTAGGAAGACCTTTCCTAGCCACAACAAGAGCTGTGATTGATGTGGACAGAGGAGAATTGATCCTTCAAATAAATAAGGACAACCTTGTGTTTACAACTCAAGGATCTCTCTCTGCATCCATGGAGAGGAAGCAGAAAAAGCTTCTCTCAAAGCAGAGTCAACCAAAGCCCCCACAGTCAAACTCTAAGTTTGATGTTGGGAGGCCACAACCAAACTCTAAGTTTGGTGTCAAACCCCCATATCCAAACTCTAAGTTTGGTGTTAGGAGGTCTCAACAAAGCTCTGCACATCTGTGAGGCTCCATGAGAGCCCACTGTCAAGCTATTGACATTAAAGAAGCGCTTGTTGGGAGGCAACCCAATGTTTATTTATCTAATTTTATTTTTGTTTTTCATGTTTTCTTAGGTTCATGATCATGTGGAGTCAACGAAAAATTTAGAAACAGAATCAAAAACAGCAGAAGAAAAATCACACCCTAGAGGAAGCACCTGCCTGGCGTTCAACGCCAGAACAGAGCATGGTTCTGGCGCTGAACGCCCAAAATGGGCAGTATCTGGGCGCTGAATGCCCAAAATGGGCAGCATCTGGGCGCTGAACGCCAGAATTGCACCCTGGAGAGGAGCTGGCGCTGAACGCCCAGAACAAGCATAGTTCTGGCGTTCAACGCCAGAAATGGGCAACAATTGGGCGTTGAACGCCCAAAATGGGCACCAACCTGGCGCTGAACGCCCAGAGTTGTGTGCAAGGGCATTTTACATGCCTAATTTGGTGCAAGGTTGTAAATTCTTGAACACCTCAGGATCTGTGGACCCCACAGGATCACCTCAGGATCTGTGGACCCCACAGGATCCCCACCTACCTCCACTCACTTCTTCTCACCCCTCTTTCACACAATCCCATAAACACTCTTCCCCAAAACTCTTCACCAATCACCTCCATCTCTCTTCCCTATTAACCCTTCACCACTCACATCCACCCACTCTTCCCCATAAACCTACCTCATAAACTCCACCTACCTTCAAAATTCAAAATCAATTTCCCCCCAACCCACCCTAAATGGCCGAACCTTACCCCCCCTCCCTTCCCTATATAAAGCCCTCCATTCTTCCTCATTTTCACACACTACAACCCTCTCTTCCCCTTCTTGGCCGAATACACTCTCCCTCTTCTCCTCCATATTTTCTTCTTCTTCTTCATCTATTCTTTCTTCTCTTGCTCGAGGGCGAGCAATATTCTAAGTTTGGTGTGGTAAAAGCATAAGCTTTTTGTTTTTCCATTACCATTGATGGCACCTAAGACCGGAGAATCCTCTAGAAAAGGAAAAGGGAAGACAAAAGCTTCCACCTCCGAGTCATGGGAGATGGAAAGATTCATCTCCAAAGCTCATCAAGACCACTTCTATGATGTTGTGGCCAAGAAGAAGGTGATCCCCGAGGTCCCTTTCAAACTCAAAAGAAATGAGTATCCGGAGATCCGACATGAAATTCAAAGAAGAGGTTGGGAAGTTCTAACAAATCCCATCCAACAAGTCGGCATCCTAATGGTTCAAGAGTTCTATGCCAATACATGGATCACTAAGAACCATCAAAGTAAGAACCCGGATCCAAAGAACTATGTTACAATGGTTCGGGGGAAATACTTGGATTTTAGTCCGAAAAATGTGAGGTTGGCGTTTAACTTGCCTATGATGCAAGGAGATGAACGCCCCTACACTAGAAGGGTCAACTTTAATCAAAGGTTGGACCAAGTCCTCATGGACATATGTGTGGAAGGAGCTCAATGGAAGATTGACTCCAAAGGCAAGTCGGTTCAACTAAGAAGATTGGACCTCAAGCCTGTGGCTAGAGGATGGTTGGAGTTCATCCAACGCTCCATCATCCCCACTAGCAACCGATCTGAAGTTACTGTGGATCGGGCTATCATGATCCACAGCATCATGATTGGAGAGGAAGTAGAAGTTCATGAAGTTATCTCCCTTGAACTCTACAAAATAGCCGAAAAGTCCTCCCCTGGGGCAAGGCTAGCTTTTCCTCATCTTATTTGCCATCTATGTTACTCAGCTGGAGCTTTCATAGAAGGAGACATTCCCATTGAGGAAGAGAAGCCCATTACTAAGAAAAAGATGGAGCAAGCAAGAGAGCCCATTCATGGAGCTCAAGAGGCGCATGAAGCTCATCACCATGAGATCCCGGAGATGCCTCAAATGCATTTTCCTCCACAAAACTATTGGGAGCAAATCAACACATCCCTAGGAGAATTAAGATCCAACATGGGACAACTAAGGGTGGAACATCAAGAGCACTCCATCATCCTTCATGAAATAAGAGAAGATCAAAAAGCAATGAGGGAGGAGCAACAAAGACAAGGAAGAGACATAGAAGAGCTCAAGGACATCATTGGTTCCTCAAGAAGGAAACACCACCATCACTAAGGTGGACTCATTCCTTGTTCTTACATTCTCTGTTTTCGTTTTCTCTATGTTAAAGTGCTTATCTATGTTTGTGTCTTCATTACATGATCATTAGTAGTTAGTAACTTTGTCTTAAAGTTATGAATGTCCTATGAATCCATCACCTCTCTTAAATGAAAAATGTTTTAATTTAAAAGAACAAGAAGTACATGAGTTTCGAATTTATCCTTGAACTTAGTTTAATTATATTGATGTGGTGACAATGCTTCTTGTTTTCTGAATGAATGCTTGAATAGTGCATATATGTTTTGAAGTTGTTGTTCATGAATGTTAAATATGTTGGCTCTTGAAAGAATGATGACAAGGAGACATGTTATTTGATAATCTGAAAAATCATAAAAATGATTCTTGAAGCAAGAAAAAGCAGCAAAGAACAAAGCTTGCAGAAAAAAAAATGTGGCGAAAAAAAAAATAGAAAGAAAAAGAAAAAGCAAGCAGAAAAAACCAAAGCTCTTAAAACCAAAAGGCAAGAGCAAAAAGCCAATAACCCTTAAAACCAAAAGGCAAGGGTAAATAAAAGGATCCCAAGGCTTTGAGCATCAGTGGATAGGAGGGCCTAAAGGAATAAAATCCTGGTCTAAGCGGCTAAACCAAGCTGTCCCTAACCATGTGCTTGTGGCGTGTAGGTGTCAAGTGAAAACTTGAGACTGAGCGGTTAAAGTCAAGGTCCATAGCAAAAAAAGAGTGTGCTTAAGAACCCTGGATACCTCTAATTGGGGACTTTAGCAAAGCTGAGTCACAATCTGAAAAGGTTCACCCAATTATGTGTCTGTGGCATTTATGTATCCGGTGGTAATACTGGAAAACAAAGTGCTTAGGGCCACGACCAAGACTCATAAAATAGCTGTGTTCAAGAATCATCATATTAAACTAGGAGAATCAATAACACTATCTGAACTCTGAGTTCCTATAGATGCCAATCATTCTGAACCTCAATGGATAAAGTGAGATGCCAAAACTATTCAAGAGGCAAAAAGCTATAAGTCCCGCTCATTTGATTGGAGCTAGGTTTCATTGATAGTTTGGAATTTATAGTATATTCTCTTCTTTTTATCCTATTTGATTTTCAGTTGCTTGGGGATAAGCAACAATTTAAGTTTGGTGTTGTGATGAGCGGATAATTTATACGCTTTTTGGCATTGTTTTTAGTATGTTTTTAGTAGAATCTAGTTATTTTTAGGGATGTTTTCATTAGTTTTTATGTTAAATTCACATTTCTGGAATTTACTATGAGTTTGTGTGTTTTTCTGTGATTTCAGGTATTTTCTGGCTGAAATTGAGGGACTTGAGCAAAAATCAGATTCAGAGGTTGAAGAAGGACTGCTGATGCTGTTGGATTCTGACCTCCCTGCACTCAAAATGGATTTTCTAGAGCTACAGAACTCAAAATGGCACGCTTCTAATTGAGTTGGAAAGTAGACATCCAGGGCTTTCAAGCAATATATAATAGTCCATACTTTGCCCAAGTTTAGATGACGCAAACTGGCATTCAACGCCAGCTCTCTGCCCAATTCTGCCGTCCAGCGCCAGAAACAAGCTGCAAAGTGGAGTTCAACGCCCAAACTGGCACAAAAGCTGGCGTTCAACTCCAAGAATGACCTCTCCACATGTAGACTTCAAGCTCAGCCCAAGAACACACCAAGTGGGCCCCAGAAGTGGATTTATGCATCAACTACTTACTTCTGTAAACCCTAGTAGCTAGTTTATTATAAATAGGACTTTTTACTATTGTATTAGACATCTTTGATCAGTTGTATGCTCTCTTAGATCACGTTTGAGGGCTGGCCTCTCGGCCATGCCTGAACTTTTCACTTATGTATTTTCAACGGTAGAGTTTCTACACTCCATAGATTAAGGTGTGGAGCTCTGCTGTTCCTCAAAGATTAATGCAAAGTACTACTGTCTTTCTATTCAATTCAACTTATTCTACTTCTAAGATATCCATTCGCACCCAAGAACATGATGAATGTGATGATTATGTGACGCTCATCATCATTCTCCCTTATGAATGCGTGCCTAACAAACACTTCCGTTCTACATGCGAACAAGCTAGAATGAATATCTCTTGGATCTCTTAATCAGGATCTTCGTGGTATAAGTTAGAACCCATGGATGGCCATTCCTGAGGTCTGGAAAGTCTAAACCTTGTCTGTGGTATTCCGAGTAGGATCCGGGAAGGGATGGCTGTGACGTACTTCAAACTCGCGAGTGCTGGGCGTAGTGACAGACGCAAAAGGATAGTAAATCCTATTCCAGTATGATCGGGAACCTCAGATGATTAGCCGTGCCGTGACACAGCATTTGGACCATTTTCACAAGAGGAGGGGATTGTAGCCACTGACAACGGTGATGCCCTTGCATAAAGCTTGCCATGGAAAGGAGTAAGACTGATTGGATGAAGACAGCGGGAAAGCAGAGGTTCAGAGGGACGAAAGCATCTCCATATTCTTATCTGAAATTCTCACCAATGAATTACATAAGTATTTCTATCCTTATTTTAGTATTAATTTCGAAAACTCCATAATCAATTATTATCCGCCTGACTGAGATTTATAAGGTGACCATAGCTTGCTTCATACCAACAATCTCCGTGGGATCGACCCTTACTCACGTAAGGTTTATTACTTGGACGACCCAGTGCACTTGCTGGTTAGTTGTATCGAAGTTGTGACAAATTATGAATTGAGATTAGAGCACCAAGTTTTTGGAGCCATTACCAGAGATCACAATTTCGTGCACCAATTGCATTTCGTATAGGGACGCGCATGCGCACGGTACGCGTACGCGTCCATGGGCGCACACAATTCACTTAGTCAAACACGTGGCCAGCGATTTTAGAAGCCTTGTGGGCCCAATCCAACTCATTTCTGATGCTATTTAAGCCAAGGATTGAAGGGGAATTAGCATACTTTCAGACATTAGTTTAGTTTAGTTTAATTTTTGGAGGGAAAGTTAGTTTCTAGAGAGAGAAGCTCTCTCTTCTCTCTAGAATTAGGAGTAGGTTAGATCTAGATTAGGAACTCTTAGATCTAGGTTAATTTCATGCTTTGATTTACTTTTCCTTTTGCAATTCTTCTTCTTCTACCTTTTCTCTCTCTAGTTTAGCATTTAATTCATGTAATTCTCTACTTTTATGTTGATGCACTTTTGTTTCTTCTATTTTCCTTTAATGCAATTTATGATTCATGTTCCTTTATTATTCATTTGATTGTTGTTATTAATTCCTTGTAATAAGTAGTTGTTAGATTTCATTGTTGTTATCAAATTACTTTGCTTTCCTTTATTACCTTCCAAGTGTTTGATGAAATGCTTGGTTGGATTTTAGTGTAGATTTTGTTCCTCTTGGCTATGGTAGAGTAATTACTGACGCTTGAGCTATCTAATTCCCTTGTTGATTGATAATTAGAAGTTGCTAATTGATTTGGATACCACTAAAGCTCGTCTTTCCCTTGGGAGTTGGCTAGGACTTGTGGAATCAAGTTGATTCATCCATTTGACTTTCCTTTATAGTTAGAGGTTAACTAAGTGGTAGCAATGGACAATTGTGGTCACAATTGAGGAGGATAACTAGGATAGGACTTCTAATTCTCACAACCTTGCTAAGAGCTTTCTAGTTGCTAGTTTATTTTCATTTCCATTTACTTTTCATGTCTAAAACCTCAAAACCCCAAACATAGCCCCATAACCAATAACAAGACACTCTATTGCAATTCCAAGGGAGAACGACCCGAGGTTCAATACTTCGGTTTATAGATTTTAGGGGTTTGTACTAGTGACAAACAAAATTTTTGTATGAAAGGAATATTGTTGGTTTAGAAACTATATTGCAACGAGAATTTATTGTGAATTCTAAACCACACAAAAGTCCTCTCATCAGTGACCATATAAGCAAGTGTTTGGGTTCCGTTGGGGTGCATTGTGGCCATGGTGTGAAGAAGTCATTAAGAAAATATAAACAAAAATCTATTAACAAAAACAAACAAACAACCAAAGAGAGCTATTTACACTATTAACATATTCACAACAACCAAAAGATATAACACCGTTTGCAACTCCCCGGCAATGGCGCCAAATTTGATAGTGAACATTTTCGTCGACTAGGAATTTAATCTCAAAATAAGATTGGCGTTGTAAGTATAGTTCCTAGCCAACAAGTAATGCTAAAATCAAATATTCCAATTCAAAACAAAATATAAACCGAGAGTAATTAAACCTCAGGTCATTCTCTCTAGGAATGCAAATGAAATGTTACTTCTTTCGGTTGTGAAGATGGCAAAAAGGGGTTTTGAAATCAAAGAACAAAAGATTAAATGAACTAAACGATGATCAAAATTGTAATTAATTCAATTAAAGGGAAGTGAGATCAAAACTAATGAAAATGCTATAAACGCAATAAAAGAGCCTTGACTTGGGAGTGAGTATCCAAGGAATCCTATCATGGCCATAACCACAACTATGGTAATTATCATGAGTCAATCTCGCCTAGTCAACCCCAACCATCGAGGAGTAAGTCAAGCAAGCATAATTGACCTTAATCCATAAGTCCTAACTAACTTACTAAACTAGTTGATAAAAGGCTAGCGTCAATGGAAACAAGAGCCAACTAACTACCCAAGAATTACCACTAAATGTCGGACATTATGACTCTAGTATCCTAGGAACTCAAACCACAAGCCAAGGTGGGAAAATCTACTCAAAATCTAGAATTGGCATTTTCACAAACAACTTGTGTGCATAAAAGTGAAACATGGAAAATTGCAAAGTAAAATGTAAAACTATAACCAACTATCAACAGAACCAAACATAGACAAGCAATCAAACATAAAGGAGGCATGAAATGTAAAGTTCATCAATCAAAACTTCAAGCAAAACAAAATTGCAATATAAACAAAGTAACTTGAACCAAGAGAAATTGAAAGTAAAAGTGCTTGAATTAAAGAGGAAATTGAGAGTACTTACAATTGAAGAAGTAAAATCAAAATCAAAGCTTCCTATAAAATACTACAATGGAAATTGATAAACCCTAAGAGAGCTTTCTACTCTACACTACTCCTACTCCTAGTTACTATGAAAACTATCTCAAAATTGCTCTAATGCTTCCCCCCTTTTGATAAGTGTTGAAGTCTCCTTTATATAGCACTCCAAAATAGCATTTTAGCCTTCCAAAAATGAGCCAAGGGCCTCCAAATTCGCGCAGCACGTGCTTCATTAATGAATTCACGTGCAGGGACCTGTGCGGACGCACAGATGCGTGCGTCCGCACACGCGGCTGAAAATCGACCTGTGCGTACGCACACATGGAAATTTCTTCTTATGCGCGCGCACGCAGGGCTGTGCGCACGCACACATGGATTTTCTCGCTTGTGCACTTGCCCGCAAGGCTGTGCGCACGCACACTTCGCTGTGTGCGCTTTTCCTTGTTTTCTTTATGTTTTCTCCCTTGTACATTCTTTCTTCTACTTTTATCCTTCCATTCTTGCCTTCAAGGCCTGAAATCACTCACAAACCATATCACGACATCGAATGACACAAAGGTGGGATTAAATTACTTATTAAAGCACAAAATTTCATGTTTTCACATTTAAGTTCAAATTAGGGATCAAACACAAATGTATGCTATTTTGGTGCTTAAGTGTGAGTTCATATGCTAAAATCCATTCAAAGTGAGTTGAAATATACCATCAAATATGGACTCATCAGCTACCACTTCCATCAGTGTGTGCTTCATGTGCACGTGCTGGAAATCCTTGGGTACGCGTGCCTTGTCGTCCGTAGCCTTTGCCACCGTCTCTTCCTTCATTCCTTGGTTGATCGCCCTACCATTCTAGATATCCTACAATCTAAAAGAATTTTTAACATCATGCTCACTTTTTCCACAGTTAGAGCATATTGTTGATTTTAGGCTAAGATCTTCTCGTCCCTTTGTCCGGTTCCCTACCTGCAGCACGACTCCCACAACCAACCCTCTCTCTTCTGATGCCTTAGCCATTGTCTTCACTCTCTCTTCTTGGACTAGCATTACGTACAAAAGATTCAGCGATGGCAAAGGATCTATTGCCAGAATATTTGACCGCACTGTTCCGTAACTCGCATCATCTAGGCCATCAGAAATTGGTGGACCCTCTCTTCTTCCCTTTGTTTCTCAAGTTGAGATCCAATCCGAAATTTACATCCACAATATGTGCATTTGAAAATTTGCTCGCACTTTGCTAATTCATCCCACAGTACTTTCAATTTTCCATAATACGCCGTCATGGCCATTCCTTCCTGCTTGCATCTCGTCAAATTTAACTTCAATTGTTGTATTTGTGGTCCGTTCACAGCGAAAAACCGCTCATTGATATCTTCCCACAGTGTCCGCGCGTTCTCAACATACGCAACGGTTGATCGTAGGCTTGGTTTGATCATGTTCAAGATCCATGATACAATCATGGAATGGACTGTCCACCGTCAAGATCAGATGCATCTTGTTCTATTTCCGTGAGAGTTCCATCGATGAATTCCCATTTTTTCCAAGACCGAAGTGATATTTTCACAGCTCTGGCCCATTCCTGGTAATTTTCTCTACGCAGCTACACTTGCGTGATTACATCTCCTGGGTTGTCACTCGCATTGAGGTCATATGGCGAGTAAGTTTTCTTAGTTCCTTCTTCTGAAGCCTCTAGTACATTTACAGAGTTCTTTCCTGGTTCTACTACCATGGTTATGCAGCTGGTGCACGAATCCCCACACTTCTTACAACTGAACCAGTAAGTGCACTGGGTCGTCCAAGTAATACCTGAGCGAGTCAGGGTCGATCCCACAAGGATTGTGGTTTGAAGCAAGCTATGGTTATCTTGCAGACCTTAGTTAGGTGGATAGAAGTGTTGTTATATTTGTGAGATCTAAACTGGGTTGATATGTTTAATTGCATAAAAGAAAATAAAGAAAAAGGGTCATCAGCACTCATAAGTCGTGTAAACTATGATAAGAAGGTGGTTAAGGCTTGGAGATGCTTTGTCCTTCTAGATTAACTCTGGTATTACTGTCTTTTTCAATTGTGAATGATTTCTTCTATGGCAGGCTGTATGTGATTGACGCAGGTTTGAGCAGTGGTGCACGAATTGTGAATCACACTTTTCACAACGCGTACCACTAACCAGCAAGTGCACTGGGTCGTCCAAGTAATACCTTACGTGAGTAAGGGTCGAATCCCACGGAGATTGTTGGTTTGAAGCAATCTATAGTTATCTTGTAAATCTTAGTCAGGAAGTCAATTATGTTTATTAGTTGAATTGTGAATAACCAGTAGAGCATAAATTAAAAGTTACTTGTTGTGCAGTAATGGAGAATATGTTGGAGTTTTGGAGATGCTTTGTCCTCTGAATCTCTGCTTTCCTCTGTCTTCTGATTCACGCACGCACGTCCTCCTATGGCAAGCTGTGTGTTGGTGGATCACCGTTGTCAATGGCTACCTTCCATCCTTCCAGTGAAAACTACGCTCACGCGCTCTGTCACAGCACGGCTAATCACCGGTTGGTTCTCGATCTGGTTGGAATAGGATTTACTATCCTTTTGCGTCTGTCACTAACGCCCAGCCTTCAGGAGTTTGAAGCTCATCACAGTCATTCAATCTTTGAATCCTACTCAGAATACCACAGACAAGGTTTAGACTTTCCGAATTCTCATGAATGCTGCCATCAGTTCTAGCTTATACCACGGAGATTCTGATTTAAGAATCTAAGAGATGCTCATTCAATCGGATATAGAACGGAGGTGGGTGTCAATCACACGTTCGTGGGTTGAGGAAGGTGATGAATGTCACAGATCATCACCTTCATCACAGTTAAGCGCGAATAAACATCTTAGATAGGAACAAGCGTGTTTGAATGGAAAACAGAAATACTTGCATTAATTCATTGATGCACATAAACTAGTTATGCTACGATTTAGGAAATTGCACGATCGGCAAAATTCCTTCCGGCAAGTGCACCGGTTATCGTCAAGTAAAAACTCACAATAGAGTGAGGTCGAATCCCACAAGGATTGGTTGAGTGAGCAATTCGGATTAGAAGTGTGTTCTAGTTGAGCGGAATCAAGATTGAGATGAGTATTGCGGAATGTAAAATTGGCGGGAAAAGTAAATGACAAGAAATTGAAATGGCGGAATCTTAAATTGCATGAATTAAAGAGCAGAAACTAAATTGCTGAAATTAAAAGGGAATGGGGGTGATTGCATGAATTGAGTAGCAGAATGTAAAGAGAAAGTGGAAATCAGAAATGGGGAATTCATTGGGTTATAGGAGATATTGAGATCTCCGAATCAAAACATGTTTATCTCTTCCTCAACCAATGCGTTCATTGAATTTTGCTTGGCAATCTTATATGATTGGATCCCAATCCCTTGGCTCACCAATTCTCTCTAAAAACAAACAAATTCCCAATCCCTTGGTTTAAATGTTCATAAGAAGAGATGATGCTTGATCACTGATTATACCACACAATTTCATGAACCACAATTTGGTAGGATTACATGTCACAATATCCATCCAAACCCCAATCCAATTCACTGTGAGAAAGCTTCTCTAGCATGAATCCTCCATTCCTTTCCCAAGGCTCCGAAGGATTCCAAGTATGGGTAGTTTCTTTCCCAAGACAACTACTCAATGGAATTAGATCGAGAAGCTTTCTAACAAAATTCAAGAGAAAAGATTGAAGAAGAAGATAAACTATTATTGATTCATTGAATTACAATAGAGCTCCCTAACCCAATGAAAGGGGGTTTAGTGAATCATAGCTCTGAATTCAATTACAAAGAAAAGGAAAACTAGCTAAAAGTGAAAGTAAAAGTCCCCCATCAGGGGCTGGATTCCCCTTCAATCCCCTCCCTCTCAAATGCAGAAACTAAGGCCTTTAAATAGGCTCCCTAAATTACAAAATGAAAATGAAATTCAAAGCAAATTACAATCAAATGAAAATAAACTATTCTAGATGATTCTTGTGGCCTTGATTTGGTGTTGTTGATGGGCCTTGCTTGCTTGAAGGGCTGAGTGACATAATTGATCAAAAAAGGATAATGATCCATTAAACTACACTCAAATGTTGCACCCCCTTTCTTGAGTCGTCACTTTGTTCTCTTGTCAACCTTGCCAATTTGATGCCAAATATAGACTATTATACCTCGTTGGAAAGCTATGGATGTCAGCTTTCTAACGCAACTAGAAGCACCTCAATTGGATCTCTACAACTCGAGTTATACTCCATGGAAGGTGAAGAGGTCAGCTGGCCTGATTGCATGTTGGTACTATGCTCTTCTATGCACATTACGGGGCTGTTTTCTCCCTCAATTTTTAGTATCCACCATGCATGCCATATATGCTTGGAAAGCTCTAGATGTCTTCTTTCCAATGCATTTTGAATCACCTCATTTGGAGTTTTGTAGCTCAAGTTATTTATGTTTGAAGAAGGCATGGTCAAGCTGTTCCATATAACACGTTTAAGCTTCAGTTTAAGGTTAAACTGAAGCTTAAACGTGGAAATGGAAAAGGTAGCCCTGGAGGTCGAACACGTTTAAGCTCCAGTTTGAGGTCAAACTGGAGCTTAAACGTGGAAATGGAGAGAGCAACCCTGGAGGAGAAAACTTGGTCGAACACGTTTAAGCTCCAGTTTGAGGTCAAACTGGAGCTTAAACGTGGAAATGGCTCCCTGGTGCTTTTCCCATTCTGGCGTTTAACCTCCAGTTTGAGGTCAAACTGGAGGTTAAACGTGGAACTCCTTCCTGAGTGGCATTATCATTCTGGCGTTTAACCTCCAGTTTGAGGTCAAACTGGAGGTTAAACGTGGAATGCTTCTTTGGTGAGACTTTTCATTCTGGCGTTTAACCTCCAGTTTGAGGTCAAACTGGAGGTTAAACTTCAATTCCAGCATTTCTTAGCCTTCATGATTCTGGCGTTTAAGCTCCAGTTTAGGCTTAAACTGGAACTTAAACTCCACATGTGATATTCAAGCTTCCTTTATTGATTTTGTTGCTTCCTTGCCTAGCCTCTTCTTCCTTGAAATCATCCAAACAATTGCATCAAAGTCTTGCTAAAATTCATGAGAATTCTTCCATTCATAGCATTCAAGGAATATAACTAAAAACTCATGGAATTTGCATCAAAATCTTCATGTTTGAATGATTTAAGACAAGCATGACTATTTGGCCCAAATGATTACTTAAGGCTCAAGAAAATGCATAAAACAACTAAAAATAACAGAAAAATGCTAGTGAAACTAGCCTAAGATGCCTTGGCATCATTCATCGAGACACAGCAGAGCTCCTCACCCCCAACAATGGGGTTTAGAGACTCATGCCGTCAGAGAATACAAAGTTTAGATCTGAAATGTCAGGAGATACAAAATAAGTCTCTAAAAGTTGTTTAAATACTAAACTAGTAGCCTAGGGTTACAAAATATGAGTGGACTATGATGGATGATGCAGAGGTCCACTTCTGGGGCCCACTTGGTGTGTGCTGGGGCTGAGATTTGAGTGAGTCACGTGCAGAGGCCATTTGTGGAGTTGAACGCCAGTTTTTATGCCAGTTTGGGCGTTCAACTCCAGTTTTTGATCCTTTTCTGGCGCTGGACGCCAGAATTGGGCAGAGAACTGGCGTTGAACGCCAGTTTACGTCGTCTATCCTTGTGCAAAGTATAAACTATTATATATTGCTGGAAAGCCCTGGATGTCTACTTTCCAATGCAATTGGAAGCATGCCATTTCGAGTTCGGTAGCTCCAGAAAATCCAATTTGAGTGCAGGGAGGTCAGAATCCAACAGCATTAGCAGTCCTTTTTCAGCCTGAATCAGATTTTTGCTCAGCTCCTTCAATTTCAGCCAGAAAAATACCTGAAATTACAGAAAAACACACAACTCATAGTAAAGTCCAGAAATATGAATTTTTCCTAAAAACTACTAGAAATAGACTAAAAACTAACTAAAACATACTCTAAACTATATGAAATTATCCCCAAAAAGCGTATAAAATATCCGCTCATCACAACACCAAACTTAAACTGTTGCTTGTCCTCAAGCAACTAGACAAATAAAATAGAAGACTAATAGGTTGAGAAGCAATAATATCTCAGAGTTTTTGATTGAAGCTCAGATTCTAATTAGATGAGCGGGACTAGTAGCTTTTTGCTTCTGAACAGTTTTGGCATCTCACTTTATCCATTGAAGCTCAGAGTGATTGGCATCTATAGGAACTCAGAATTCAGATAGTGTTATTGATTCTCTTAGTTCAGTGTGATGATTCTTGAACACAACTTCTTTATGAGTCTTGGCCGTGGCCCTAAGCACTTTGTTTTCCAGTATTACTACCGGATACATAAATGCCACAGACACATAACTGGGTGAACCTTTTCAGATTGTGACTCAGCTTTGCTAAAGTCCCCAATTAGAGGTGTCCAGGGTTCTTAAGCACACTCTTTGTTTGCTTTGGACCTTGACTTTAACCGCTCAGTCTCAAGTTTTCACTTGACACCTACACGCCACAAGCACATGGTTAGGGACAGCTTGGTTTAGCCGCTTAGACCAGGATTTTATTCCTTTAGGCCCTCCTATCCACTGATGCTCAAAGCCTTGGGATCCTTTTTATTTGCCCTTGCCTTTTGGTTTTAAGGGTTATTGGCTTTTTGCTCTTGCCTCTTGGTTTTAAGAGCTTTTGGCTTTTTCTGCTTGCTTTTTCTTTCTATTTTTTTTTTCGCCTATTTTTTTTTTCTGCAAGCTTTGCTCTTTGCTGCTTTTTCTTGCTTCAAGAATCATTTTTATGATTTTTCAGATTATCAAATAACATGTCTCCTAGTCATCATTCTTTCAAGAGCCAACATATTTAACATTCTTAAACAACAACTTCAAAAGACATATGCACTGTTCAAGCATACATTCAGAAAACAGAAAGCATTGCCACCACATTTAACTAATTAGAATTTCTCTTATTAAACTCGAAATTTTATTGCCTCTTATTCAAAAGATCTACTATTTTATTCATGTTTGCTGATGATGAGAAAAATAGACTATAACTTAATTGGGGATAAAATCAAACTAGACACTAATTACTACTAATGATCATGTAATGAAGACACAGACATAGATAAGCACTTATCATAGAGAAAACGAAAAATAGAGAAAGCAAGAACAAGGAATGAGTCCACCTTAGTGATGATGGCATTTCCTTCTTGAGGCACCAATGATGTTCTTGGGCTCTTTTATGTCTCTTCCTTGCCTTTGTGGCTTGATTCCTAGTGATTTTTGGTATTTCTATCCTCAGTTGCTTCCAATAATTATGTGGAGGGAAGTGCATCCCCTGAGGTATCTCTTGATTTGCAGCCACATGTTCTACCACTGAGCTATAGATCCTTTACATAATTGTTTTACCACACCAAACTTAGAATGTTGCTCCCCTCGAGCAAAAGAAGAGGGAATTGCACACAACTCTGGGCGTTCAGCGCCAGGTTGGTGCCCATTTTGGGCGTTCAACGCCCATTTACTAGCCATTTCTGGCGTTGAGCGCCAGAACCATGCTCTGTTCTGGCGTTGAACGCCAGACAGGTGCTTCCTCCAGGGTGTGATTTTTCTTCTGCTGTTTTTGATTCCGTTTTCAATTTTTAATATTTATTTTGTGACTCCACATGATCATGAACCTAATAAAACATGAAAAATCATGAGAATAAATAAAAATTGGGTTGCCTCCCAACAAGCGCTTCTTTACTGTCCTTAGCTGGACTTTGCTGAGCTTTTAATCTAGCTTCAGTCTTGAGCATTCTTGCTCAGTGTTGCCTTCAAGATAATGCTTGATTCTCTGTCCATTGACAATGAACTTCTTATCAGAATCAATATCTTGAAGCTCCACATAACCATATGGTGATACACTTGTAATCACGTATGGTCCCCTCCACCGGGATTTCAGTTTCCCGGGGAATAGCCTGAGTCTAGAGTTGAACAACAGAACCTTCTGTCCTGGTTCAAAGATTCTAGATGACAGCTTTCTGTCATGCCACTTTTTTTATTTTTCTTTATATAGCTTGGCATTTTCGAAAGCTGTGAATCTGAACTCCTCTAGCTCATTTAGCTGGAGCAATCTTTTTTCTCCTGCTAATTTGGCATCAAAGTTTAGGAATCTGGTTGCCCAGTAGGCCTTATGTTCCAGTTCCACGGGCAAGTGGCATGCCTTACCATATACAGTTGGTATGGAGAGGTCCCTATAGGGGTCTTGAATGCTGTTCTGTAAGCCCACAGAGCATCATCCAAGCTCCTTGCCCAATCCTTTCTACGGGTATTTACTGTCCGTTCCAGGATTCTCTTTAATTCTCTGTTAGAGACTTCAGCTTGCCCATTGGTTTGTGGATGATATGGTGTGGCCACTTTGTGGCGAATTCCATACCGAAACATGGCAGAGTAAAGCTGTTTATTGCAGAAGTGAGTGCCCCCATCACTGATTAACACTCTAGGGACACCAAACCTGCTAAAGATATGTTTCTGGAGGAACTTCAGCACTGTTTTAGTATCATTGGTGGGTGTGGCAATAGCCTCAACCCATTTTGATACATAGTCAACTGCCACCAGAATATAAGTGTTTGAATATGATGGTGGAAAAGGTCCCATGAAGTCAATTCCCCATACGTCAAACAACTCAATTTCCAAGATTTCTTGTTGAGGCATGGCGTAACCATGAGGCAGATTACCAGCTCTTTGGCAACTGTCACAATTACGTATAAACTCTCGGGAATCTTTATAGAGTGTGGGCCAATAAAAGCCACATTGGAGGACCTTGGTGGCTGTTCACTCACCTCCGAAATGGCCTCCATATTGAGATCCGTGGCAATGCCATAGGATTCTCTGTGCTTCCTCTCTGGGGACACACCTACGGATAATTCCGTCTGCACATCTCTTAAAGAGATAGGGTTCATCCCACAAGTAGTACTTTGCATCAGTGACTAATTTCTTCTTTTGTATTCTATTGTACTCCTTGGGTATGAACCGTGCAGCTTTATAGTTTGCAATATCGGCAAACCATGGTGCTTCCTGAATGGCAAATAGATGCTCATCAGGGAACGTCTCAGAGATCTCAAGAAAGGGGAGGGACGTCCCTTCCACTGGCTCTATCCGGGACAGATGATCAGCCACTTGGTTCTCTGTCCCTTTTCTGTCTCTTATTTCTATATCAAACTCTTGCAGAAGCAATACCCATCTGATGAGCCTGGGTTTTGAATCCTGCTTTGTGAGTAGATATTTAAGAGCAGCATGGTCAGTATACACAATCACTTTTGATCCTACTAAGTATGATCTGAACTTGTCAATGGCGTAAACCACTGCAAGTAGTTCTTTTTCTGTGGTTGTGTAATTTTTCTGGGCATCATTTAGAACGTAACTGGCATAATAAATGACATGCAGAAGCTTGTCATGCCTCTGTCCCAATACTGCACCAATGGCATGATCACTGGCATCACACATTAACTCAAATGGCAATGTCCAGTCTGGTGCAGAAATGACTGGTGCTGTGACCAGCTTAGCTTTCAGCGTTTCAAACGCCTGTAGGCATGCTGTGTCAAACACAAATGGTGTGTCAGCAGCTAGCAGATTGCTTAGAGGTTTTGCGATTTTTGAAAAATCCTTTATAAACCTCCTATAGAATCCTCCATGCCCCAGAAAGCTTCTGATTGCCTTAACATTGGCAGGTGGTGGTAATTTTTCAATTACCTCTATTTTTGCTTGATCCACCTCTATTCCCTTTTTTGAGATTTTATGCCCAAGAACAATTCCTTCAGTCACCATGAAGTGACACTTTTCCCAGTTTAAAACTAGGTTGGTTTCTTGGCATCTTTTCAGAACAAGTTTTAGGTGATCAAGACAGGAGCTGAATGAGTCTCCATATACTGAGAAGTCATCCATGAAGACTTCCAGAAATTTTTCCACCATATCAGAGAAAATAGAGAGCATGCATCTCTGGAAGGTTGCAGGTGCATTGCATAGCCCAAAGGGCATCCTTCTATAAGCAAACACTCCGGATGGACATGTGAATGCTGTTTTCTCTTGATCCTGGGGATCTACTGTAATCTGGTTATAGCCTGAGTAGCCATCCAAAAAGCAGTAATAATCATGACCTGCTAGTCTCTCTAGCATCTGGTCTATGAATGGTAAAGGAAAATGATCCTTTCTGGTGGCTGTATTGAGCCTTCTGTAGTCAATACACATGCGCCACCCTGTAACTGTTCTTGTAGGAACCAGTTCATTTTTTTCATTATGAATCACTGTCATGCCTCCCTTTTTTGGGACGACTTGAACAGGGCTCACCCAGGGGCTATCAGAAATGGGATAAATAATCCCAGCCTCTAGTAATTTGGTGACCTCTTTCTGTACCACTTCCTTCATGGCTGGATTTAGCCGCCTCTGTGGTTGAACCCCTGGTTTGGCATTATCCTCCAGTAGGATTTTGTGCATGCATCTAGCTGGGCTTATGCCCTTAAGGTCACCTATGGACCACCCAAGAGCTGTCTTGTGTGTCCTTAGCACTTGAATAAGTGCTTCCTCTTCCTGTGAATTTAAAGCAGAGCTTATGATCACTGGAAAGGTGTCACCTTCTCCTAGAAATGCATATTTCAAGGATGGTGGCAGTGGCTTGAGCTCTGGTTTAGGAGGTTTTTCCTCTTTCAGAAGAAAGTTCAGAGGCTCTTTCATGTCCCCTGAATCCTCCAAATCAGGCTGAACATCTTTAAAGATGTCTTCCAACTCTGATTCGAGACTCTCAGCCATGTTGATCTCTTCTACCAAAGAGTCAATAAGGTCAACTTTCATGCAGTCTGTTGATGTGTCTGGATGCTGCATGGCTTTGACAGCGTTCAACTTGAACTCGTCATCGTTGACTCTCAGGGTTATTTCCCCCTGTTGGACGTCAATGAGGGATCGTCCAGTTGCTAGGAAGGGTCTTCCTAGAATGAGAGTGGCACTCTTGTGCTCCTCCATTTCCACCACAACAAAGTCAGTGGGAAAGGCGAATGGCCCAACTCTGACAATCATGTCCTCAATCACGCCTGATGGGTATTTAGTGGAACCATCAGCAAGTTGAAGACATATCCGGGTTGGTTTAACTTCTTCAGTTAAGCCAAGCTTCCTGATAGTGGATGCAGGTATTAGGTTGATGCTTGCCCCAAGATCGCATAAAGCTGTCTTGGTGCAATCACCTTCTAATATGCATGGTATCAGAAAACTCCCAGGGTCTTTAAGCTTTTCAGGAAAGCTTTTCAGAATGACTGCACTGCATTCTTCAGTGAGAAGAACTCTTTCTGTTTCTCTCCACTCCTTTTTATGACTCAAGATCTCTTTCATGAACTTAGCATAAGAAGGTATTTGCTCAAGTGCCTCTGCAAAAGGAATCTTTATTTCAAGAGTCCTTAGATAATCTGCAAAGCGAGCAAATTACTTATCCTGCTCCTCTTTCCGGAGTTTTTGAGGATAAGGTATCTTGGCTTTATATTCCTCAACCTTAGTGGTTAAAGAAGCCTTTTTAGAGGGGTTGTTATCAGCACTTGTGTGTGTCTGATCCCTCACTGGCAATTGAGTACCAGAGCCAGAAGCTGGAGTGACGTTAGACGCCAACTCACTGTCTGTTCCTGGCGCCTGAACGCCAGAAATGTGCCCATTTTGGGCGTTCAACGCTGGATTATGCCCCCTTTGGGTGTTCAACGCCAGATTCTTGCCCATTTCTGGCGTTGAACGCCAATCCTGCCTTGTTTCTGGCGCTGAACGCCAGTTTTGGGCATGGTCTGGGCGTTCAGCGCCAGCCTTCCACCCATTTTCTGGCGTTTTAGTGCCATAATTATTTTTCCCTGGGCTCTTACTGTCCTCAGGGGAATCTTTGGTGGGTTGCTCATTTCTTGAATTTTTGATGCCTTGAGGTGGGGTATTTAATGTTTTCCCACTTCTTAATTGAACTGCTTGGCATTCTTCTGCTATTTGCTTTGATAGCTGCTGCTTTGTTTGCTTAAACTGTTCTTCCATATGTATATTAGCTATCCTTGTCTCCTGTAACCTGTCTTTGAATTCAGCTAGCTGCTTTGTTAGGAAATCTAATTGCTGATTGAATTCAGCAGCTTGTTTTACAGTACTGAATTCAGCAGTTACTGTTTTAACCTCTTCATTCATGGAAGGGTTGCTGCTTAGATACAGATGCTGATTCCTGGCAACTGTATCAATGAGCTCTTGAGCTTCTTCAATTGTCTTTCTCATATGGATAGATCCACCAGCTGAGTAATCTAAAGACATCTGAGCTCCTTCTGCAAGCCCATAGTAGAAGATGTCTAACTGAACCCACTCTGAAAACATTTCAGAGGGGCATTTTCGTAGCATCTCTCTGTATCTCTCCCAGGCATCATAAAGAGATTCATTATCTCCTTGTTTAAAGCCTTGGATGTCCAGCCTTAGCTGTGTCATCCTTTTTGGAGGGAAATATTGATTCAGGAATTTTTCTGTCAGCTGTTTCCATGTTCTTATGCTGGCCTTAGGTTGGTTATTTAACCACCTCTTAGCTTGATCTTTTACAGCAAATGGAAACAGTAATAGTCTGTAGACATCCTGATCTATTTCCTTATCATGTACTGTGTCAGCAATTTGTAAAAATTGTGCCAGAAACTCTGTAGATTCTTCCTGTGGAAGACCGGAATACTGGCAACTTTGCTGCACCATGATAATGAGCTGAGGATTCAACTCAAAGCTACTGACTCCAATGGAGGGTATGCAGATGCTACTCCCATATGAAGCAGTAGAGGGGTTAGAATATGACCCCAGAGTCCTCCTGGACTGTTCATTTCCACTTATGTCCATGATGGATCTATGGATATAACTTGGACTGATTTACCTTTTTATTTATTTTATTTTATAAGAAGTAAATACTTAAATAAAATAAAATAACTAAAAAGGATTTGAATTTTGAAGTTAAAAAAATTTTTTTTTTTTTCGTTTATAAAAAAAAGAAATTAATTAGTTAAAAAAAAAAGAAATTTTTGAAAAAGAGGGAAGATATGTTCGAAAATTAGAGAGAGGGAGAGTTAGTTAGGTAGTTTTGAAAAAGTTAAGAAACAAACAAAAAGTTAGTTAGTTAGTTGAAACAAATTTTGAAAAGATAAGAAGTTAGGAAGTTAGAAGAGATATTTTGAAAATATATTTTTTTTTAATTTAGTGAGGAGAGAGAAAAACAATAAGATAGTACAAGATTTAAAATTTTTAGATCTAATGCTCCTTGTTTTCGAAAAATTTGGAGGGAAAACACCAAGGAACACCAAACTTAAAAATTTTAAGATCAAGACACAAGGAAAACTCAAGAACACTTTGAAGACTCACAAGAACACAAGAACATGAAGAAAGAACACCAAACTTAAAATTTTTAGAAAACCAAACCAAAATTTTCGAAAACCAAAGGGAAATCAACAAGAAAACACCAAACTTAAAGTTTGGCACAAGATTTAATAGAAAAAAAATATTTTTGAAAAAGAAGGTTTTGAAAAGAGTATAAAAGATTCTAACCCAATTACCAAGAACACAGATTAACGCTCTAGCCAAATGAGTTATGGGACCTTCAAAAATTTTAAGAAAGATTATTTTTGAAAACACCAAACTTAAAGTTTGGCACAGGATTTAATAGAAAAGTTATTTTTGAAAAAGGTTTTAAAAATATGATAGCCAATTATCATGAACATAAACACCACGTTCTAATTAACTGAGCTATAAATTTAAAGTGTTTTAACAAGGGATAAATAATAAAAGACTCTAAACCAAAAAGAGAAAATTTTTCCTAATCTAAGCAACAAAATAAACCGTTAGTTGTCCAAACACGAACAATCCCCGGCAACGGCGCCAAAAACTTGGTGCACGAATTGTGAATCACACTTTTCACAACGCGTACCACTAACCAGCAAGTGCACTGGGTCGTCCAAGTAATACCTTACGTGAGTAAGGGTCGAATCCCACGGAGATTGTTGGTTTGAAGCAATCTAAAGTTATCTTGTAAATCTTAGTCAGGAAGTCAATTATGTTTATTAGTTGAATTGTGAATAACCAGTAGAGCATAAATTAAAAGTTACTTGTTGTGCAGTAATGGAGAATATGTTGGAGTTTTGGAGATGCTTTGTCCTCTGAATCTCTGCTTTCCTCTGTCTTCTGATTCACGCACGCACGTCCTCCTATGGCAAGCTGTGTGTTGGTGGATCACCGTTGTCAATGGCTACCTTCCATCCTTCCAGTGAAAACTATGCTCACGCGCTCTGTCACAGCACGGCTAATCACCGGTTGGTTCTCGATCTGGTTGGAATAGGATTTACTATCCTTTTGCGTCTGTCACTAACGCCCAGCCTTCAGGAGTTTGAAGCTCGTCACAGTCATTCAATCCTTGAATCCTACTCGGAATACCACAGACAAGGTTTAGACTTTCCGAATTCTCATGAATGCTGCCATCAGTTCTAGCTTATACCACGGTGATTCTGATTTAAGAATCTAAGAGATGCTCATTCAATCGGATATAGAACGGAGGTGGGTGTCAATCACACGTTCGTGGGTTGAGGAAGGTGATGAATGTCACAGATCATCACCTTCATCACAGTTAAGCGCGAATAAACATCTTAGATAGGAACAAGCGTGTTTGAATGGAAAATAGAAATACTTGCATTAATTCATCGAGACACAGCAGAGCTCCTCACCCCCAACAATGGGGTTTAGAGACTCATGCCGTCAGAGAATACAAAGTTTAGATCTGAAATGTCAGGAGATACAAAATAAGTCTCTAAAAGTTGTTTAAATACTAAACTAGTAGCCTAGGGTTACAAAATATGAGTGGACTATGATGGATGATGCAGAGGTCCACTTCTGGGGCCCACTTGGTGTGTGCTGGGGCTGAGATTTGAGTGAGTCACGTGCAGAGGCCATTTGTGGAGTTGAACGCCAGTTTTTATGCCAGTTTGGGCGTTCAACTCCAGTTTTTTATCCTTTTCTGGCGCTGGACGCCAGAATTGGGCAGAGAACTGGCGTTGAACGCCAGTTTACGTCGTCTATCCTTGTGCAAAGTATGGACTATTATATATTGCTGGAAAGCCCTGGATGTATACTTTCCAATGCAATTGGATGCATGCCATTTCGAGTTCTGTAGCTCCAGAAAATCCAATTTGAGTGCAGGGAGGTCAGAATCCAACAGCATTAGCAGTCCTTTTTCAGCCTGAATCAGATTTTTGCTCAGCTCCTTCAATTTCAGCCAGAAAAATACCTGAAATTACAGAAAAACACACAACTCATAGTAAAGTCCAGAAATATGAATTTTTCCTAAAAACTACTAGAAATAGACTAAAAACTAACTAAAACATACTCTAAACTATATGAAATTATCCCCAAAAAGCGTATAAAATATCCGCTCATCAAGCAGCCGCCAATAATCCTCTAGATCTGAACCCCAGGGTTAGTGCGGATCCATTCTGATTGAGGGTGAAGCTCCTACAGTTCATTCTCCTTGATGATCCTACTCAAAATGCCACAGACAAGGTCGAATCTTCCAGATCAAATAATGTTGCGCCATTGGATTCTAGCCTCTACCACAGATACCCTAATCTACCCATACTTCGGCTCAACTGGTGTCTCGAGAAGTCCCCAACGAATTCGTGGATTAGCCGTCTAAGAGATGCATAATCAAGCTGGTGGTTCATCATTGTCCGATGAAAGACTTACTCTGAACCCATGTAGAATGTGATAACCTTATGCCAGTTCAACGCATTCATATTGAAGAAGAACGAAGATACATCTTAGAATAGAGAATCAAACATGAATTGAGAAAGAAACAATAGTACTTTTATTAATCCATCAAACTCAGCAGGGCTCCTCCCCTCAACCTAGGAGGTTTAGAAACACATACTGATAGAAAATATAATGATAAACAAAAACATGGCTGAAAGTCCTCTATGATTATGTAAAATATCCCTTAAATACTAAACTAATGACTAAAGATTACATAAGAAGGGTAAAACAGTCTTTTTAGTGCTAAAATCCACTTCTAGGGCCCACTTGGTGAGTGTTTGGGCTAAGTGGTGCACGGAAATCGTGATTCACACTTTTCACATCTCCGCACAACTAACCAGCAAGTGCACTGGGTCGTCCAAGTAATAAACCTTACGTGAGTAAGGGTTGATCACACGGAGATTGTCGGCTTGAAGCAAGCTATGGTCATCTTGTAAATTTCAGTCAAGCGGATTCAAATGGTTATGAGGTTTTGATAATTAAAATATAAATAAAACATAAAATAAAATAAAGTTACTTATATAATTCATTGGTGGGAATTTCAGATAAGCGTCTGGAGATGCTTTGTTGCTTCTGAACCTCTGCTTTCCTACTGCCTCCTTCCAACCATGCGTGCTCCCTTCGATGACAAGCTGTAAGATCCTCTCAGTGAAAATGGTCCTCTACGGTTTCTGCATGGCTAATCAACTGTCGGATTTCTCATCTCAGATGAAAAATACCACGCACAGCTACCACATGGCTAATCACCTGTCGGTTCTGCTAGCGTCGGAATAGGATCCATTGATCCTTTTGCACACTGTCACTGCGCCCAACATTCGCAGGTTTGAAGCTCGTCACAGTCATCCCTTCCCAGATCCTACTCGGAATACCACAGACAAGGTTTAGACTTTCTGGATCCCAGGAATGCTGCCAATGGTTCTATCCTATACCATAAAGATACTAATCTCACGGACTCAGTCCGTGTATTAGATATCCAAGAGAATATACTCCGGCTGTCGTCTAATGACTACGTTGAACATCATGTAGACCGCTTTGTGGTTGTCAGGCACGCGGATCTTGGCTAAGCGAGTAACAAAGATTGGGTGATTGTCACAGGTCACCCCTTCATTCTGACTTAACTGAATTAAGTACGAGAGTATATCTTGGAGAAGAAGTAGGCATGAATTGAATAGAAAACAGTAGTAATTGCATTAATTCATGAAGAACAGCAGAGCTCCACACCTTAATCTATGGGGTGTAGAAACTCCACCATAGAAAATACATAAGTGAAAAAGGTCTAGGCATGGCCGAATGGCCAACCCCCAAAACGTGAACTATGGTCTATAATAGCGTAAGACCGTCTATGAATACAATAGTAAAAAGTACTATTTATGCTAAACTAGTAACTTAGGTTTACAGAAAATGAATAACTAAGTGCAGATAGTGCAGAAATCCACTTCCAGGGCCCACTTGGTGTGTGCTTGGGCTGAGCATTGAAGCTTTCAGGTGCATAGGCTGTTCTTGGCGTTAAACGCCAGCTTTGGTGCCAGTTTGGGCGTTTAACTCCAATTCTGGTGCCAGTTTGGGCGTTTTACGCCAAGATGTTTTAGGCTGGTTTGGACGCCAGTTTGGGCCATCAAATCTAGGGCAAAGTATGAACTATTATATATTGATGGAAAGCACAAGATGTCTACTTTTTAACGCAATTGAGAGTGCACCAATTGGGCTTCTGCAGCTCCAGAAAATCCACTTCAAGTGCAGGAGGGTCAGAATCCAACAGCATCTGCAGTCCTTTTTCAGCCTCTGAATCAGATTTTTGCTCAGGTCTTTCAATTTCAGCCATAAAATACCTGAAATCACAGAAAAACACACAAACTCATAGTAAAATCCAGAAATGTAATTTTTTAATAAAAACTAATAAAAATATAATAAAAAGTAACTAAAACATACTAAAAACTATGTAAAAACAATGCCAAAAAGGGTATAAATTATCCGCTCATCACAACACCAAACTTAAATTGTTGCTTGTCCCCAAGCAACTAAAAACAAAATAGGATAAAAAGAAGAGAAAATGCAATAAATCTCAAACTTATCAATGAACTTAGTTCCAATTAGATGAGCGGGACTAGTAGCCTTTTTGCTTCTGAACAGTTTGGCATCTCACTTTATCCTTTGAAGTTCAGAATGATTGGCATCTATAGGAACTTAGGATTCAAATAGTGTTATTGATTCTCTTAGTTCAGTATGTTGATTCTTGAACACAGCTACTTTATAAGTCTTGGCCGTGACCCTAAGCATTTTATTTTCCAGTATTACCACCGGATACATAAATGCCACAGACACATAACTGGGTGAACCTTTTCAGATTGTGACTCATCTTTGCTAGAGTCCCCAGTTAGAGGTGCCTAGAGCTCTTAAGCACACTCTTTTTGCTTTGGACCACGACTTTAACCGCTCTGTCTCAAGCTTTTCACTTGATACCTTCACGCCACAAGCACATGGTTAAGGACAGCTTGATTTAGCCGCTTAGGCCAGGATTTTATTCCTTTGGGCCCTCCTATCCATTAATGCTCAAAGCCTTGGATCCTTTTTACCCTTGCCTTTTGGTTTAAAGGGATATTGGCTTTTTCTGCTTGCTTTCTCTTTCTCTTTCTCTTTTTTTTTTCTTTACTTTTTTTGCAAGCTTTGTCTATTCACTGCCTTTTCTTGCTTCAAGAATCAATTTTATGATTTTTCAGATTGTCAATAACATTTCTCTTTTTTCTTTATTCTTTTAAGAGCCAACAATTTTAACATTCATAAAAAACAAATTCAAAAATATGCACTGTTCAAGTATTCATTCAAGAAACAAAAAGTATTGCCACCACATCAAAATAATTAAACTAATTTCAAGATAGAATTCGAAATCATGCACTTCTTGTTCTTTTGCAATTAAAAATATTTTTCATTTAAGAAAGGTGAAGGATTCATAGGACATTCATAGCTTTAAGACATAGACACTAGACATTAATGATCATGTAATAAAGACACAAACATAGACAAAACATAAAGCACAGAATTCGAAAAATAGAAAAATGAGAACAAGGAAATTAAAGAACGGGTCCACCTTAGTGATGGTGGCTAGTTCTTCCTCTTGAAGATCTTATGGAGTGCTTGAGCTCCTCTATGTCTCTTCCTTGCCTTTGTTGCTCCTCTCTCATGGCTCTTTGGTCTTCTCTGATTTCATTGAGGATAATGGAGTGCTCTTGGTGCTCCATCCTTAGTTGCCCCATGTTGAAACTCAATTCTCCTAAAGAGGTGTTGATTTGCTCCCAATAGTTTTGTGGAGGAAAGTGCATCCCTTGAGGTATCTCAGGGATTTCTTGATGAGGAATTTCCTCATGCTCTTATTGAGGTCCATGAGTGGGCTCTTTTGTTTGCTCCATCTTCTTCTTAGTGATGGGCTTGTCTCCTTCAATGAGGATGTCATCCTCTATGACAATTCCAGCTGAATTGCATAGGGTACAGATGAGATGAGGGAAGGCTAACCTTGCCAAAGTAGAGGGCTTGTCTGCCACCTTGTAGAGTTCTAGAGGTATGATCTCATGAACTTCTACTTCCTCTCAAATCATGATACTATGGATCATGATAGCCCGGTCTATTGTAACTTCAGACCGGTTGCTAGTAGGAATGATAGAACGTAAGATGAACTCTAACCATCCCCTAGCCACGGGTTTGAGGTCAAGCCTTCTTAGTTGAACCGGCTTGCCTCTTGAGTTTCTCTTCCATTGAGCTCCTTCCATACAAATATCCCTAAGGATTTGGTCCAACTTTTGATCAAAGTTGACCCTTCTAGTGAAAGGATGAGGATTTCCTCTCATCATTGGCAAGTTAAATACCAACTTTACATTTTTTGGACTGAAATCCAAGTAATTCCCCCGAACCATTGTGAGCCAATTCTTTGGGTTTGGGTTCATACTTTGGTCATGGTTCCTAGTCATCTATGCATTAGCATAAAACTCTTGAACCATTATGATTCCGACTTCTTGGATTGGGTTGGTGAGAGCTTTCCGACCTCTTCTTTGAATCTCACGTCGGATTTCTGGATATTCACCCTTTTTGAGCATGAAGGGGACTTCGGGAATCACTTTTTTCTTGGCCATAACTTCATAGAAGTGGTCTTGATGGACCTTTGAGAATCAATCTTTCCATCTCTCATGACTCGGAGGTGGAAGCAATTGCCTTCCCTTTCCTCTTTCTAGAGGTTTCTTCGGTATTAGGTGCCATTCATGGTTATGGAAAAAAAGAAAGCAGAGCTTTTTTCACACCAAACTTAAAAGGTTTGCTCGTCTTCGAGCAAAAGAAGAAAGAAAGGAGTAGAGGAAGAAGAAATGGAGGAGATGGAGATTAGTAGTGGTTTCGGCCAAGGGGGTTAGTAGTGTGTATGATGTGTAAAATTGAAGGTAGTGAGGAGGGGTATTTATAGGGTAGGAGAGAGGGGGAATTTGATCATGAAGTGGTAGGTTTGGGAAGGAAATGGTTTGAATTTGAATGGTGAGGTAGGTGGGGTTTATGATGGATGGATGTGAGTGGTGAAGAAAATATGGGGAAGAGGGTAGGATTTGATAGGTGAAGGGTATTTGGGGAAGAGTTAATGATGGGATTGGTCAAGGGTATTTGGGGAAGAGTGTTATGGAAAGGTGTGAAGAGGAGAGAAGAAGAGGTGGGGTAGGTGGGGATCCTGTGGGGTCCACAGATCCTGAGGTGTCAAGGAATTCTGCTCCCTACACCATTCTGGCATTCAAACACCCTCAGTGTGCCAATTCTGGCGTTAAACGCCAGCTCTACTACCTTTCCTGTCGTTAAACGCCAGTCTGTTGCCCCTTTCTGGCATTTAACGCCAGCCAGACACCCTTTTCTGGCACTAAATGCTAGTCTTTCTGCCATTTCTGGCATTTAACGCCAGCCAGATGCCAGACACTCTTTTCTGGCGTTAAATGCCCAGAATGCTGCCAGGCTGGGCGTTAAACGCCCATTCTGCTATCCTTACTGGCGTTTAAACGCCAGTAAGCCTGTCCTCCAGGGTGTGCTATTTTTGATGTTGTTTTTCATTTTGCTTTAATTCTGCAGTTGTTTTTATGACTTCACATGATCATCAACCTAAAGAAAACATAAAATGACAATGGAATATAAATAAATATAATTAAATAACACTGGGTTGCCTCCCAACAAGCGCTTCTTTAATGTCAATAGCTTGATAGTGAGCTCTTAGAGAGCTTCACAGAGATTCAGAGCTTGATGGTGGCCTCCCAACACCAAACTTAGAAGTTGAGTGTGGGGCTCTATTTGACTCTGTATTGAGAGAAGCTTTTCATGCTTCCTCTCCATGGTTACAGAAGAATATCCTTGAGCCTTAAACACAAGGTAGTCCTCATTCAATTGAAGGACTAACTCTCCTCTGTCCACATCAATCACAGCTCTTGCTGTGGCTAGGAAGGGTCTTCCAAGGATGATGGAGTCATCCTCTTCCTTCCCAGTGTCTAGGATTATAAAATCAGCAGGGATGTAAAAGCCTTCAACCTTCACTAAGACATCCTCTACAAATCCATAAGCCTATTTCCTTAAATTGTCTGCCACCTCTAATGAGATTCTTGCAGCTTGTACCTTAAAGATCCCTAGTTTCTCCATTACAGAGAGTGGCATGAGGTTTATACTTGAACCAAGGTCACACAAAGCCTTCTTAAAGGTCATGGTGCCTATAATGCAAGGTATTAAGAACTTTCCGGGATCCGGTTTCTTCTGAGATAACTTCTGTTGAACCAAGGTATTTAGTTCATTGATGAGCAATAGAGGTTCATCCTTCCAAGTCTCATTACCAAATAATTTGGCATTTAGCTTCATGATTGCTCCTAGATACTGAGCAACTTGCTCTTCAGTAATATCTTCGTCCTCTTCAGAGGAAGAATACTCATCAAAGCTCATGAATGGCAACAGTAAGTTCAGTGGAATCTCTATGGTCTCTATATGAGCCTCAGATTCCTTTGGTTCCTCAATGGGGAACTCTTTAGTGGCCAGTAGACGTCCATTGAGGTCTTCCTCAGTGGAAATCACTGCCTTTCCCTCCTCTACAGGTTTGGCCATGTTGGACGTGTTGATGGCCTTGCACTCTCTTTTTGAATTCTCTTCTATATTGCTTGGGAGAGTACTAGGATGGATTTCAGTAACTCTTTTACTCAGCTGACCCACTTGTGCCTCCAAATTTCTAATGGAGGACCTTGTTTCAGTCATGAAACTGTGAGTGGTCTTACTTAGATCAGAGATTATGGTTGCTAAGTCAGAGAGGCTCTGCTTAGAATTTTCTGTCTATTGCTCAGAAGATGATGGAAATGGCTTGCTATTGCCAACCTATTTCTCCCACCATTACTATTATTGAAGCCTTGATTAGGCTTCTGCTAATCCTTCTATGAGAAATTAGGATGATTCCTCCATGAAGGATTATAGGTGTTTCCATAGGATTCTCCCATGTAATTCACCTCTTCCATTGTAGGATTCTCAGCGTCATAAGCTTCTTCTTTAGAGGAAGCTTCTTTAGCACTGCCGGATGCAGCTTGCATTCCAATTAGATTCTAAGAAATCATATTGACTTGCTGAGTGAATATTTTATTCTGAGCCAATATGGCATTCAGAGTATCAATGTCAAGAACTCCTTTCTTCTGAGTTGTCCCATTATTCACAGGATTTCTTTCAGAAGTGTACATGAACTGGTTATTTGCAACCATTTCAATGAGTTCCTGGGCTTTTGCAGGCGTCTTCTTTAGATGAAGAGATCCACCAGCAGAGTGGTCCAATGACATCTTGAACAATTCAGACAGACCATCATAGAATATACATAGGATGCTCCATTCTGAAAGCATGTCAGAAGGACACCTTCTGATCAATTGCTTGTATCTTTCCCAAACTTCATACAGGGATTCACCTTCCTTCTGTCTGAAGGTTTGGACTTCCACTCTAAGCTTGCTCAACTTTTGAGGTGGAAAGAACTTGGCCGAGAAAGCATTGACCAACTTTTTCCAAGAGTTCAGGCTTTCTTTAGGTTGTGAGTCCAACCATGTCCTAGCTCTGTCTCTTACAGCAAAGGGGAAAAGCATAAGTCTGTAGATCTCAAGATTAACCCTGGTCTTAACAGTGTCACAGATTTACAAAAATTCAGCTAAGAACTGATGAGGATCTTCCAATGGAAGTCCATGAAACCTGTAATTCTACTGCATTAGAGAAACTAATTGAGGTTTAAGCTCAAATTTGTTTGCTCTAATTGCAGGAATTGTGATGCTTCTTCCATAGAAGTCAGAAGTGGGTGCAGTAAAGTCACCAAGCATCTTCCTTGCATCTCCACCATTGTTGTTATTTTCGGCTGCCATAACTACTTCTTTTTCGAAAATTTCTGTTAAGTTCTCTCCAGAGTGTTGTGTTTTAGCTTTTCTTAGCTTCCTCTTCAGAGTCCTTTCAGGTTCAGGATCAGCTTCAACAAGAATGTTCTTATCCTTGTTCCTGCTCATATGAAAAAGAAGAGAACAGAAAAGAATAGGAATCCTCTATGTCACAGTATAGAGATTTCTTTATGTGAGTAGAAGGATAGAAAAAATAGAATGAAGAAGGGAGAAGAAGAATTCAAACACAGAGAGGGGGAGAGGGTTCGAATTATAAGAAGAAGAGAAGTGTTAGTAAATAAATAAATAAATAGAAAGAGATGAGAGAGAGAGAGAGAGTATTCGAAAATTAATTCAAAAGAAAAGAAAAATATTTTTATTTTTATATTAATTATTAGTTAGAATTCGAAAATAAAATAAAATTAGAATTTAAAATAATTAGTTAATTAAAAAGAATTTTGAAAAAAAATGGTTAGTGATTTTCGAAATTAATGAGAGAAAGAAGTAGTTAGGTGGTTTTGAAAAAGATATGATTGAAATAGAAAACTTTCCAAAATCAAACAAAGAGTCAAGTAGTTAATTGAAAAAGATTTGAAAATCAATTTTGAAAAGATAAAAAGTTAGAAAAAGATTTTGAAATTAAAGTTTTGAAAAAGATATGATTTGAAATTTATTTTGAAAAAGATTGAAAAGGAAATTAAAAAGATTTTATTTTTAAAATTAAAGTTGATTACTTGACTAACAAGAAACTAAAAGATATGATTCTAGAATTTAAAGATTGATCCTTTCTTAATAGGCAAGTAACAACTTGAAAATTTCTGAATCAAAACATTAATTGTTAGCAATAAATTTGAAAATATGAAATAAAAATAAGGAAATGATTTTGAAAATTAATTTTGAAATTTTCAAAAAACATGAAAGAAAAATGAAAAATATTTTATTTTTGAAAAGGATTTGAAAAGATAGGATTTTTAAATTGAAATTTTGACTTGACTAACAAGAAACAACCAAAATTTGAAAATTTTTTACTAAGTCAATCCCAAAATTTTGAAATTTATTAGAAGAATAAGGGAAAGATATTTTTTATTTTTGAAATTTTAATGAGAAGAGAGAAAAAAACAACTAAATGATGCAAAACATAAAAATTTAAGATTAAAACAAACAATGTATGCAAGAACACTTTGAATGTCAAGATGAACACCAAGAACACTTTGAAGATCATGATGAACATCAAGAACATATTTTTTAATATTTTTTTAAGAAAAGAGACACATGCAAGACACCAAACTTAGAAATTTTTAATGTTTAGACACTAATAATTAAAAATTGCATAAGAAAAACAAGAAAAGACATAAAACAAGAAAATATAAAGATCAAATAAGGAAAATCATCAAGAACAACTTGAAGATCAATGAAGAACACAATGCATATATTTTTTCGAAAATTAAAGAAAAATTAAAGCATGCAACTGACACCAAACTTAAAACTTGACACTAGACTCAAACAAGAAACACAAAATTTTTGGATTTTTTTTATTTATTAATTTTTTTTGTTTTTTTTTTGTATATTTCGAAAATTATTTTAGAAAAGGAAAATAAAGAAATTCAAAATTTTTAATAAGAATTCCAGGATTCCTATAATGCTAGTCTAAAGCTTCGGTCCAAAAGATTAGACATGGCCAATGGCCAGCCAAGCTTCAGCATAGAATTATGAATGAGAATCCAAAGGCTCATGCAATGTGATTCTAAAGCTCCGGTCCAAAAGAATTAGACATGGCCAAGTGGCCAGCCAAGCTTTAACATAACACATACAAGCATGTCTTTTTTACAATGGAAGGTGGAAACCTCGGTCCAAAAGATTAGACATGGCTTAACAGCCAGCCAGGTCTCACCATATCTCATGAAGCTCTAGAATTCATTCTTAAAAATTCTGAAGAACATTTTATTATTATTTTTAAATTTTTCAAAAATTAAAAATTAAAAATAAAAAGCTTAAACATAAAATAAAATTACCTAATCTAAGCAACAAGATGAACCGTCAGTTGTCCAAACTCGAACAATCCCCGGCAACGACGCCAAAAACTTAGTGCACGGAAATCGTGATTCACACTTTTCACATCTCCGCACAACTAACCAGAAAGTGCACTGGGTCGTCCAAGTAATAAACCTTACGTGAGTAAGGGTCGATCCCACGGAGATTTTCGGCTTGAAGCAAGCTATGGTCATCTTGTAAATCTCATTCAGGCGGATTCAAATGGTAATGAGGTTTTGATAATTAAAATATAAATAAAACATAAAATAAAATAAAGTTACTTATGTAATTCATTGGTGGGAATTTCAGATAAGTGTCTGGAGATGCTTTGTTGCTTCTGAACCTCTGCTTTCCTACTGCCTCCTTCCAACCATGCTTGCTCCCATCCATGGCAAGCTGTAAGATCCTCTCAGTGAAAATGGTCCTCTACGGTTTCTGCACGGCTAATCAACAGTCAGATTTCTCGTCTCGGATGAAAAATACCAGGCACAGCTACCGCATGGCTAATCATCTGTCGGTTCCCGCTAGCGTCGGAATAGGATCCATTGTTCCTTTTGCACACTATCACTGCGCCCAACATTCGCAGGTTTGAAGCTCGTCATAGTCATCCCTTCCCAGATCCTACTCGAAATACCACAGACAAGGTTTAGACTTTTCGGATCCCAGGAATGCTGCCAATGGTTCTAGCCTATACCACGAAGATACTAATCTCACGGACTCGGTCCGTGTATTAGATATCCAAGAGAATATACTTCGACTGTCGTCCAATGACTACGTTGAACATCATGTATACCGCTTTGTGGTTATCAGGCATGCGGATCTTGGCTAAGCGAGTGCAGGAGGGTCAGAATCCAACAGTATATGTAGTCCTTTTTCAGCCTCTGAATCAGATTTTTGCTCAGGTCCCTCAATTTCAGCCAGAAAATACCTGAAATCACAAAAAAAAAAAAAAACTCATAGTAAAGTCCAGAAATGTGATTTTTGAATAAAAACTAATAAAAATATAATAAAAAGTAACTAAAACATACTAAAAACTATGTAAAAACAATGCCAAAAAGGATATAAATTATCCGCTCATCGCTAAGCTTTGATGAGATCCACGTTCTATGAGGCCTCTAGGGCATTGAATGCTGGCTAGGGGGTCCTCTTTGGGCATTTGGACGCTGGTCTCCTCCTTTGGGCGCTGGACGCCTGGAATGGGGCAGGAGGCTGGCGTTGGACGCCAGTTTTGGGCCTTTAATTCTAAAGTAAAATATAAACTACTATATATTTCTGGAAAGTTCTAGAAGTCAAATTTTCATAGCTATTAAGAATGCTCCATTTGGACTTCTGCAGCTCCAGAAAAACTCTTTCGAGTGCAAGGAGGTCAGATCCGGACAACATCTGCAGTGCTTTCTCTGTCTCTGAATCAGACTTTTTCTCCAGCTCCTCAATTTCAGCCAGAAAATACCTGAAATTGTGCAAAAATACACAAACTCAAAGTAGAATCCAAAAATGTGAATTTAACACTAAAATCTATAAAAACTTAATAAAAATTTAACAAAATATGCTAAAAACTATATGAAAATGATGCCAAAAAGCATATAAAATATATGTTCATCATAACACCAAACTTAAATTGTTGCTTGTCCCCAAGAAACTAAAAACACAGTAGGATAAAAAGAAGAGTAAGATACAATAAATCTCAGAGTTTCCAATGAAGCTCAGTTTCAATTAGATAAGCGGGACTTAGTAGCTTTTTGCTTCTGAATAATTTTGGCATCTCACTATCCATTAAAACTCAGAAGTGTTGGTCTCTTTAAGAACTTAAAATCCAGATGATATTATTGACTCTCTTAGTTCAGTTCTTTTTTTTTCTTGAACACAACTTTTAGAGTCTTGGCCATGACCCTAAGCACTTTTTTTTCCAGTATTACCAACGGTAACATATATGCCACAGACACTTTAATTGGGTGAATGATGCACGATATTTTATCGGTCTAGAATTTTATCAATAAATTCCATCGTGAGTATAGTCTAAACCAACAAGCTATAACGCACCAAATTTAGAAAATGTGCCACCACAATTCAAAATTAATAACCGGAAGTAAAATCCCGGGTCGTTCTCCCTAGGAGTTGCCCTAAGATGCACATCATTGGTTAGGAGTTCTCTTGGTAGTTTGAAGTTAAGTATAAGAAAAGTAAATGAACATGAATCAAAGCAATAAGCAATTAATAATTGAACTAAGGAAATCAAGAAATTAAACTAACAAGGGTGAATGACAATCAATCAATATAAAATCCTTAGCTAGGGGTGAGAATTGGAATTTCTATCCTCATTGCCTCCATCAATTGTGATAACAATTGATTATTGCTCCACTTAGTTAACCTCTAACTAAGAAGGAAAGTCAAGTGGAGATAATCAAGTAGCAATTTCCAATTGTCAATCAACAAAAGACTTTGGCAATTCAAATGTCTCCAATTACCCAACCCCCAAGCCAAGAGTGAAAATCTACTCCATAGCTATAATTGACATTTCCTCAAACACTTGGTGAACGAGAATGCAAGACATTGTGAAATTAAGAAGAGAATTCAAAGCTAAAGCTATCTACTACAAGCAATTACCAATAATCAACCAATTAACAATAATGAACATGAAATTCCTCAATGCATTAATAGAAATCAATATAAACAAGATCCAAATCCTAGATCCAAAATAACTAGAGTAAGAAGAACACTAAATTGAGAATAGAAGAAGGAGATCTACAAATTATAGCAATATAAAATTGAATTCAAAATAGATCTAACAAAAGGATCCAAGTGAAATTGAAATTGAGAAACCCAAAACCTAGAGAGAAGTTAGAGTTTCTCTCTCTAGAAACATCAACTCAAAAACTAGCTAAAAATTGTCTAATGTGTGTATCCCCCCTCAATCCTTGGTTCCTTAGGTCTTTTCCCTCCAGAATTCACCTCAAATTGGGCCTGGAGCTCTTTAGAAATTGCCAGCCACGATTTCACTAATGAAGTCACGTGCCGAACGTCACGCGTGCGCGTCGGTCACGCGTACGTGTTGTCTGGATTTTTGCAAGCCACACTGGTGCACGAACTGTGAATCACACTTTTTACAACTCGTACCACTAACCAGCAAGTGCACTGGGTCGTCCAAGTAATACCTTGCGTGAGTAAGGGTCGAATCCCACGGAGATTGTTGGTTTGAAGCAATCTATGGTTATCTTGCAATTCTTAGTCAGGAAGTCAATTATATTTATCAGTTGAATTGCAAATAAATAAGAGAGCATGAATTAACGGTTACTTGTTATGCAGTAATAGAGAATATGTTTGAGTTTTGGAGATGCTTTGTCTTCTGAAACTCTGCTTTCCTCTGTCTTCTGATTCACGCACGCACGTCCTCCTATGGCAAGCTGTGTGTAGGTGGATCACCATTGTCAATGGCTACCATCCATCCTTCTAGTGAAAAGGGTCCAAATGCGCTGTCACCGCACGGCTAATCATCTGCAGGTTCTCAATCGTGCCGGAATAGGATTTACTATCCTTTTGCGTCTGTCACTACGCCCAGCACTCGCGAGTTTGAAGCTCGTCACAGCCATCCAATCCCAGAATCTTACTCGAAATACCACAGACAAGGTTTAGACTTTCCGGATCCTCATGAATGCCGCCATCAATCTAGCTTATACCACGGAGATTCTGATTAGGAAATCTAAGAGATATTCATTCAATCTAATGTAGAACGGAAGTGATTGTCAGACACACGTTCATGGATTGAGGAAGGTGATGAGTGTCACTGATCATCACCTTCTCCATATTTAGGCGCGAATGGATATCTTAGATAGGAACACGCATGTTTGAATGGAAAACAGAAATACTTGCATTAATTCATCGAGACACAGCAGAGCTCCTCACCCCCAACAATGGAGTTTAGAGACTCATGCCGTCAAAGAGTACAAAGTTTAGATCTAAAATGTCATGAGATACAAAATAAATCTCTAAAAGTTGTTTAAATACTAAACTAGTATCCTAGGTTTACAGGAAATGGGTAAACTATAACAGATAGTGCAGAAATCCACTTCTGGGGCCCACTTGGTATGTGCTGGGGCTGAGACTAAAGCTTTCACGTGCCTGGGGCTGTTTTGGGCGTTCAACGCCAACTTTGGATCCTTTTCTGGCGTTGAACTCCAACTTGCAACTTGTTTCTGGCGCTGGACGCCAGAATTGGGCAGAGAACTGGCGTTGAATGCCAGTTTACGTCGTCTATCCTTGAGAAAAGTATGGACTATTATATATTTCTGGAAAGACCTAGATGTCGAATTTCCAACGCAATTGGAAGTACGCCATTTGGAGTCCTGTAGCTCCAGAAAATTCATTTTGAGTGCAGGGAGGTCAGAATCCAACAGCATCAGCAGTCCTTTTTCAGCCTGAATCAGATTTTTCCTCAGCTCCCTCAATTTCAGCCAGAAAATACCTGAAATTACAGAAAAACACACAAACTCATAGTAAAGTCCAGAAATATGAATTTTGCCTAGAAACAAATGAAAATAAACTAAAAAACCAACTAAAACATACTAAAATCTATAGGAAATTAACCCCAAAAAGCGTATAAAATATCCGCTCATCACAACACCAAACTTAAATTGTTGCTTGTCCTCAAGCAACTAGACAAATAAAATAGAAGACTAATAGGTTGAGAAGCAATAATATCTCAGAGTTTTTGAGTGAAGCTCAGATTCTAATTAGATGAGCGGGACTAGTAGCCTTTTGCTTCCGAACAGTTTTGGCATCTCACTTTATCCATTGAAGCTCAGAGTGATTGGCATCTATAGGAACTTAGAATTCAGATAGTGTTATTGATTCTCCTATTTCAGTATGATGATTCTTGAACACAGCTATTTTATGAGTCTTGGCCGTGGCCCTAAGCACTTTGTTTTCCAGTGTTACTACCGGATACATAAATGCCACAGACACATAATTGGGTGAACCTTTTAGATTGTGACTCAGCTTTGCTAAAGTCCCCAATTAGAGGTGTCCAGAGTTCTTAAGCACACTCTTCTTTTTTTTTTTTTTTGCTTTGGACCTTGACTTTAACCGCTCAGTCTCAAGTTTTTACTTGACACCTTCACGCCACAAGCACATGGTTAAGGACAGCTTGGTTTAGCCGCTTAGGCCAGAATTTTATTCCCTTAGGCCCTCCTATCCACTGATGCTCAAAGCCTTGGGATCCTTTTTATTACCCTTGCCTTTTGGTTTTAAGGGTTATTGGCTTTTTCTGCTTGCTTTCTCTTTTTCTTTCTCTTTTTTTTTTCTGCAAGCTTTGTTCTTTGCTGCTTTTTCTTGCTTCAAGAATCATTTTTTTATGATTTTTCAGATTATCAATAACATGTCTCCTGTTCATCATTCTTTCAAGAGCCAACATATTTAACAGTCTTAAACAACAAATTCAAAAGACATATGCACTGTTCAAGCATTCATTCAGAAGACAGAAAGCATTACCACCACATGTAACTAATTAGGATTTTTATTATTAAAAACTCAAAATTTTATTGCCTCTTATTCAAAAGATCTACTATTTTATTCATGTTTGCTGATGATGAGAAAAATAGACTATAACTTAATTGGAGGTAAAATCAAAATAGACATTAATTACTACTATATGACTCCTAAGGTAAACTCCTATAACGACAACTATCACAGAGTTAAAGCAAAAATTGGAATTTAACAACCTTTGTTCTGGGAAGTGGATGTTCCTCGGATCTGTGGGGTGCTTGGTCCTTCAAGAGATAACTTCTGGCGCTTCAACTCCCTCAATTCACGCCCTTGCTCTTCCTGTTCTTTAATCAAATAGCAAAGAATTTGACTTTGTTCCTTCTGTTCCTTTATTATTTGTTCCATAGCTTCTTGCATCTTGGTAACTGATGTTTCAAGATACTCCCAATATTCAGATTGAGGGATTTCTGGGAGAAATTCCTGTGTTTTCTTCTTGATGGGGTCATCCTGTACTTGTTGTTTTTCCATTGATGCTTTGGTGATTGGTTTCTCAATTGAGATATACTCAGTTATTCCCATCCTTACTCCAGCGTCCTTGTAGAGCAGAGAAATCAATCTTGGGTAAGCCAACCTGGCCTCTTTAGAATTTTTATTAGCAATTTTGTAGAATTCAGTTGAAATTAGTTGATGAACTTCCACTTCTTTTCCCATCATGATGCAATGGATCATCACTGCTCTTTTAACAGTGACTTCAGAACGGTTGCTAGTGGGCAGCAGAGAATGCCTAATGAAGTCCAGCCATCCTCTGGCGACTGGTTTGAGATCTTCTTTTTTGAGTTGATTTGGGACACCCTTCGTGCTGGTGGTCCACCTGGCTCCAGGGATACATATATCCTCTAGAATCTTATCCAGGCCCTTGTCTGTTCTCATCATTCTCCTGTTGAAAGAGTCTGGATCATCTTTCAGCTGAGGTATCTTTAAGATCTCCCTGATCTTGTCAGGGTTGGTATGAACAATCTTTCCTCTGACCACGGTCCGATATTCATAGAAAGCAGTTCCAGATAGTTTTTGCTTGTCTGTCTGCCACATGTTAGCATAGAACTCCTGGACCATATTCCTTCCCACTTTCGTCTCAGGATTAGCTAGGACCTCCCAGTTCCTGATTCGAATTTGCTCCTGGATCTCCGGATATTCGTATTCTTTCAGATCGAATCTAACTTCCGGGATCACTGATCTTAGACCCATTATTTTGTAATAATGGTCTGAATGTTCTTTAGATAAGAACTTCCCTTGATTCCAAAGTGGTTTTGGAACACTCTCTTTCTTGCCTCTTGAAGTGGCTTGTTTTTCCTTAGGAGCCATGATCTTAGTGATCACGGATAAACACACCAAACTTAGAGGTTTGCTTGTCCTCAAGCAAAAGAAAAGAAAGGAGAGGGATAGAAGGAGAGCTAGGTGCAATTGTTGATGGGAGGGGAGGGAGGCCGAACCCATATTTAAAGGGAGGGGGGTGGGTTCGAAAATAATAGAAAAGATATGATAAAAAAGATTGATTTGGAAAAGATAAGATAGAAGATATGATAAGAGAGGATATTGTTTAAAATTGAAAAGATATGAAAGATTTTTGAAAAAGATAAATCTAAATTTTGAAAAAGATAATGTGGAGATTTGAAAAAAATATTAGTTGAGAAGATTTTAGAGTAAAAAGATAGATTTGTTTTGAAAATTTGCAAAAGAGTTGAATTGGATTAAAAAAAGAGGGTTGGTGCTTATGGATTAAGAAACATTTGATCTTTTTAAAGTAGGATTTTTGGAAATCAGGAATTTTAGAAATCAGGGTTCTTAGCATGTTTATGTAAGAAATCATGAATTGAAACATGAAAATCAAAATTAAAATGAAAAATATCAAGAAAAATTGAATTTACCTCCTCCCCACCATCCTGGCGTTTCAACGCCCAAACGCTGCGTGTTTTGGGCGTTCAACGCCCAAATGCTGCCTCTCCAGGGCGAAAACAAAAGAAAAAATTTTTGAAAGATTTTTGAAAAATTTTGAAAATGAAACAAAAAGAAAATTACCTAATCTGAGCAACAAGATGAACCGTCAGTTGTCCAAACTCAAACAATCCTCGGCAACGGCGCCAAAAACTTGGTGCACGAAATTGTGATGTCCAGGCTCAAACAATCCCTGGCAACGTGAGCAACTTGGTACGCTAATCGTGATTACACTTTAATTATGTAAAATTCATGGCTCTTTCTTTCCCTGGCAATGGCGCCAAGAACATGGTGCCAATACCATGGTTCACAACTTCGATACAACTAACCAGCAAGTGCACTGGGTCGTCCAAGTAATACCTTACGTGAGTAAGGGTCGAATCCCACGGAGATTGTTGGTATGAAGCAAGCTATGGTCACCTTGCAAATCTCAGTCAGGCAGATATAAATTGATAATGATGTTTTCGAATAATAAATAATAAAATAGGGATAGAGGTACTTATGTAAATTATTGGCAGGAATTTCAGATAAGCGAATGGAGATGCTTTTCGTTCCTCTGAATCTCTATTTTCCTGCTATCTTCATCCAATCAGTCTTACTCCTTTCCATGGTTGGCTTTATGCAAGGGCATCACCGTTGTCAGTGGCTACATCCCCTCCTCTCAGTGAAAAATATGCTCACATGCTCTGTCACAGCACGGCTAATCATCTGTCGGTTCTCGATCATGCTGGAATAGGATTTACCCTCCTTTTGCGTCTGTCACTAACGCCCAGCAATCGCGAGTTTGAAGCTCGTCACAGTCATTCAATCATTGAATCCTACTCGGAATACCACAGACAAGGTTTAGACTTTCTGGATTCTCTTGAATGCCGCCATCATTCTAGCTTACGCCACGAAGATTCTGGTTAAGAGATCTAAGAGATATTCATTCTAGCTTATTTCATGTAGAACGGAAGTGTTTGTCAGGCACGCGTTCATAAGGGAGAAGGATGATGAGCGTCACACATAATCATCACCTTCATCACGTTCTTGGGTGCGAATGGATATCTTAGAAGCGAAATAAGATGAATTGAATAGAAAATAGTAGTACTTTGCATTAATCTTTGAGGAACAGCAGAGCTCCACACCTTAATCTATGGAGTGTAGAAACTCTACCGTATGAAAATACATAAGTGAAGGTCCAGGCATGGCCGAGATGGCCAGCCCCCTAAAACGTGATCACAGGATCAAAATACAATCCAGGATCCAGGATGGTCTAAAAAGACTAGTAAAAGGCCCTATTTATAATAAACTAGCTACTAGGGTTTACATGAGTAAGTAATTGATGCATAAATCCACTTCTGGGGCCCACTTGGTGTGTGTTTGGGCTGAGCTTGAGTGTTGCACGTGTAGAGGTCTTTCTTGGAGTTGAACGCCAGCTTTTGTGCCAGTTTGGGCGTTCAACTCTGGTTTTGGCTCCTTTTCTGGCGCTGGACGCCAGATTTGGGTAGAAAGCTGGCGTTGAACGCCAGTTTATGTCGTCTATTCTTGGCCAAAGTATGGACTATTATACATTGCGAGAAAGCCCTGGATGTCTACTTTCCAACGCATTTGGAATCGTGACATTTCGAGTTCTGTAGATCCGGAAAATCCACTTTGAGTGCAGGGAGGTTAGAATCCAACAGCATCAGCAGTCCTTCTTCAACCTCTGAATCTGATTTCTACTCAAATCCCTCAATTTCAGCCAGAAAATACCTGAAATCATAGAAAAACACACAAACTCATAGTAAAGTCCAGAAATGTGAATTTAACATAAAAACTAATGAAAGCATCCCTAAAAGTAACTAGATCCTACTAAAAACATACTAAAAACAATGCCAAAAAGCGTATAAATTATCCGCTCATCAGTCCCCTCCACCGGGACTTCAGTTTCCCAGGGAATAGCCTGAGCCTAGAATTGAACAACAGAACCTTTTGTCCTGGTTCAAAGATTCTAGATGACAGCTTTCTGTCATGCCACTTTTTTTATTTTTCTTTATAAAGCTTGGCATTTTCGAAAGCAGTGAATCTGAATTCCTCTAGCTCATTTAGCTGGAGCAATCTTTTTTCTCTAGCTAATTTGGCATCAAAGTTTAGGAATCTGGTTGCCCAGTAGGCTTTATGTTCCAGTTCCACGGGCAGGTGACATGCCTTACCATAGACCAGTTGGTATGGAGAGGTCCCTATAGGAGTCTTGAATGCTGTTCTGTATGCCTACAGAGCATCATCCAAGCTTCTTGCCCAATCCCTTCTACGGGTATTTACAGTCTGTTCTAGGATTCTTTTTAGCTCTCTGTTAGAGACTTCAGCTTGTCCATTAGTCTGTGGATGATATGGAGTCGCTACCTTGTGGCGAATCCCATACCGGACCATGGCAGAGTAAAGCTGTTTGTTGCAGAAGTGAGTGCCCCCATCACTGATTAGTACTCTAGGGACCCCAAACCTGCTGAAGATATATTTCTGGAGGAACTTCAGCACTGTTTTAGTATCATTGGTGGGTGTGGCAATGGCCTCAACCCATTTTGATACATAGTCAACTGCCACCAGAATATAAGTGTTTGAGAATGATGGTGGGAAAGGTCCCATGAAGTCAATTCCCCATACGTCAAACAACTCAATCTCCAAGATTTCTTGTTGAGGCATGGCGTAACCATGAGGCAGATTACCAGCTCTTTGGTAACTGTCACAGTTACGTACAAACTCTCGGGAATCTTTATAGAGTGTGGGCCAATAGAAGCCACATTGGAGGACCTTGGTGGCTGTTCGCTCACCTCCAAAATGGCCTCCATATTGAGATTCATGGCAATGCCATAGGATCCTTTGTGCTTCTTCTCTAGGAACACACCTACGGATTATTCCGTCTGCACATCTCTTAAAGAGATAGGGTTCATCCCACAAGTAGTACTTTGCATCAGTGATTAATTTTTTCTTTTGTTGCCTGTTGTACTCTTTGGGTATGAACTTTGCAGCTTTATAGTTTGCAATATCGGCAAACCATGGTGTTTCCTGAATGGCAAATAAATGCTCATCCGGAAAAGTCTCAGAGATCTCAAGAGAGGGGAGGGACGTCCCCTCTACTGGCTCTATCCGGGACAGATGATTAGCCACTTGGTTCTCTGTCCCTTTTCTGTCTCTTATTTCTATATCAAACTCTTGCAAAAGCAACACCCATCTGATGAGCCTGGGTTTTGAATCCTGCTTTGTGAGTAGATATTTAAGAGCAGCATGGTTAGTATACACAATCACTTTTGATCCTACTAAGTATGATCTGAACTTGTCAATGGCATAAACCACTGCAAGTAATTCTTTTTCTGTGGTTGTGTAATTTTTCTGGGCATCATTTAAAATGCGACTAGCATAATAAATGACGTGCAAAAGTTTGTCATGCCTCTGTTCCAATACTGCACCAATGGCGTGATCACTGGCATCACACATTAGCTCAAATGGTAATGCCCAGTCTGGTGTAGAAATAACTGGTGCTGTGACCAGCTTAGCTTTCAGCGTTTCAAACGCCTGCAGACACTCTGTGTCAAAAACAAATGGCATGTCAGCAGCTAGCAGATTACTTAGAGGTTTTGCGATTTTTGAAAAATCCTTTATAAACCTCCTATAGAATCCTGCATGCCCCAGAAAGCTTCTGATTGCCTTAACATTGGCAGGTGGTGGTAATTTTTCAATTACCTCTATTTTTACTTGATCCATCTCTATTCCCTTGTTTGAGATTTTATGCCCAAGGACAATCCCTTCAGTCACCATGAAGTGACATTTTTCCCAGTTTAAGACTAGGTTGGTCTCTTGGGATCTCTTCAGGACAAGTTTCAGGTGATCAAGACAGGAGCTGAATGAGTCTCCATATACTGAGAAGTCATCCATGAAGACTTCCAGAAATTTTTCCACCATATCAGAGAAAATAGAGAGCATGCATCTCTGGAAGGTTGCAGGCGCATTACACAGCCCAAATGGCATCCTTCTATAAGCAAACACTCCAGATGGACATGTGAATGCTGTTTTCTCTTGATCCTGGGGATCTACTGCAATCTGGTTATAGCCTGAGTAGCTATCCAAAAAGCAGTAATAATCATGACCTGCCAGTCTTTCTAGCATCTGGTCTATGAATGGTAAAGGAAAATGATACTTTCTGGTGGCTGTATTGAGTCTTCTGTAGTCAATACACATGCGCCATCCTGTAACTGTTCTTGTAGGAACCAGTTCATTTTTTTCATTATGGATCACTGTCATGCCTCCTTTTTTGGGACGACTTGGACAGGACTCACCCAGGGGCTATCAGAAATAGGATAAATAATCCCCGCCTCTAGTAATTTGGTGACCTCTTTCTGCACCACTTCCTTCATGGCTGGATTTAGCCGCCTCTGTGGTTGAACCACTGGTTTAGCATTATCCTCCAATAAGATTTTGTGCATGCATCTAGCTGGGCTTATGCCCTTAAGGTCACCTATGGACCACCCAAGAGCTGTCTTGTATGTCCTTAGCACTTGAATAAGTGCTTCCTCTTCCTGTGGATTTAAAGCAGAGCTTATGATCACTGGAAAAGTGTCACCTTCTCCCAGAAATACATATTTCAGGGATGGTGGTAATGGTTTGAGCTCGGGTTTAGGAGGTTTTTCCTCTTCCAGAGGAAATTTCAGAGGCTCTTTCATCTCCCCTGAATTCTCCAAATCAGGCTGAACATCTTTAAAGATGTCTTCCAACTCTGATTCGAGACTCTCAGCCATGTTGATCTCTTCTACCAAAGAGTCAATAAGATCAACTTTCATGCAATCTTTTGATGTGTCTGGATGCTGCATGGCTTTGATAGCATTCAACTTAAACTCATCATCATTGACTCTCAGGGTTATTTCCCCTTGTTGGACATCAATGAGGGTTCGTCCAGTTGCTAGGAAGGGTCTTCCTAAAATGAGAGTAGCACTCTTGTGCTCTTCCATTTCCAGCACTACAAAGTCAGTGAGAAAGGCGAATGGCCCAACTTTGACAATCATGTCTTCAATCACGCCTGATGGGTATTTAATGGAGCCATCAGCAAGTTGGAGACATATCCGGGTTGGTTTAACTTCTTCAGTTAAGCCAAGCTTTCTGATAGTGGATGCAGGTATTAGGTTGATGCTCGCCCCAAGATCGCACAAAGCTGTCTTGGTGCAATTACCTTCTAATATGTATGGTATCAGAAAACTCCCAGGGTCTTTAAGCTTTTCAGGAAAGTTTTTTGAATGACTGCACTGCATTCTTCAGTGAGGAGAACTCTTTCTATTTCTCTCCAATCCTTTTTATGACTCAAGATCTCTTTCATGAACTTGGCATAAGAAGATATTTGCTCAAGTGCCTCTGCAAATGGAATCTTTATTTCAAGAGTCCTGAGATAATCTGCAAAGCGAGCAAATTGCTTATCCTGCTCCTCTTTCCGGGGTTTTTGAGGATAAGGTATCTTGGCTTTATATTTCTCAACCTTAGTTGCTGTAGGTTTATTGCCTACAGAAGTGGTTGAAGAAGCCTTTTTAGAGGGGTTGTCATCAGCACTTGTGTGTGTCTGATCCCTCACTGGCAATTGAGTGCCAGAGTTAGAAGCTGGAGTGATGTGAGACGCCAACTCCTTGTCTGTTCCTGGCGTCTGAACGCTAGAACTGTGCCCATTTTGGGCGTTCAATGCCAGATCCTTGCTTGTTTCTGGCGTTGAACGCCAGTCCTTGCTTGTTTCTGGTGTTGGACGCCAGTCTTGGGCATGATCTGGGCGTTCAGCGCCAACCTTCCACCATATTGCTGGCGTTTTAACGCCAGAATTACTTTTCCCTGGGCTCTTACTGTCCTCAGGTGAATTTTGGGTGGTTTGCTCATTCCTTAACTCTTTGCTGCCTTGAGGTGGGGTATTTAATGTTTTCCCACTTCTTAATTGAACTGCTTGGCATTCTTCTGTTATTTGTCTTGACAGCTGCTGCTTTGTTTGCTTCAATTGTTCTTCCATATTTATATTAGTCATCCTTGTCTCTTGTAGTTTATCCTTGAATTCGGCTAACTGCCTTGTTAGAAAGTCCAATTGCTGATTGAATTCAGCAGCTTATTTTACAGGGCTGAGTTCAGCAGTTACTGCTTTAACCTCTTCTTTCATGGAAGGGTCACTGCTTAGGTACAGATGCTGATTCCTGGCAACTGTATCAATGAGCTCTTGAGCCTCTTCAATTGTCTTTCTCATGTGGATAGATCCACCAGCTGAGTAATCTAGAGACATCTGAGCTCCTTCTGCAAGCCCATAATAGAAGATGTCTAACTGAACCCACTCTGAAAACATTTCAGAGGGGCATTTTCGTAGCATCTCTCTGTATCTCTCCCAGGAATCGTAAAGAGATTCCTTATCTCCTTGTTTAAAGCCTTGGATGTCCAGCCTTAGCTGTGTCATCTGTTTTGGGGAAAAGTATTGATTCAGGAATTTTTCTGTTAGTTGTTTTCATGTCCTTATGCTGGCCTTAGGTTGGTTATTTAACCACCTCTTAGCTTGATCTTTTACAGCAAATGGAAACAGTAATAGTCTGTAGACATCCTGATCTATTTCCTTATCATGTACTGTGTCAGCAATTTGTAAAAATTGTGCCAAAAACTCTGTAGGTTCTTCCTGTGGAAGACCGGAATATTGGCAACTTTGCTGCACCATGATAATGAGCTGAGGATTCAACTCAAAGCTACTGACTCCAATGGAGGGTATGCAGATGCTACTCCCATATGAAGCAGTAGAGGGGTTAGCATATGACCCCAGAGTCCTCCTGGACTGTTCATTCCCACTTAGCTCCATGATGGAGAGAGGGAGATGATGTCAAATAAAAAATTTATTTTTATTTATTTATTTATTTATTTATTTCGAAAATGAAACAAATTAAAATAAAATAAACAAAAATGGTTGAAAATTTTCGAAAAAAAATTGAGGAGAGAGAAGGTGGTTAGAAAGTTTTGAAAAGGATATGATGATTTTTTGAAAAAAAAAGTTTTAAATTTAAAAAAAAAATCTGAATTTTAAAGGTAAGTTTCGAAAATTTGTATTAAAATAGAGAGAAAAGATATTTTTGAATTTAAAGAGGAGAGAGAAAAACAATAAGATAGCACAAGATTTAAAATTTTTAGATCTAATGCTCCTTGTTTTTGAAAATTTTGGAGGGAAAACACCAAGGAACACCAAACTTAAAAATTTTAAGATCAAGACACAAGGAAAAACTCAAGAACACTTTGAAGATTCACAAGAACACAAGAACATGAATAAGGAACACCAAACTTAAAATTTTTAGAAAACCAAACTAAATTTTTCGAAAATCAAAGGGAAATCAATAAGAAAACACCAAACTTAAAGTTTGGCACAAAATTTAATAGAGAAATTATTATTTTTGAAAAAGATTTAAAAAAAAAAAAGTATACCAAACTGCCACGGACTTAGACCAACGCTCTAGCCAACTGGACAGTAAATGTAACACTTGTTTTGAAGAAGGATATTTTTAACCAAGAACAATAATAAGAGACTCTAAACCAAAAAAGAAAAATTTTCCTAATCTAAGAAACAAAATAAACCGTCAGTTGTTCAAACACGAACAATCCCCGGCAAGGCGCCAAAAACTTGGTACACGAACTGTGAATCACACTTTTCACAACTCGTACCACTAACCAGCAAGTGCACTGGGTCGTCCAAGTAATACCTTGCGTGAGTAAGGGTCGAATCCCATGGAGATTGTTGGTTTGAAGCAATCTATGGTTATCTTGCAATTCTTAGTCAGGAAGTCAATTATATTTATCAGTTGAATTGCGAATAAACAAGAGAGCATGAATTAACGGTTACTTGTTATGCAGTAATAGAGAATATGTTGGAGTTTTGGAGATGCTTTGTCTTCTGAAACTCTGCTTTCCTCTGTCTTCTGATTCACGCACGCACGTCCTCCTATGGCAAGCTCTGTGTAGGTGGATCACCGTTGTCAATGGCTACGATCCATCCTTCCAGTGAAAAGGGTCCAAATGCGCTGTCACCGCACGGCTAATCATCTGCAGGTTCTCAATCGTGCCGGAATAGGATTTACTATCCTTTTGCGTCTGTCACTACGCCCAGCACTCGCGAGTTTGAAGCTCGTCACAGCCATCCAATCCCAGAATCTTACTCGAAATACCACAGACAAGGTTTAGACTTTCCGGATCCTCATGAATGCCGCCATCAATCTAGCTTATACCACGGAGATTCTGATTAGGAAATCTAAGATATATTCATTCAATCTAATGTAGAACGGAAGTGATTGTCAGACACACGTTCATGGATTGAGGAAGGTGATGAGTGTCACTGATCATCACCTTCTCCATATTTAGGCGCGAATGGATATCTTAGATAGGAACACGCATGTTTGAATGGAAAACAGAAATACTTGCATTAATTCATCGAGACACAGCAGAGCTCCTCACCCCCAACAATGGAGTTTAGAGACTCATGCCGTCAAAGAGTACAAAGTTTAGATCTAAAATGTCATGAGATACAAAATAAATCTCTAAAAGTTGTTTAAATACTAAACTAGTATCCTAGGTTTACAGGAAATGGGTAAACTATAACAGATAGTGCAGAAATCCACTTCTGGGGCCCACTTGGTATGTGCTGGGGCTGAGACTAAAGCTTTCACGTGCCTGGGGCTGTTTTGGGCATTCAACGCCAACTTTGGATCCTTTTCTGGCGTTGAACTCCAACTTGCAACTTGTTTCTGGCGCTGGACGCCAGAATTGGGCAGAGAACTGGCGTTGAATGCCAGTTTACGTCGTCTATCCTTGAGAAAAGTATGGACTATTATATATTTCTGGAAAGACCTAGATGTCGAATTTCCAACGCAATTAGAAGCACGCCATTTGGAGTCCTGTAGCTCCAGAAAATTCATTTTGAGTGCAGGGAGGTCAGAATCCAACAGCATCAGCAGTCCTTTTTCAGCCTGAATCAGATTTTTCCTCAGCTCCCTCAATTTCAGCCAGAAAATACCTGAAATTACAGAAAAACACACAAACTCATAGTAAAGTCCAGAAATATGAATTTTGCCTAGAAACAAATGAAAATAAACTAAAAAACCAACTAAAACATACTAAAATCTATAGGAAATTAACCCCAAAAAGCGTATAAAATATCCGCTCATCACAACACCAAACTTAAATTGTTGCTTGTCCTCAAGCAACTAGACAAATAAAATAGAAGACTAATAGGTTGAGAAGCAATAATATCTCAGAGTTTTTGAGTGAAGCTCAGATTCTAATTAGATGAGCGGGACTAGTAGCCTTTTGCTTCCGAACAGTTTTGGCATCTCACTTTATCCATTGAAGCTCAGAGTGATTGGCATCTATAGGAACTTAGAATTCAGATAGTGTTATTGATTCTCCTATTTCAGTATGATGATTCTTGAACACAGCTATTTTATGAGTCTTGGCCGTGGCCCTAAGCACTTTGTTTTCCAGTGTTACTACCGGATACATAAATGCCACAGACACATAATTGGGTGAACCTTTTAGATTGTGACTCAGCTTTGCTAAAGTCCCCAATTAGAGGTGTCCAGAGTTCTTAAGCACACTCTTCTTTTTTTTTTTTTGCTTTGGACCTTGACTTTAACCGCTCAGTCTCAAGTTTTTACTTGACACCTTCACGCCACAAGCACATGGTTAAGGACAGCTTGGTTTAGCCGCTTAGGCCAGAATTTTATTCCCTTAGGCCCTCCTATCCACTGATGCTCAAAGCCTTGGGATCCTTTTTATTACCCTTGCCTTTTGGTTTTAAGGGTTATTGGCTTTTTCTGCTTGCTTTCTCTTTTTCTTTCTCTTTTTTTTTTTCTGCAAGCTTTGTTCTTTGCTGCTTTTTCTTGCTTCAAGAATCATTTTTTTATGATTTTTCAGATTATCAATAACATGTCTCCTGTTCATCATTCTTTCAAGAGCCAACATATTTAACAGTCTTAAACAACAAATTCAAAAGACATATGCACTGTTCAAGCATTCATTCAGAAGACAGAAAGCATTACCACCACATGTAACTAATTAGGATTTTATTATTAAAAACTCAAAATTTTATTGCCTCTTATTCAAAAGATCTACTATTTTATTCATGTTTGCTGATGATGAGAAAAATAGACTATAACTTAATTGGAGGTAAAATCAAAATAGACATTAATTACTACTATATGACTCCTAAGGTAAACTCCTATAACGACAACTATCACAGAGTTAAAGCAAAAATTGGAATTTAACAACCTTTGTTCTGGGAAGTGGATGTTCCTCGGATCTGTGGGGTGCTTGGTCCTTCAAGAGATAACTTCTGGCGCTTCAACTCCCTCAATTCACGCCCTTGCTCTTCCTGTTCTTTAATCAAATAGCAAAGAATTTGACTTTGTTCCTTCTGTTCCTTTATTATTTGTTCCATAGCTTCTTGCATCTTGGTAACTGATGTTTCAAGATACTCCCAATATTCAGATTGAGGGATTTCTGGGAGAAATTCCTGTGTTTTCTTCTTGATGGGGTCATCCTGTACTTGTTGTTTTTCCATTGATGCTTTGGTGATTGGTTTCTCAATTGAGATATACTCAGTTATTCCCATCCTTACTCCAGCGTCCTTGTAGAGCAGAGAAATCAATCTTGGGTAAGCCAACCTGGCCTCTTTAGAATTTTTATTAGCAATTTTGTAGAATTCAGTTGAAATTAGTTGATGAACTTCCACTTCTTTTCCCATCATGATGCAATGGATCATCACTGCTCTTTTAACAGTGACTTCAGAACGGTTGCTAGTGGGCAGCAGAGAATGCCTAATGAAGTCCAGCCATCCTCTGGCGACTGGTTTGAGATCTTCTTTTTTGAGTTGATTTGGGACACCCTTCGTGCTGGTGGTCCACCTGGCTCCAGGGATACATATATCCTCTAGAATCTTATCCAGGCCCTTGTCTGTTCTCATCATTCTCCTGTTGAAAGAGTCTGGATCATCTTTCAGCTGAGGTATCTTTAAGATCTCCCTGATCTTGTCAGGGTTGGTATGAACAATCTTTCCTCTGACCACGGTCCGATATTCATAGAAAGCAGTTCCAGATAGTTTTTGCTTGTCTGTCTGCCACATGTTAGCATAGAACTCCTGGACCATATTCCTTCCCACTTTCGTCTCAGGATTAGCTAGGACCTCCCAGTTCCTGATTCGAATTTGCTCCTGGATCTCCGGATATTCGTATTCTTTCAGATCGAATCTAACTTCCGGGATCACTGATCTTAGACCCATTATTTTGTAATAATGGTCTGAATGTTCTTTAGATAAGAACTTCCCTTGATTCCAAAGTGGTTTTGGAACACTCTCTTTCTTGCCTCTTGAAGTGGCTTGTTTTTCCTTAGGAGCCATGATCTTAGTGATCACGGATAAACACACCAAACTTAGAGGTTTGCTTGTCCTCAAGCAAAAGAAAAGAAAGGAGAGGGATAGAAGGAGAGCTAGGTGCAATTGTTGATGGGAGGGGAGGGAGGCCGAACCCATATTTAAAGGGAGGGGGGTGGGTTCGAAAATAATAGAAAAGATATGATAAAAAAGATTGATTTGGAAAAGATAAGATAGAAGATATGATAAGAGAGGATATTGTTTAAAATTGAAAAGATATGAAAGATTTTTGAAAAAGATAAATCTAAATTTTGAAAAAGATAATGTGGAGATTTGAAAAAAATATTAGTTGAGAAGATTTTAGAGTAAAAAGATAGATTTGTTTTGAAAATTTGCAAAAGAGTTGAATTGGATTAAAAAAAGAGGGTTGGTGCTTATGGATTAAGAAACATTTGATCTTTTTAAAGTAGGATTTTTGGAAATCAGGAATTTTAGAAATCAGGGTTCTTAGCATGTTTATGTAAGAAATCATGAATTGAAACATGAAAATCAAAATTAAAATGAAAAATATCAAGAAAAATTGAATTTACCTCCTCCCCACCATCCTGGCGTTTCAACGCCCAAACGCTGCGTGTTTTGGGCGTTCAACGCCCAAATGCTGCCTCTCCAGGGCGAAAACAAAAGAAAAAATTTTTGAAAGATTTTTGAAAAATTTTTGAAAATGAAACAAAAAGAAAATTACCTAATCTGAGCAACAAGATGAACCGTCAGTTGTCCAAACTCAAACAATCCTCGGCAACGGCGCCAAAAACTTGGTGCACGAAATTGTGATGTCCAGGCTCAAACAATCCCTGGCAACGTGAGCAACTTGGTACGCTAATCGTGATTACACTTTAATTATGTAAAATTCATGGCTCTTTCTTTCCCTGGCAATGGCGCCAAGAACATGGTGCCAATACCATGGTTCACAACTTCGATACAACTAACCAGCAAGTGCACTGGGTCGTCCAAGTAATACCTTACGTGAGTAAGGGTCGAATCCCACGGAGATTGTTGGTATGAAGCAAGCTATGGTCACCTTGCAAATCTCAGTCAGGCAGATATAAATTGATAATGATGTTTTCGAATAATAAATAATAAAATAGGGATAGAGGTACTTATGTAAATTATTGGCAGGAATTTCAGATAAGCGAATGGAGATGCTTTTCGTTCCTCTAAATCTCTATTTTCCTGCTATCTTCATCCAATCAGTCTTACTCCTTTCCATGGTTGGCTTTATGCAAGGGCATCACCGTTGTCAGTGGCTACATCTCCTCCTCTCAGTGAAAAATATGCTCACATGCTCTGTCACAGCACGGCTAATCATCTGTCGGTTCTCGATCATGCTGGAATAGGATTTACCCTCCTTTTGCGTCTGTCACTAACGCCCAGCAATCGCGAGTTTGAAGCTCGTCACAGTCATTCAATCATTGAATCCTACTCGGAATACCACAGACAAGGTTTAGACTTTCTGGATTCTCTTGAATGCCGCCATCATTCTAGCTTACGCCACGAAGATTCTGGTTAAGAGATCTAAGAGATATTCATTCTAGCTTATTTCATGTAGAACGGAAGTGTTTGTCAGGCACGCGTTCATAAGGGAGAAGGATGATGAGCGTCACACATAATCATCACCTTCATCACGTTCTTGGGTGCGAATGGATATCTTAGAAGCGAAATAAGATGAATTGAATAGAAAATAGTAGTACTTTGCATTAATCTTTGAGGAACAGCAGAGCTCCACACCTTAATCTATGGAGTGTAGAAACTCTACCGTATGAAAATACATAAGTGAAGGTCCAGGCATGGCCGAGATGGCCAGCCCCCTAAAACGTGATCACAGGATCAAAATACAATCCAGGATCCAGGATGGTCTAAAAAGACTAGTAAAAGGCCCTATTTATAATAAACTAGCTACTAGGGTTTACATGAGTAAGTAATTGATGCATAAATCCACTTCTGGGGCCCACTTGGTGTGTGTTTGGGCTGAGCTTGAGTGTTGCACGTGTAGAGGTCTTTCTTGGAGTTGAACGCCAGCTTTTGTGCCAGTTTGGGCGTTCAACTCTGGTTTTGGCTCCTTTTCTGGCGCTGGACGCCAGATTTGGGTAGAAAGCTGGCGTTGAACGCCAGTTTATGTCGTCTATTCTTGGCCAAAGTATGGACTATTATACATTGCGAGAAAGCCCTGGATGTCTACTTTCCAACGCATTTGGAAGCGTGACATTTCGAGTTCTGTAGATCCGGAAAATCCACTTTGAGTGCAGGGAGGTTAGAATCCAACAGCATCAGCAGTCCTTCTTCAACCTCTGAATCTGATTTCTACTCAAATCCCTCAATTTCAGCCAGAAAATACCTGAAATCATAGAAAAACACACAAACTCATAGTAAAGTCCAGAAATGTGAATTTAACATAAAAACTAATGAAAGCATCCCTAAAAGTAACTAGATCCTACTAAAAACATACTAAAAACAATGCCAAAAAGCGTATAAATTATCCGCTCATCAGTCCCCTCCACCGGGACTTCAGTTTCCCAGGGAATAGCCTGAGCCTAGAATTGAACAACAGAACCTTTTGTCCTGGTTCAAAGATTCTAGATGACAGCTTTCTGTCATGCCACTTTTTTTATTTTTCTTTATAAAGCTTGGCATTTTCGAAAGCAGTGAATCTGAATTCCTCTAGCTCATTTAGCTGGAGCAATCTTTTTTCTCTAGCTAATTTGGCATCAAAGTTTAGGAATCTGGTTGCCCAGTAGGCTTTATGTTCCAGTTCCACGGGCAGGTGACATGCCTTACCATAGACCAGTTGGTATGGAGAGGTCCCTATAGGAGTCTTGAATGCTGTTCTGTATGCCTACAGAGCATCATCCAAGCTTCTTGCCCAATCCCTTCTACGGGTATTTACAGTCTGTTCTAGGATTCTTTTTAGCTCTCTGTTAGAGACTTCAGCTTGTCCATTAGTCTGTGGATGATATGGAGTCGCTACCTTGTGGCGAATCCCATACCGGACCATGGCAGAGTAAAGCTGTTTGTTGCAGAAGTGAGTGCCCCCATCACTGATTAGTACTCTAGGGACCCCAAACCTGCTGAAGATATATTTCTGGAGGAACTTCAGCACTGTTTTAGTATCATTGGTGGGTGTGGCAATGGCCTCAACCCATTTTGATACATAGTCAACTGCCACCAGAATATAAGTGTTTGAGAATGATGGTGGGAAAGGTCCCATGAAGTCAATTCCCCATACGTCAAACAACTCAATCTCCAAGATTCCTTGTTGAGGCATGGCGTAACCATGAGGCAGATTACCAGCTCTTTGGTAACTGTCACAGTTACGTACAAACTCTCGGGAATCTTTATAGAGTGTGGGCCAATAGAAGCCACATTGGAGGACCTTGGTGGCTGTTCGCTCACCTCCAAAATGGCCTCCATATTGAGATTCATGGCAATGCCATAGGATCCTTTGTGCTTCTTCTCTAGGAACACACCTACGGATTATTCCGTCTGCACATCTCTTAAAGAGATAGGGTTCATCCCACAAGTAGTACTTTGCATCAGTGATTAATTTTTTCTTTTGTTGCCTGTTGTACTCTTTGGGTATGAACTTTGCAGCTTTATAGTTTGCAATATCGGCAAACCATGGTGTTTCCTGAATGGCAAATAAATGCTCATCCGGAAAAGTCTCAGAGATCTCAAGAGAGGGGAGGGACGTCCCCTCTACTGGCTCTATCCGGGACAGATGATTAGCCACTTGGTTCTCTGTCCCTTTTCTGTCTCTTATTTCTATATCAAACTCTTGCAAAAGCAACACCCATCTGATGAGCCTGGGTTTTGAATCCTGCTTTGTGAGTAGATATTTAAGAGCAGCATGGTTAGTATACACAATCACTTTTGATCCTACTAAGTATGATCTGAACTTGTCAATGGCATAAACCACTGCAAGTAATTCTTTTTCTGTGGTTGTGTAATTTTTCTGGGCATCATTTAAAATGCGACTAGCATAATAAATGACGTGCAAAAGTTTGTCATGCCTCTATTCCAATACTGCACCAATGGCGTGATCACTGGCATCACACATTAGCTCAAATGGTAATGCCCAGTCTGGTGTAGAAATAACTGGTGCTGTGACCAGCTTAGCTTTCAGCGTTTCAAACGCCTGCAGACACTCTGTGTCAAAAACAAATGGCATGTCAGCAGCTAGCAGATTACTTAGAGGTTTTGCGATTTTTGAAAAATCCTTTATAAACCTCCTATAGAATCCTGCATGCCCCAGAAAGCTTCTGATTGCCTTAACATTGGCAGGTGGTGGTAATTTTTCAATTACCTCTATTTTTACTTGATCCATCTCTATTCCCTTGTTTGAGATTTTATGCCCAAGGACAATCCCTTCAGTCACCATGAAGTGACATTTTTCCCAGTTTAAGACTAGGTTGGTCTCTTGGGATCTCTTCAGGACAAGTTTCAGGTGATCAAGACAGGAGCTGAATGAGTCTCCATATACTGAGAAGTCATCCATGAAGACTTCCAGAAATTTTTCCACCATATCAGAGAAAATAGAGAGCATGCATCTCTGGAAGGTTGCAGGCGCATTACACAGCCCAAATGGCATCCTTCTATAAGCAAACACTCCAGATGGACATGTGAATGCTGTTTTCTCTTGATCCTGGGGATCTACTGCAATCTGGTTATAGCCTGAGTAGCTATCCAAAAAGCAGTAATAATCATGACCTGCCAGTCTTTCTAGCATCTGGTCTATGAATGGTAAAGGAAAATGATACTTTCTGGTGGCTGTATTGAGTCTTCTGTAGTCAATACACATGCGCCATCCTGTAACTGTTCTTGTAGGAACCAGTTCATTTTTTTCATTATGGATCACTGTCATGCCTCCTTTTTTGGGACGACTTGGACAGGACTCACCCAGGGGCTATCAGAAATAGGATAAATAATCCCCGCCTCTAGTAATTTGGTGACCTCTTTCTGCACCACTTCCTTCATGGCTGGATTTAGCCGCCTCTGTGGTTGAACCACTGGTTTAGCATTATCCTCCAATAAGATTTTGTGCATGCATCTAGCTGGGCTTATGCCCTTAAGGTCACCTATGGACCACCCAAGAGCTGTCTTGTATGTCCTTAGCACTTGAATAAGTGCTTCCTCTTCCTGTGGATTTAAAGCAGAGCTTATGATCACTGGAAAAGTGTCACCTTCTCCCAGAAATACATATTTCAGGGATGGTGGTAATGGTTTGAGCTCGGGTTTAGGAGGTTTTTCCTCTTCCAGAGGAAATTTCAGAGGCTCTTTCATCTCCCCTGAATTCTCCAAATCAGGCTGAACATCTTTAAAGATGTCTTCCAACTCTGATTCGAGACTCTCAGCCATGTTGATCTCTTCTACCAAAGAGTCAATAAGATCAACTTTCATGCAATCTTTTGATGTGTCTGGATGCTGCATGGCTTTGATAGCATTCAACTTAAACTCATCATCATTGACTCTCAGGGTTATTTCCCCTTGTTGGACATCAATGAGGGTTCGTCCAGTTGCTAGGAAGGGTCTTCCTAAAATGAGAGTAGCACTCTTGTGCTCTTCCATTTCCAGCACTACAAAGTCAGTGAGAAAGGCGAATGGCCCAACTTTGACAATCATGTCTTCAATCACGCCTGATGGGTATTTAATGGAGCCATCAGCAAGTTGGAGACATATCCGGGTTGGTTTAACTTCTTCAGTTAAGCCAAGCTTTCTGATAGTGGATGCAGGTATTAGGTTGATGCTCGCCCCAAGATCGCACAAAGCTGTCTTGGTGCAATTACCTTCTAATATGTATGGTATCAAAAAACTCCCAGGGTCTTTAAGCTTTTCAGGAAAGTTTTTTGAATGACTGCACTGCATTCTTCAGTGAGGAGAACTCTTTCTATTTCTCTCCAATCCTTTTTATGACTCAAGATCTCTTTCATGAACTTGGCATAAGAAGATATTTGCTCAAGTGCCTCTGCAAATGGAATCTTTATTTCAAGAGTCCTGAGATAATCTGCAAAGCGAGCAAATTGCTTATCCTGCTCCTCTTTCCGGGGTTTTTGAGGATAAGGTATCTTGGCTTTATATTTCTCAACCTTAGTTGCTGTAGGTTTATTGCCTACAGAAGTGGTTGAAGAAGCCTTTTTAGAGGGGTTGTCATCAGCACTTGTGTGTGTCTGATCCCTCACTGGCAATTGAGTGCCAGAGTTAGAAGCTGGAGTGATGTGAGACGCCAACTCCTTGTCTGTTCCTGGCATCTGAACGCTAGAACTGTGCCCATTTTGGGCGTTCAATGCCAGATCCTTGCTTGTTTCTGGCGTTGAACGCCAGTCCTTGCTTGTTTCTGGTGTTGGACGCCAGTCTTGGGCATGATCTGGGCGTTCAGCGCCAACCTTCCACCATATTGCTGGCGTTTTAACGCCAGAATTACTTTTCCCTGGGCTCTTACTGTCCTCAGGTGAATTTTGGGTGGTTTGCTCATTCCTTAACTCTTTGCTGCCTTGAGGTGGGGTATTTAATGTTTTCCCACTTCTTAATTGAACTGTTTGGCATTCTTCTGTTATTTGTCTTGACAGCTGCTGCTTTGTTTGCTTCAATTGTTCTTCCATATTTATATTAGTCATCCTTGTCTCTTGTAGTTTATCCTTGAATTCGGCTAACTGCCTTGTTAGAAAGTCCAATTGCTGATTGAATTCAGCAGCTTATTTTACAGGGCTGAGTTCAGCAGTTACTGCTTTAACCTCTTCTTTCATGGAAGGGTCACTGCTTAGGTACAGATGCTGATTCCTGGCAACTGTATCAATGAGCTCTTGAGCCTCTTCAATTGTCTTTCTCATGTGGATAGATCCACCAGCTGAGTAATCTAGAGACATCTGAGCTCCTTCTGCAAGCCCATAATAGAAGATGTCTAACTGAACCCACTCTGAAAACATTTCAGAGGGGCATTTTCGTAGCATCTCTCTGTATCTCTCCCAGGAATCGTAAAGAGATTCCTTATCTCCTTGTTTAAAGCCTTGGATGTCCAGCCTTAGCTGTGTCATCTGTTTTGGGGAAAAGTATTGATTCAGGAATTTTTCTGTTAGTTGTTTTCATGTCCTTATGCTGGCCTTAGGTTGGTTATTTAACCACCTCTTAGCTTGATCTTTTACAGCAAATGGAAACAGTAATAGTCTGTAGACATCCTGATCTATTTCCTTATCATGTACTGTGTCAGCAATTTGTAAAAATTGTGCCAAAAACTCTGTAGGTTCTTCCTGTGGAAGACCGGAATATTGGCAACTTTGCTGCACCATGATAATGAGCTGAGGATTCAACTCAAAGCTACTGACTCCAATGGAGGGTATGCAGATGCTACTCCCATATGAAGCAGTAGAGGGGTTAGCATATGACCCCAGAGTCCTCCTGGACTGTTCATTCCCACTTAGCTCCATGATGGAGAGAGGGAGATGATGTCAAATAAAAAATTTATTTTTATTTATTTATTTATTTATTTATTTCGAAAATGAAACAAATTAAAATAAAATAAACAAAAATGGTTGAAAATTTTCGAAAAAAAATTGAGGAGAGAGAAGGTGGTTAGAAAGTTTTGAAAAGGATATGATGATTTTTTGAAAAAAAAAAGTTTTAAATTTAAAAAAAAAATCTGAATTTTAAAGGTAAGTTTCGAAAATTTGTATTAAAATAGAGAGAAAAGATATTTTTGAATTTAAAGAGGAGAGAGAAAAACAATAAGATAGCACAAGATTTAAAATTTTTAGATCTAATGCTCCTTGTTTTTGAAAATTTTGGAGGGAAAACACCAAGGAACACCAAACTTAAAAATTTTAAGATCAAGACACAAGGAAAAACTCAAGAACACTTTGAAGATTCACAAGAACACAAGAACATGAATAAGGAACACCAAACTTAAAATTTTTAGAAAACCAAACTAAATTTTTCGAAAATCAAAGGGAAATCAATAAGAAAACACCAAACTTAAAGTTTGGCACAAAATTTAATAGAGAAATTATTATTTTTGAAAAAGATTTAAAAAAAAAAAAGTATACCAAACTGCCACGGACTTAGACCAACGCTCTAGCCAACTGGACAGTAAATGTAACACTTGTTTTGAAGAAGGATATTTTTAACCAAGAACAATAATAAGAGACTCTAAACCAAAAAAGAAAAATTTTCCTAATCTAAGAAACAAAATAAACCGTCAGTTGTTCAAACACGAACAATCCCCGGCAAGGCGCCAAAAACTTGGTACACGAACTGTGAATCACACTTTTCACAACTCGTACCACTAACCAGCAAGTGCACTGGGTCGTCCAAGTAATACCTTGCGTGAGTAAGGGTCGAATCCCATGGAGATTGTTGGTTTGAAGCAATCTATGGTTATCTTGCAATTCTTAGTCAGGAAGTCAATTATATTTATCAGTTGAATTGCGAATAAACAAGAGAGCATGAATTAACGGTTACTTGTTATGCAGTAATAGAGAATATGTTGGAGTTTTGGAGATGCTTTGTCTTCTGAAACTCTGCTTTCCTCTGTCTTCTGATTCACGCACGCACGTCCTCCTATGGCAAGCTCTGTGTAGGTGGATCACCGTTGTCAATGGCTACGATCCATCCTTCCAGTGAAAAGGGTCCAAATGCGCTGTCACCGCACGGCTAATCATCTGCAGGTTCTCAATCGTGCCGGAATAGGATTTACTATCCTTTTGCGTCTGTCACTACGCCCAGCACTCGCGAGTTTGAAGCTCGTCACAGCCATCCAATCCTAGAATCCTACTCGGAATACCACAGACAAGGTTTAGACTTTCCGGATCCTCATGAATGCCGCCATCAATCTAGCTTATACCACGGAGATTCTGATTAGGGAATCTAAGAGATATTCATTCAATTTGATGTAGAACGGAAGTGATTGTCAGACACACGTTCATGGATTGAGGAAGGTGATGAGTGTCACTGATCATCACCTTCTCCATATTTAGGCGCGAATGGATATCTTAGATAGGAACACGCATGTTTGAATGGAAAACAGAAATACTTGCATTAATTCATTGAGACACAGCAGAGCTCCTCACCCCCCAACAATGGAGTTTAGAGACTCATGCCGTCAAAGAGTACAAAGTTCAGATCTAAAATGTCATTAGATACAAAATAAATCTCTAAAAGTTGTTTAAATACTAAACTAGTATCCTAGGTTTACAGGAAATGAGTAAACTATAACAGATAGTGCAGAAATCCACTTCTGGGGCCCACTTGGTGTGTGCTGGGGCTGAGACTAAAGCTTTCACGTGCCTGGGGCTGTTTTGGGTGTTCAACGCCAGCTTTGGATCCTTTTCTAGCGTTGAACTCCAACTTGCAACTTGTTTCTGGCGCTGGACGCCAGAATTGGGCAGAGAACTGGCGTTGAATGCCAGTTTACGTCCTCTATCCTTGAGTAAAGTATGGACTATTATATATTTATGGAAAGCCCTGGATGTCTACCTTCCAACGCAATTGGAAGCACGCCATTTGGAGTTCCGTAGCTCCAGAAAATCCATTTTGAGTGCAGGGAGGTCAGAATCCAACAGCATCAGCAGTCCTTTTTCAGCCTGAATCAGATTTTTGCTCAGCTCCCTCAATTTCAGCCAGAAAATACCTGAAATTACAGAAAAACACACAAACTCATAGTAAAGTCCAGAAATATTAATTTTGCCTAGAAACAAATGAAAATAAACTAAAAAACTAACTAAAACATACTAAAATCTATATGAAATTAACCCCAAAAAGCGTATAAAATATCCGCTCATCACACACGTACGCGTCAAGCACGCGTACATGTCGATGAAATTTCTTCCCAGCCACGCGAAAGCGTCAACTTTTTCATGCCAATCCAGATCCAAGCTCCCACACGTGCGCATCGGCTATGCTCGCGCGTCGATGCCAATGCTCCAAAGCTCCATTTTTCATGCTCCTTCCATTTGTGCATGCTTCCTTTCTCTCTTCTAAACCATTCTTGCCCCTATAAACTCTGAAATCACTCAATAAATATATCATGGCATCGAATGGTAATAGAAGAGGATTAAAATATAGCATATTTAAGGCCTAAAAAGCATGTTTTCAACCATCAAGCAAAATTAGGAAGGAGACACAAAACTATGCATTTTTTATGGATAAGTGTGATAGAATATTGATAAAACCCACCAAATTCTACACAAGATAAACCCTAAAATTGGGATTTATTAGTGAACCCTTTCAGATTGTAATTCAGCTTTGCAAGAATCCCCAGATAGTGGTGTCCAGAGTTCTTAAGCACACTCTTAGGATCTTTGGATCCTTTTACTCTTGCCTTTTGGTTTAAAGGGTTATTGATTTTTTGCTCTTGCCTTTTGGTTTAAAGAGCTATTGAATTTTTCTATTTAATTTTCTATTTATTTATTTTTTCTTTTCGCCATTTTATTACCTTTTTTTTCGAATGCATATATTTTTTTTCTTTTGCAACATGCTTTTTCTTTTTTTTCTTTTTGCTTCTTTTTCTTGCTTCAAGAATCAATTTTTGGATTTTTTAGATTACCAATAATACTTTTCCTTTTTCATCATTCTTTCAAGAACTAACATTCTTAATTTCAACTTCAAATATGCACTATTCATTCATACATTCAGAAAACAAAAGTAATGCCACCATGATGACATGTCAGCATGTCATATTTTTCTATGCTTTTTTATACAAAAAATTGATTATTTGTGCTTAAATATTGAATGCTTTTGTACTTAAATGGTATATTTCCTTGATCTTTTGATTTTATAAATTTTGTAGAAAATAAGTGGAAAAAGAAGCAAAATGGCACAAAATAAGCTAAAAAGAAGAAAAGAGAAATTTTGGGACACACTTTGAAGTTTGAGCACGCTTTGGAACTTTAGGCCACGCTTTTAAAAGCGTGGCCCATGACCATGAAACCTTGGCCTCATACACATGCATTAATGCTTATGCATGCATGCATTTAAGTATAAATGGCCGAATGAATGAAATGTTGCATGAAACATTAATTAATTATGCCAATGAGAATGAATGAACACTACGTTGAAATAAATGAACGTTACATTGGCATTATTAATAAAGTTCATGAAAGAATGCATGTAATATTATTAATACCATTAAGGCATTAATAAAAGCATGCATGAAAAACTTTGATTTCTAATCCAATTGGCAATGAAACCAAATGATAATGAATGCTACGGCATTATTAGTTAAGCCAATGAAAGCATTTATTAAATCAATGCCAAGGTGTTAAAGTAAAATTGCATGCATGTAACGTTCATTGAATTAACGGAGCGCTCATCCAAGGAAGAAAGGGAGCGCTACGTTGAATTCTTTTCACTTTCTCGGGCATTCACAAGGCAAGGAAGCAATGTGCGACAAAGGCAAAACAAGGCCAGCGTTCACCAAAGCAACGGAGCGCTCTTGCCAAGCAAAGCAACGCGCACCAAGGGAAGCCCATTAAGCCAAGGAGGTAGCGTTTAAAAGTTGAGCGCTACGTTAACTATTTCAATGTTTTCATGGCCCAATTGAAGAAAAACAAGGCGCGACACTCCCAAAATGAAACAGCCAAGTTTCGAAAAGGGAGCCTCACTCCAAAGGAGCGCTACTTTGGAAATACTTCACTGAGCTCTCCATTGGAGCATGGCTCCAACCCAATTCAAACCAAATGCACCCCGACCCATGCAAATTAAATTAAGCAATCCGGATCCACTCTTTTTCAAATCCAAAACAAGTAAAGCCCAATATCATCACTCAAAGGCATAAGAGATAGTTAGAATTGGAATTTTATTTAAATTGTGATTTATTTTTAATTTCATTTTAATTTTGTAAAAGCCTATAAAAAGGCATCTGTTCCATTTTAGAGAGGAGGCTAGCTCTGCTAGAGAGCATTAGGAGTAGGGTAAAAGGCTCTGGTAGAGAGCTTAGCTTTCTTTTCCCTTTTCTGCAATTTTTCATTTCTGTTACAATTGAATTCAAGGAAGCAATTTTCATTTCTTTTCTACATTAACTATTTCAACATTTTTGTGGCCCAATTGAAGAAAAAAAGGCGCGACACTCCCAAAATGAAGCAGCCAAGGTTCGAAAAGGGAGCCTCACTCTAAAGGAGTGCTACGTTGGAAATACTTTACTGAGCACTCCATTGGAGCATTGCTCCAACCCAATTCAAACCAAATGCACCCTGACCCATGCAAATTAAATCAAGCCATCCGAATCCACTCTTCTTCAAATCCAAAGCAAGCAAAGCCCAATATCATCACTCAAAGGCATAAGAGATAGTTAGAATAGGAATTTTATTTAAATTGTGATTTCTTTTTAATTTCATTTTAATTTTGTAAAAGCCTATAAAAAGGGATCTGTTCCATTTTAGAGAGGAGGCTGGCTCTGCTAGAGAGTATTAGGAGTAGGGTAGAAGGCTCTGGTAGAGAGCTTAGCTTTCTTTTCCCCTTTCTGCAATTTTTCATTTCTGTTACAATTTCTTTCCTGCAAATTTACTTTCTGCAAGTTTACATTTGAAGTTGTTGAGATCCAAATTTACTTTTCCTGCAAATCTGCAATTCTGTTCTTATGCAATTTAACTTTTCCATTGAGCTTGATTTACTCTTCCTGCAATTTTGAGAAATTCTCTTCTTCTGCAATTTCACATCCACATTGAGCATGATTTACTTTCCTGCACATTTACATTTTATGCAATTGTTCTTATTGATTGATCTATTGCCTTCTTTACTTTCCAGCACCCAGCCCCCTTTACATTTGATGCAATTTACATTTCTTGTCATTTAAGATTCTGTCAATTTATATTTCTTACTCTTTAAGATTCTGCTCATTTACTTTCTGCAACTTTAAATTCACTGCTATTTACATTCTGTTACTTCAATTTCACATCCAATTCACCAATGTTAGCTTGACTAGACTAATCACTCACTAAAGTTCCTTGATCCATCAATCCCTGAGGGATCGACCTCACTCTTGTGAGTTATTACTACTTGATGCGACCCGGTACACTTGCCGGTGAGTTTTGGTGTGGAATTCTGATTTTCACACATCACACCACATCAAGATAATTGAACTATTCCTATTATAAATTTGAAATTCATGTATCTCTCAATTCTTTTTAAATAAAATTTTCACTTTAAGCAAGGTGAGAGATATATAGAACATTTTACAACTTTATGACATAAATGAAAATGATCACGCAATAAGAACAAGAGAACAGACAGAAAAACATAACAGGAAACAAAAAAAATATCAAAAGGAGAGGTGACTAAGAGAACGAATCCACCCTAATGGTGGCGCCTGGTGCTCCTCCTTGAGGATCCAATATAGTGTTTGATCTCTTCAATGTCACTCCTTTGACTTTGTTGTTCTTTGACGATCGGATTCTTGCTAGTAAAGAATTTTATAAAATAATCGCGTTGTAAGTATAGTTTCTAAACCAACAGAGAATCCTTTCGTACAAAAGTTTGGTTGTCACAAGTAACAAAACCCAATAAAATTTATAACTGAAGTATTCAAACCTCGGGTCGTCTTCTCAAGGAATTGCAGGGAAGTATGATTTATTATTGGTTATGGAATTGTATATTTTTTGGTTTTTGAAATAAGGAACAAGTAATTTAAATGGCAAGAAAAATAAATTAATAATTAGGAAACTCTTGGCAAGGTATGAGAACTGGAAATCCCATCATAGTTATCCTTATCAGGTGTAATGAGAATTGTTTATTGCTCCCAATTAGTTAACCCTTACTAAATAAAGGAAAGTCAAGTGGACTAATTAACTTGATTCCTCAAGTCCTAGTCAACTCCTATGGAAAGACTAGCTTTAGAGGGATCCAAATCAATCAGCAATTCCCAATTTTCAATCAACTGCTGAGTTTGACAACTCAAGTGTCACTAATTACTCAACCAAAGCCAAAAGGGAAAAATCCAAATGATTTATATCACAAATAGAATAAAGTAATCATAAATCTGAAATACCTCAAATTGCATTTAAACATAAATTCAAATCTAACATGGGAAGGTTCATAAGCCAATTTGGCAACATAAGTAATTAACAAGTAAAAGCATTAGAGTAAATAAAAGTAGAAGAGAAACATAAATTAAAGGAATATTGAACTTGGATTAAAGAAATAACCATAAACTAAGAGAAATCCTAATCCTAAAACCTAAGAGAGAGGAGAGAGCCTCTCTCTAAAACTACATCTAAAACCTAAAATTATGAATTATGAATGTTGTATGAATTGTTATATTTTTGAATGAATGTATTCCCCCACTTTATAGCCTCTAATCTGTGTTTTCTGGGCCAAAAAATGGGTCAAAAACAGCCCAGAAATCGCCCCCAACAATTTCTGGTACGTACAGGTCGTTGCAGAGCCACGCGTATGCGTCATCCACGCGTTCACACGGATTGCATTTTTTTCTAGGTCACGCGTCCGCGTGATCCACGCGTGCGCATCGCCTATCTTCAGGGCAGCTATAGAAAATTATATATCGTTGCAAAGCCCCGGATGTTAGCTTTCCAAAGCAACTAGAACCACCTCATTTGGACCTCTGTAACTCAAGTTATGGTCGATTTAGTACCAAGAGGTCAGGCTGGACAGCTTTAGCATTTCCTTCAATTTCTTTTATTCCTTCCACTTTTGTATGCTTCCTTTCCATCCTCTAAGCCATTCCTGCCCTATAATCTCTGAAATCACTTAACACACATATCAAGGCATCGAATGGTATAACCGGGAATTAATTTTTGGTAATTTAAAGGCTTGGGAAGCAAGTTTCTAATTATAGCACAAAATCAGGAAGGAAAAATGTAAAACCATGCAATTTATATGTATAAGTGAGTAAAGAGTTGATAAAAACTACTCAATTGAGCATAAGATAAACCATAAAATAGTGGTTTATCATTCTTCCCTCATAACCCTTTGGTCTTCTCTAATTTCATTGAGGATGGTGGAATGCTCTTGATGCTCCATCCTCAACTGATTCATGTTAGAGCTCGATTCTCCCATGGAAGTATGCCATTGATACCAATAGCTTTGAGGAGGAAAATACATCCCTTGAGACATCTCAGGGATCTCATGCTGAGGTGGCTGCACAGGCTCTTGTGCATGCTCTCTAGTTTGCTCCATCCTCTTCTTAGTGATGGGCTTGTCTTCCTCAATGGAGATATCTCCCTTTATGACAATTCCAGCTGAATTGCATAGATGACAGGTGAGGTGAGGGAATGCCAACCTTGTGTTGGTGGATGACTTTTCAGCTATCTTGTACAGCTCTTGAGGAATCACCTCATGTACTTCCACCTCACTTCCAATCATGACGCAATGGATTATGATGGCTCTTTCAATAGTCATTTCTGACCAGTTGCTAGTGGGGATGATGGAACGTTAGATGAATTCCAACCATCCTCTAGCTATGGGCTTGAGGTCAAGCCTTCTTAGTTGAATGGGCTTACCTCGGGAATCCCTTTACTATTGTGCTCCTTCCACACAGATGTCTGAGAGCACTTAATCCAGTCTTTGATCAAAGTTAACTCTTCTAGTGTAAGGATGTGGATCTCCTTGCATTAAAGGCAAGTTGATCGCCAACCTCACACTTTCTGGGCTAAAATCTAAGATTCTCCCTCGGACCATGGTGCTCTAATTCTTTGGATTTGGGTTCACATTAATGTCATGGTTTTTCGTGACCCTTACATTAGCATAGAACTCTTGCCCCATTAAGATCCCAACCTCTTGGATGGGATTGGTTAGGACTTCCCAACCTCTTCTCCGGATCTCTCTTCGGATTTCTGGATACTCATTCTTCTTGAGCCTGAAAGGGACCTCAGGGATCACCTTCTTCTCTGCCACCACTTCATAGAAGTGGTCTTGGTGGGCTTTGGTGATGAATCTCTACATCTCCCAAGATTCAGAGGTGGCGGCTACTGCCTTTCCTTTCCTCTTTCTAGAGGATTCTCCAACTTTGGGTGCCATAAGTGGTAATGGAAAGAAAAAAGCAACGCTTTTTCCACACCAAAGTTAAAAGCTTTGCTCGTCCTCGAGAAAAAATAAAGAAAAGAGAAGGATGGAGTAGAAGAAAAAGAAGAAAATAGAAGGAGATAGAGGGATAGAGAGGGCTCGGCCGAATGGGGCTTATGAATATATGAAGTGTGTGTGTATGAAGGGTTAGAAGGAGGGGGTAGGGTTGGGTTTGATCATGGGTGGATAATTGGGAGGGAAATTTGATTTTGAAGTGGGTGGGGTTGGTGGGAATTATGATGATTTTGGAGAATTAATATGGATGTGATTGGGCTAGGGTTTATAGGGAAGAGTGTATAGAGAAGTGTGAAAGAAAGAAGAAAGAAGTGGGGTAGGTGAAGATATTGTGGGACCCATTGGTCCTGAGAGCCTAAGGAATTCAGGTTCCCTGCCCTCTGTACTGGCGTTTGAACACCCAGGGTTTGCACCCTGGCTGGCGTTCAACGCTAGCTATGCTGCCCATTGGGGGCATTGAACGCCCAGCCAGTGCTCCCTAGCTGGCATTCAACGCTAGAAACACTCCATCCAGAGTGTTTTGTTTTCACTGCTTAACATTTCGGTCTCTGTTCTGACTGCTGCACATGATCATGGACCTAAAGAAATAACTTAAAGAAAAACAAAATTAAAAGCAATAAAAATATTTAATTAGGATTGGGTTGCCTCCCAACAAGTGCTTCTTTAACGTCATTAGCTTTACGGTTAGCTCATTATGGAAGTGAATATGCGCTCAGAATTTCACCCCTTACAGTGAACTTTCTTCCTATCTTCTCATGAATGAGCTCCACATGCTCTAGAGACAGGATACGACTCACTGTATGTGGTATGACTGGCTTCTTGGTGAAGACAACTCTCATGCCAGGTAAGAGGCCTTCAGTGGAGACTTTCTTGTCCCTCCAGCCTTTAGGTACTTTCTTCCTAGTACCTTTGTTTTTAGTGCTTGTCAATGGCTGCCCAACACCAAACTTAGAATTGATGTTTGGGGGTTTAGTAAAGCTCTGCACTGAAAGAGATAGTTGGAACACTAAGTGTTGCACCATTGTCTCTTGCTTATCAGAGGGAGAATTGGGATTGGACATCTTGAACAAGATGTAGTCCTCTCCTAGTTGGAAAACCATTTTTCCCTTTGCCACATTAATTATAGCTTTTGCAGTGGCTAGGAAAGGTCTTCCGAGGATGATAGAGTCATCCTCATCCTCTCATATGTCCAAGACTATGAAGTTTTCAGGGATATAGTGGTTTTCAACCTTTACTAAGACATCATCTACTAAGCCATATGGCTTCTTCATTGACTTGTCTGTCATATCTAATGAGATATTTGTAGCTTGTACCTCAAAGATTTCCAGCTTCTCCATAACAGAAAGTGGCATGAGGTTTATGCTTGACCCTAGGTCACACAGAGCCTTCTCAAAGGTCATGGTGCCTATGGTGCAAGGAATCAGGAAGCGTCCAGGATCTAAAAGCTTCTAAGGTAGCTTCTACTGAACCAAAGCATTGAGTTCTTTGGAAAGCAATGGAGGTTCTTCCTCCAAATGCTTTGTACCAAATAGATTGGCATTTAGCTTCATGATAACTCCTAGGTACCGAGCAACTTGCTCTTCCCTAGTGTCTTCATCCTCATCAGAGGATGAGTCTTCATCAAAACTCATGCATTGCAGAAGTGTATGCAAAGGAACCTCTATGGTCTCTATATGGGCCTTGGCTTCCTTTAGTTCTTGGATAGGGATTTTTTGAGTGGGTATTGAGCACTCAGAGGGTGTGCTATTACTAGCGTTCAATGCCAGCTTTGATGGCTTTTTGGGTGTTGAATGCCTATGCTGTATATGCTTACTGGCGTTAAACGCCAGTTCCCTTACCATTTTGGGCGTTGAACGCCAACCAGGACATCTGTTGGGGCGTTGAACGCCAAGTGGGGGCTTCTTCACTGGCGTTCAGTGCCAGAGTTCCTACTTATTTGGATGTTGAACGCCCAGCCAGTATTCCCTGACTGGCATTCAACGCCAGCTTTGCTGCCAGGATGGGCGTTGAACGCCCAGTGAGGGCTTCCTCACTGGCGTTCAGCCAGGCTCTTAGCCAATTTGGGCATTAAACGCCCAGTGAGATCTTTCTTACTGGCGTTCAATGCCTTTTCAGTCTCTCTAGATTCGGCCTCTACCTCTATGGTGATGGTCTTATACTATTCTCTTGGGTTTACTTCAGTATTACTAGGAAGAGTGTCAGGAGAAGTCTCAAGGATTCTCTTGCTTAGCTAACTAACTTGTACCTCCAAGTTTCTGGTAGAAGACCTTGTTTCAGTTATAAAACTATAAGTGGTCTTGGAGAGGTTGGAGACTATAGTGACTAAGTCAGAAAGGCTCTGCTTAGGAGTCTTTATATTCCCTTGAGAAGATGGGCATGGTGTTCTGGTTTTGAACCTATTCTGGTTCCTTCCACCTTGATTATTATTGAAGCCTTGCTGAGGCTTATGTTGATATGAAAGGTTAGGATGATTCCTCCATGAAGGATTGTAGGTGTTTCCATAGGGTTCTTCCATATAATTCACCTCCTCCATGGTGGGTTGATCAGGATCATAGGCTTCTACTTTAGAAGAAGCTTCCTGAGTACTACTAGCTGCAGTTTGCATTCCAGTCAAATGCTGAGAGATCATATTGACCTGCTGGGTCAAGATCTTGTTTTGAGCCAATTTGGCATTCAGAGTGTTAATGGACCCTGTGGACTATGTTGGTATAGAATTTCTCAATAAATTCCCGTTGCAAGTATAGCTCTTCCCAACAACAAACATCGAGTATCAAATTTAGAAGGAATTTGATTGTCAGAAGTTCAACCCCAATAAAATTAACCGAAGTATTCAAACCTCGGGTCGTCTCACAAGGAATGGGCAAACATGTGCTTCAACATTAGTTAGAAATCCGGGGTTGCAAGTCATGAGCAAGAAATTAAACTAGGAATCTTAACAAGCAAGTAATCTTGGAATGCAAGAAACTAATGCGAACGATTAGAGCAAAATATAAATAATTCCAAACTCATAAAATAACGTCCAAAGTAATTCTATTCTAAACTAAACAAGTAACTACAACTAAGATAAAGCAATCAAGATTTTTGGGTTTTCAAATATTAATGATAAAAGCAACTCTTGGCTAGGCATGGGAATTGAGGTCACTATCCTTGTCTAATAACCATATCTTGACAATTATGAGGAACCAAACTCATTAAGTCTACTTCTATACTTAAAGTATGTTAAATTGTTTGGTCAACATCAACCTATAAGGTCCAACCTAACTACTGATGACAAGTCATCTTAGCCTAGTTTCACTAGTCTTTTCTTTTGTTTTCAATTGATTTTATGCACTTTCTTGAACCATAAGTAAGCCAATTGGGTAGAATTTCATGTTTTCGTGATTCAATCAACCATAGATAAATTAATGCATTTTCATGAGATTTTGTGCTATAATTGTCATATATTATGAAAGAAACACAATCTCATGATTTGGAGCATAGCTTTGATTGTTTTGATTGATTGATGATAGGTGAAAAGAGTTTTGAAGAAGGTTGAAGAAAGAAGGAATGGCTAGGAGCAAGAGAGAACAAAAAGCTTGAGCCAAAGCTTGCCTCAAGCTTTAGCTCAAACTTTTGGAAGAGTTGAAAACACCCTGGATGGAGCAAAAGCTTGCGCCAACGTTTGCCTCAAGCTTTTTGGCAAACGTTGGCACCACAAAACAAACACCCTGGAGGAAAAAGCTTGCGCCAACGTTTGCCTCAAGCTGTTTGGCAAACGTTGGCGCCACACACCAACACCCTGGAGGAGAAAAGCTTGCGCCAACGTTTGCCTCAAGCTTTTTGGCAAACGTTGGCGCCACACATGCATACAAGGTGATCCACGTTTGGCTTAAAGTTTGACCTCAAACTTTAGCTCAAACGTGGATAGCAGCAAAAGGGGGTGGCTGGTATAAAAAGCTTGAGCCACAGTTTACCTCAAACTTTGACTCAAGCTTTTGTGCTTTATGTCCCGATTCACAATGGGTTTCTCTCCAACTCCAAGTGCAATCAACAGAGGCTTTTATCAACCCAATTCTATCAAGAGCAAAGGCACAATTCAAGGCTTGAAGACCATTTGAAGAAAGTGTATAAATAGCTTAGGATTTAAGTTTTCCGAGAGCTTTTCTTTGAGAATTCTTAGAACACTTAGAGAGAGAGAGCTAACCTTTACATTTTAGTTGTTGTTTTTTAGAATTCAAGAGAATTAGGAAGGAGAATTGATCTCTCTTCTTCCTTGTTCTTGCTCAGCACTCTTTACTTTTCTTGCTTTGGATTTTGGGTGGAGAATTGAAGAACTTCTGTTTCAATCTCACCTTGAGATCTTGTTTAATTTTCTGCATAATTAAATTTCCATTTCTGTTAATTGCTTCTTCTTCTACTATTTCTGCAATTTACTTTTCTTCATTTCCTTTGCAATTGTTCTTGCTGGATCTAGGAAGGCAGTGAGATCTAGACTTGGCTATCTAGTCTCTTGAGTCCTGAGATCTACAGCTTTCAATTTAAATTTCCTTGTTTCGTTGCTACGCCAAGCTTATTTTCATTTTCATTCAAGATCCGGTTTAATTGAGTCCATCTGTTACATTTCTGTTTGTTGAATTTTACTTTTCCTTGTTTAAATTCTGCAAATCCACTTCCCAATCCCCTTTATAATTCAAGCAATTTACATTTCTTACATTTTAAGATTCTGCAATTTACATTTCTTGCGTTCTAAGTTTCTGTCATTTAATTTCTTGTTCTTTAAGATTCAGCACTTTTATTTTCTGCCCTCTTTAATTTCTTGTCAATTGTCCCTCTCCCTGTTAAATTTCATGCAATTTAGCTTCTGTCAAATACAAACCACTCAAATCAACTCTTGATTCGCTAGACTAAGTCATCCACTAAACTAAAATTGCTCAATCCTTCAATCCCTGTGGGATCAACCTCACTCCCGTGAGTTTTATTACTTGATGCGACTCGGTGCACTTGCCGGTTAGTTTCGTGTTGGATCGTTTTCCACACATCAAGTTTTTGGCGCCGTTGCCGGGGATTGAAATAGATTGACAATGATTAAGTGAAGTGGAGATCTAGATCTAGCATTTTTATTTTCCGTTTCTCTAACTTTGGACTAACCCACTAACTGTTTGAATTTTTGCTTGAGCTAACTACAATTTCATCATGGATTGAAGTATTGCTATCCTTCTGGTTTTGTATGATTTTTATGTCTTGTTTGCATGTCAGGGACAAGGAGAGCTATACCAACCTTTTGTGAACAAGACGAAAGAACCCTCAGGAGATTAAGAAGAGCTGAAAGAGGGAAAAATATTGTTGGAGAAGAGGATTCGAAAGAAGAAGAGTTCCAAGATATGGAGGAACATACAACAATTCCAACTAATCCACAAGGAGGAGCAGCTAATAACAACAACAATCCACCACAGAGAAGAGTTCTGGCTTCCTACACATTTGCAAATCCTAGACATTGTGGGAGTAGCATTCATACACCAAATGTTAATGCAAATAACTTTGAACTAAAGCCACAACTCATCACATTAGTTCAAAACAATTGCTCTTATGGAGGAGGACCACTTGAAGATCCAAATCAACACTTGTCCACTTTCTTGAGGATTTGTGACACTGTTAAAACCAATGGAGTGCATCCTGACAGCTATAAGCTACTGCTATTTCCATTCTCTCTCAGAGACAAAGCCACCCAATGGTTGGAATCTTTCCCAAGAGACAGCATTGACAATTGGGATGATCTAGTGAGCAAATTCCTTGCCAAATTTTACCCACCGCAAAGGGTTATCAGATTGAAGACTGAAGTACAAATATTCACCCAAATGGAGGTTGAACCATTATATGAGGCATGGGAAAGGTACAAGGCTCTGATCAGGAAGTGCCCCCCTGGAATGTTCAATGAGTGGGATAGATTGCAGAATTTCTATGAAGGCTTGACATTGAAATCTCAAGAGGCCTTGGATCATTCAGCTGGAGGCTCTTTGCAACTCATGAAAACTGCAGAAGAAGCTCAAAATCTCATTGATATGGTAGCTAACAACCAGTATTTCTTCGCTCACCAAAGGCAACGCCAACCATCACAGAGGAAGGGAGTGATGGAATTGGAAGGAGTGGACTCAATCCTAGCTCAAAACAAATTGATGCAGCAGCAGATTCAACAACAATTTGAGCAAATGGCCAAGAGGATTGATAGCCTCCAAGTTGCAGCAGTAAGCACCAATCAACCATCAACCACATGGGGAACAAATGAAGAAACTCAAGAGGAGCAACAGCAGAAGCAAGTCCAATACATGCACAACCAAAATTCTGGGTCAAATGAAGTCTATGGTGATACTTACAACCCTTCATGGAAGAACCATCCAAACCTGAGGTGGGAAGATAACCATAACCAAAAACAACAACCAGCAGCAAACCACCCAAAACCCTTACAGAAAACCCCAAAACAACCACGCCAACTCCAACCATTATCCATCCAATAACCAACCCACAAACCAAAACACTTACCACCAACCCTCAACACCCCATAACCAGCCAATTTCACATGACTCTCAGAGAATCACTAACCTGGAAACCTTGATAGAAAAAATGTGGAAACACCAAGAAATGACAGCCAAAAATCAAGAAGCCTCCACAAAGAATATGGAGAGGCAAATTGGCCAGCTCTCTAAACACCTGGCAACAGAGAGACCATCAAGTTCCCTGCCAAGTGACATAATTCCAAATCCTAAGGAAGAATGCAAGGCAATACAATTAAGAAATGGGAGAACATTGATGAGCAACAATGACACTACAAGGAAGCAAGCGGAGAACAGCAAAAGGCCGATAGAGGGGGAAAAGCCAACACACGCAGAGGAAGCCAATGGTGATGATGCAATGGCAAGCAAGCAAACTTCAAAGCAAACTCAAGAAAAGGAGGAACAATCAAAAATTCCAAAAAAGGGGAATGAAGCAATTGAAGAGCCAACCAAGAATCAAAAGCAACAAGCAGAGAAGAACTTTGTACCTCCACTGCCATATCCCCAAAGATTCAACAAGGAGGCAAAGGATCAACACTTTCATAAGTTCCTTGAGACTTTCAAGAAGTTGGAGATAAATATTCCCTTAGCTGAGGCACTGGAGCAAATGCCCCTATATGCCAAGTTCATGAAGGAGCTAATCAACAAGAAGAGAAGTTGGCAAGAAAAGGAAACTATCATGCTCACTGAAGAATGTAGCACTGTGATCTAGATGGGTATCCCACCAAAGCTCAAAGACCCAGGGAGTTTTGTAGTCTCATGCACCATAGGCAAGATAACATTGGAAAATGCCTTATGTGATCTAGGTGCCAGCATCAACTTGATGCCTCTATCATTGATGAGAAAGCTTGCTATAGAAGAAATCAAACCTACCAGGATGTCACTAGTAATGGCCGATAGATCAATCAAGACACCCAATAGAATTGTGGAGAATTTACTAGTGAAGGTTGGAAAGTTTATCTTCCCCGTAGACTTCGTAATCTTAGACACAGAAGGGAAAGGAAACAACTCAATCATCTTGGGGAGACCATTTCTAGCCACAGCAAGAACCACTATTGATGTGGAGAAGGGAGAAATGACCTTCAGGGTGCATAATGAACAAATGGTAATCAATGTCTTCAAATCAATGCAACACCCCTCAGAGCAAGAGAACTACATGAATGTGGATATGATAGAAGGGCTGGTAGTAGAAATGTTTGAAGACAACTATTCGGAGCATTAGAAAGAATAAGGAGAGGAAGTGGTAGAAATATTCATTGAAGACAAGAAAGAGGATAAACCAAAAGAAGAGTTGAAACCTCTCCCTCCTCACCTCAAATACGTGTTTCTTGGGGAAGCAGAGGCATTACCAGTGATCATAAATTCCTCTTTGAACATGGATGAGGAAGCAAGGTTGATTGAAGTATTAAAAGCTCACAAAACAGCCTTGGGGTGGACAATTGAGGACATCAAAGGCATCAGCCCTGCTATTTGTATGCATAAAATTTTATTGGAGGAAGAATCAAACCTGTGGTTCAACCTCAAAGAAGACTCAACCCAACCATGAAAGAGGTGGTTCAAAAAGAAGTGATGAAGCTATGGAATGCTGGGATAATTTTCCCAATCTCAGACAGCTCTTGGGTGAGTCCGGTTCAAGTTGTGCCAAAAAAGGGAGGAATGACAGTCATCACCAATGAGAAGAATGAGTTGATCCCCACTAGGACAGTAACTGGGTGGAGAATGTGCATAGACTACAGGAGATTGAATGATGCAACAAGAAAAGATCATTTTCCTCTGCCCTTCATTGATCAAATGTTGGAAAGACTAGCAGGCCATGCTTATTACTGCTTCCTGGATGGGTATTCTGGTTACAATCAAATAGTAGTAGACCCCAAGGATCAAGAGAAGACCTCCTTCACATGCCCATTTGGAGTTTTTGCCTATAGAAGGATGCCCTTTGGGCTGTGCAACGCCCCAGCCACTTTTCAAAGGTGTATGCTTTCCATCTTTTCTGATATGGTGGAAAAATTCTTAGAAGTCTTCATGGATGATTTTTCTGTTTTTGGCAATTCATTTAACACTTGCTTGCATAACTTAACTCTTGTTTTGAAAAGATGCCAAGAAACTAATTTGGTGTTGAATTAGGAAAAGTGCCATTTCATGGTTCCGGAAGGAATAGTTCTTGGGCATAAAGTGTCATGTAGAGGTATAGAAGTTGATAAAGCTAAAATATAAGTTATTGAAAAACTCCCTATACCTGTTAATGTGAAAGCAGTAAGAAGTTTTCTTGGACATGCTGGCTTCTACAGAAGGTTCATCAAAGACATTTCAAAAATAGCAAAACCATTGAGCAATTTACTAATGAATGATATCCCCTTCATTTTTGATGACAACTGTAAACATGCCTTTGAAACTCTCAAGAGAAAGCTCATTACAGCACCAATCATCACACCCCCTGATTGGAATTTACCTTTTGAACTTATGTGTGATGCAAGCAACCTTGCTATTGGTACTGTACTGGGGCAAAAGAAGGACAAATTACATCATGTCATATATTATGCTAGCAAAGTGTTGAATGAAACACAGAAAAATTATACCACCACTGAAAAAGAACTTTTAGCAATTGTATATGCATTTGATAAGTTTAGACAATACTTGATCGGTTCAAAAGTTATAGTATACACTGACCATTCTGCTCTCAAGTATTTAATGTCTAAACAGGATTCAAAGCCAAGGCTTATTAGGTGGGTGTTGCTGCTACAAGAATTTGATATTGAAGTGAGGGATAGGAAGGGAAGTGAAAATCAAGTAGCAGATCATCTATCAAGAGTGCCACAAGAAGCTAAGCAAGATAAACCACAGCAAGTAAATGAGAACTTCCCTGATGAACACCTCTTCCAAGTTCAACAAACACCTTGGTTTGCTGACATAGCAAACTACAAGGTAGGAAGGAAGATACCTCATGAATTTTCCAAGCAACAAATGAAGAAATTACTCAATGAAGCAAGGAAGTTCTTGTGGGATGAACCTTTTCTATTCAAGAGATGCTCTGATGGAATGATTAGGAGGTGTGTCCCTGAAAGTGAAATGAAGGACATACTATGGCATTGCCATGGCTCAGCATATGGTGGACACTTTGGACCAGAGAGAACAGCTGCAAAGGTACTACAGAGTGGGTTTTATTGGCCAACTATCTTCAAGGATGCCAGAGAGTTTGTTCACCATTGCAATGAATGTCAAAGAACTGGAGGATTAACAAAAAGAAATGAGATGCCTCAAAATTTCATCCTAGAAGTGGAGCTATTTGACTTATGGGGCATTGATTTCATGGGACCCTTTCCCCCTTCCTACTCTTTTAGATATATCTTGGTGGCAGTAGAGTATGTCTCAAAATGGGTGGAAGCCATAGCCACAACCACCTGTGACGCACAGATTGTCCTCCAATTCCTTAAAAAGCACATTTTCACAAGATATGGAGTGCCCAAGGGTCTTGTTAGTGATGGTGGTGGTCACTTTTGCAACAAACAGATGGAGAAACTCCTCCACAAATATGGAGTAATCCATAAAGTAGCTGGTGCAGGAATTATGAATCACACTTTTCACAACTCGTACCACTGACCAGCAAGTGCACTGGGTCGTCCAAGTAATACCTCACGTGAGTAAGGGTCGAATCCCACGGAGATTGTTGGTTTGAAGTAATCTATGGTTATCTTGTAAATCTTAGTCAGGAAGTCAATTATGTTTATCAGTTGAATTGCAAATAACCAAGAGAGCATGAATTAAAAGTTACTTGTTATGCAGTAATGGAGAATATGTTGGAGTTTTGGAGATGCTTTGTCTTCTGAATCTCTGCTTTCCTCTGTCTTCTGATTCACGCACGCACGTCCTCCTATGGCAAGCTGTGTGTTAGTGGATCACCGTTGTCAATGGCTACCTTCCATCCTTCCAGTAAAAACTACGCTCACGCGCTCTGTCACAGCACGGCTAATCACCGGTTGGTTCTCGATCCGGTTGGAATAGGATTTACTATCCTTTTGCGTCTGTCACTAACGCCCAGCCTTTAGGAGTTTGAAGCTCGTCACAGTCATTCAATCCTTGAAACCTACTTGCAATACCACAGACAAGGTTTAGACTTTCCGGATTCTCATGAATGCCGCCATCAGTTCTAGCTTATACCACGGAGATTCTGATTAAAGAATCTAAGAGATACTCATGAAAGCCCTGGATGTCTACTTTCCAACGCAATTAGAAGCATGCCATTTCGAGTTCTGTAGCTCCATAAAATTCACTTTGAGTGCAGGGAGGTCAGAATCCAACAGCATCAGCAGTCCTTTTTCAGCCTGAATCAGATTTTTGCTCAGCTCCTTCAATTTCAGCCAGAAAAATACCTGAAATTACAGAAAAACACACAACTCATAGTAAAGTCCAGAAATATGAATTTTTCCTAAAAACTAATGGAAATAAACTAAAAACTAGCTAAAACATACTAAAAACTATATGAAATTAACCCCAAAAAGCGTATAAAATATCCGCTCATCACAACACCAAACTTAAACTGTTGCTTGTCCTCAAGCAACTAGACAAATAAAATAGAAGACTAATAGGTTGAGAAGCAATAATATCTCAGAGTTTTTGAGTGAAGCTCAGATTCTAATTAGATGAGCGGGACTAGTAGCTGTTTGCTTCTGAACAGTTTTGGCATCTCACTTTATTCATTGAAGCTCAGAGTGATTGGCATCTATAGGAACTTAGAATTCAGATAGTGTTATTGATTCTCCTATTTCAGTGTGATGATTCTTGAACACAGCTATTTTATGAGTCTTGGCCGTGGCCCTAAGCACTTTGTTTTCCAGTATTACCACCGGATACATAAATTCCACAGACACATAATTGGGTGAACCTTTTAGATTGTGACTCAGCTTTGCTAAAGTCCCCAATTAGAGGTGTCCAGAGTTCTTAAGCACACTCTTCTTTTTGCCTTGGACCTTGACTTTAACCGCTCAGTCTCAAGTTTTCACTTGATACCTTCACGCCACAAGCACATGGTTAGGGACAGCTTTGGTTTAGCCGCTTAGACCAGGATTTTATTCCTGTAGGCCCTCCTATCCACTGATGCTCAAAGCCTTGGGATCCTTTTTATTTGCCCTTGCCTTTTGGTTTTAAGGGTTATTGGCTTTTTGCTCTTGCCTCTTGGTTTTAAGAGCTTTTGACTTTTTCTGCTTGCTTTTTCTTTTTCTTTCTATTTTTTTTTCTGCAAGCTTTGTTCTTTGCTGCTTTTTCTTGCTTCAAGAATCATTTTTATGATTTTTCAGATTATCAATAACATGTCTCATGTTCATCATTCTTTCAAGAGCCAACATATTTAACAGTCTTAAACAACAAATTCAAAAGACATATGCACTGTTCAAGCATTCATTCAGAAGACAGAAAGCATTGCCACCACATTTAACTAATTAGAATTTCTCTTATTAAAACTCAAAATTTTATTGCCTCTTATTCAAAAGATCTACTACTTTATTCATGTTTGCTGATGATGAGAAAAATAAACTATAGCTTAATTGGAGATAAAATCAAAATAGATACTAATTACTACTATATGACTCCTAAGGTAAACTTCTATAAGGACACTGTCACAGAGTTAAGGCAGAAATTGGAAATTAACAACCTTTATTCTGGGGGAACGGGGGTTCCTCTGATCCTTGGGGTGCTTGGTCCTACAAGAGAAGACTTTTGGCGCTTCAATTCCCTTAAGTCACGCCCCTGCTCCTCTTGTTCTTTAAACATATAGGTCAGCATTTGACTGTGTTCCTTCTGTTCTTTTATTATTTGCTCCATAGCTTCCCGTATCTTGGTAACGGACGTCTCAAGATACTCCCAGTATTCAGATTGAGGGATCTCTGGGAGGAATTCCTGTGCTCTCTTCTTGATGGGATCCTCCTGTGCTTGTTGTTTTTCCATTGATGCTTTGGTGATTGGCTTTTCAATTAGGATATACTCAGTTATTCCCATCCTTACTCCAGCGTCCTTGCAGAGCAGAGAAATCACGCTTGGATAAGCCAACCTGGCCTCTTTAGAATTTTTGTTAGCAATTTTGTAGAGTTCAGTTGAAATCAGCTGATGAACCTCCACTTCCTTTCCCATCATGATGCAATGGATCATCACTGCTCTTTTAACTGTGACTTCAGAACAGTTGCTAGTAGGCAACAGAGAACGCCCAATGAAGTCCAGCCATCCTCTGGCGACTGGTTTGAGATCCTCCCTCTTGAGTTGATTTGGGACACCCTTTGTGTTGGTGGTCCACCTGGCTCCAGGGATACATATGTCCTCTAAAATCTTATCCAGGTCAATGTCTGCTCTCATCATCCTCCTGTTGAAGGAGTCTGCATCATCCTTTAGCTGAGGTAGCTTTAAGATCTCCCTGATCTTGTCAGGGGTGGTATGAATAATCTTTCCTCTGACCATGGTCCGAAATTCATAGAATGCAGTTCCAGATAGTTTTTGCTTGTCAGTTTGCCATATATTAGTATAGAACTCCTGGACCATGTTCCTTCCCACTTTCGTTTCAGGATTAGCTAGGACTTCCCAATTCCTGATTCGAATTTGCTCCTGGATCTCCGGATATTGATCTTCTTTCAGATCGAATCTAACTTCTGGGATCACTGATCTTAGACCCATTACTTTAAGATAATGGTCTGAATATTCTTTAGATAAGAACTTCCCTTGATTCCAAAGTGATTTTGAAACGCTTTCTTTCTTGCCTCTTGGAGTGGGTTGTTCCTTTAGGAGCCATGATCTTAGTGATCTTGGATAAACACACCAAACTTAGAGATTTGCTTGTCCTCAAGCAAAGGAAAAGAAAGGAGAGGGATAGAAGGAGAGCTAGGTGCAATTGTTGATGGAGGAGGAGGGAGGCCGAACCCAAATTTAAAGGGATGGGGGTGGGTTTTCGAAAAATTGGAAAAGATAAGATAAGAAGATTGAGTTGAAAAAGATAAGATAGAAGATATAGTTTAATTTTGAAGAGATATGATAGATTTTTGAAAAAGATAAATCTGAATTTTGAAAAAGATAATATGGAGATTTGAAAAAGATATGGATTAGTTGAAAAGATTTTAGAGTGAAAAAGATAGATTTATTTTCAGAAAAGATTTGAAAAGAGTTGGGTTGAATTTGGAAAGATGGATTTTTAGAAATTAAGGATTTTAGAAATCAGGGTTCTTGACATGTTCATGTAAAAATCATGCATTGAAGCATAAAATTTGAAATTAAAATGGAAATACGTGTGGAAAAAAATGAATTTGGCTCCTCCCTGCCTTCCTGGCGTTTGAACGCCCAAACACTGCCTGTTTTGGGCGTTCAGCGCCCAATTGCTGCTCTCCTGGGCGTTCAATGCCCAGCTGCTGCCATTACTGGCGTTCAACGCCCAGTGGGTGCCCCTTTCTGGCGTTGAACGCCCATCTGCTACCATCACTGGCGTTCAGCGCCCAGTGGATGCCCATTTTGGGCGTTGAACGCCCAAAATGCACTTTTACTGGTGTTTTCTTGCCAGTGAGATCTTTTTCTCTGTTTTGTGTGCCGAGGTCTTCTGTAAATGATTATTTACCTTATTATCAATAAACTCTATATAAACAAATAAACATAAAAATAGAAATAGGGCAAAATGCTTAGAGGATTGTTGCCCCATGGCTGGGTTGCCTCCCAGCAAGCGCTTCTTTATTGTCTTTAGCTGGACCTTGCTGAGCTTTTAATCTAGCTTCAGCCTTGAGCATTCTTGCTCAATGTTGCCTTCAAGATAATGCTTGATTCTCTGTCCATTGACAATGAACTTCTTATCAGAATCAATATCTTGAAGCTCCACATAACCATATGGTGACACACTTGTAATCACGTATGGTCCCCTCCACCGGGATTTCAGTTTTTCGGGGAATAGCCTGAGTCTAGAGTTAAACAACAGGACCTTCTGTCCTGGTTCAAAGATTCTAGTTTTTTTATTTTTCTTTATAAAGCTTGGCATTTTCGAAAGCTGTGAATCTGAATTCACCTAGCTCATTTAGCTGGAGCAATCGTTTTTCTCCTGCTAATTTGGCATCAAAGTTTAGGAATCTGGTTGCCCAGTAGGCCTTATGTTCCAGTTCCACGGGCAGGTGACATGCCTTACCATACACGAGTTGGTATGGAGATGTCCCTATGGGGGTCTTGAATGCTGTCCTGTAAGCCCACAGAGCATCATCCAGGCTCCGTGCCCAATCCTTTCTACGGGTATTTACTGTTCGTTCCAGGATTCTCTTTAATTCTCTGCTAGAGACTTCAGCTTGCCCATTGGTTTGTGGATGATATGGAGTGGCCACCTTGTGGTGAATTCCTTACCGAACCATGGCAGAGTAAAGCTGTTTATTGCAGAAGTGAGTGCCCCCATCACTGATTAGTACTATAGGGACACCAAACAAGCTAAAGATATGTTTCTGGAGGAACTTCAGCACTGTTTTAGTATCATTGGTGGGTGTGGCAATAGCCTCAACCCATTTTGATACATAGTCAACTGCCACCAGAATATAAGTGTTTGAGTATGATGGTGGGAAAGGTCCCATGAAGTCAATTCCCCATACGTCAAACAACTCAATTCCCAAGATTCCTTGTTGAGGCATGGCGTAACCATGAGGCAGATTACCAGCTCTTTGGCAACTGTCACAATTACGTACAAACTCTCGGGAATCTTTATAGAGTGTGGGCCAATAGAAGCCACATTGGAGGACCTTGGTGCCTGTTCGCTCACCTCCGAAATGGCCTCCATATTGAGATCCGTGCCAATGCCACAGGATCCTCTGTGCTTCTTCTCTAGGCACACACCTACGGATAATTCTGTCTGCACATCTCTTAAAGAGATAAGGTTCATCCCACAAGTAGTACTTTGCATCAGTAATTAATTTCTTCTTTTGTATCCTGTTGTACTCCTTGGGTATGAACCTTGCAGCTTTATAGTTTGCAATATCGGCAAACCATGGTGCTTCCTGAATGGCAAATAAATGCTCATCAGGAAACGTCTCAGACATCTCAAGAGAAGGGAGGGACGTCCCTTCCACTGGCTCTATCCGGGACAGATGATCAGCCACTTAGTTCTCTGTCCCTTTTCTGTCTCTTATTTCTATATCAAACTCTTGCAGAAGAAATACCCATCTGATGAGCCTGGGTTTTGAATCCTGCTTTGTGAGTAGATATTTAAGAGCAGCATGGTCAGTATACACAATCACTTTTGATCCTACTAAGTATGATCTGAACTTGTCAATGGCGTAAACCACTGCAAGTAGTTCTTTTTCTGTGGTTGTGTAATTTTTCTGGGCATCATTTAGAACGCGACTGGCATAATAAATGACATGCAGAAGCTTGTCATGCCTCTGTCCCAATACTGCACCAATGGCATGATCACTGGCATCACACATTAGCTCAAATGGTAATGTCCAGTCTGGTGCAGAAATGACTGGTGCTGTGACCAGCTTAGCTTTCAGCGTTTCAAACGCCTGCAGGCACTTTGTGTCAAACACAAATGGCGTGTCAGCAGCTAGCAGATTGCTTAGAGGTTTTGCAATTTTTGAAAAATCCTTTATAAACCTCCTATAGAATCCTGCATGCCCCAGAAAGCTTCTGATTGCCTTAACATTGGCAGGTGGTGGTAATTTTTCAATTACCTCTATTTTTGCTTGATCCACCTCTATTCCCTTGTTTGAGATTTTATGCCCAAGAACAATTCCTTCAGTCACCATGAAGTGACACTTTTCCCAGTTTAAAACTAGGTTGGTCTCTTGGCATCTTTTCAGAACAAGTTTCAGGTGATCAAGACAGGAGCTGAATGAGTCTCCATATACTGAGAAGTCATCCATGAAGACTTCCAGAAATTTTTCCACCATGTCAGAGAAAATAGAGAGCATGCATCTCTGGAAGGTTGCAGGCGCATTACATAGCCCAAATGGCATCCTTCTATAAGCAAACACTCCGGATGGACATGTGAATGCTGTTTTCTCTTGATCCTGGGGATCTACTGCAATCTGGTTATAGCCTGAGTAGCCATCCAAAAAGCAGTAATAATCATGACCTGCCAGTCTTTCTAGCATCTGGTCTATGAATGGTAAAGGAAAATGATCCTTTCTGGTGGCTGTATTGAGCCTTCTGTAGTCAATACACATGCGCCACCCCGTAACTGTTCTTGTAGGAACCAGTTCATTTTTTTCATTATGAATCACTATCATGCCTCCCTTTTTTGGGACGACTTGAACAGGGCTCACCCAGGGGCTATCAGAAATAGGATAAATAATCCCAGCCTCTAGTAACTTGGTGACCTCTTTCTGCACCACTTCCTTCATGGCTTGATTTAGCCGCCTCTGTGGTTGAACCACTGGTTTGGCATTATCCTCCAATAGGATTTTGTGCATGCATATAGCTGGGCTTATGCCCTTAAGGTCACCTATGGACCACCCAAGAGCTGTCTTGTGTGTCCTTAGCACTTGAATAAGTGCTTCCTCTTCCTGTGAATTTAAAGCAGAGCTTATGATCACTAGAAAAGTGTCACCTTCTCCCAGAAATGCATATTTCAAGGATGGTGGAAGTGGCTTGAGCTTGGGTTTAGGAGGTTTTTCCTCTTTCAGAAGAAAGTTCAGAGGCTCTTTCATGTCTCCTGAATCCTCCAAATCAGGCCGAACATCTTTAAAGATGTCTTCCAACTCTGATTCGAGACTCCCAGCCATGTTGATCTCTTCTACCAAAGAGTCAATAAGATCAACTTTCATGCAGTCTGTTGATGTGTCTGGATGCTGCATGGCTTTGACAGCGTTCAACTTGAACTCATCATCGTTGACTCTCAGGGTTATTTCCCCCTGTTGGACGTCAATGAGGGATCGTCCAGTTGCTAGGAAGGGTCTTCCTAGAATGAGAGTAGCACTCTTGTGCTCCTCCATTTCCAGCACAACAAAGTCAGTGGGAAAGGCAAATGGCCCAACTCTGACAATCATGTCCTCAATCACGCCTGATGGGTATTTAGTGGAACCATCAGCAAGTTGGAGACATATCCGGGTTGGTTTAACTTCTTCAGTTAAGCCAAGCTTCCTGATAGTGGATGCAGGTATTAGGTTGATGCTTGCCCCAAGATCGCATAAAGCTGTCTTGGTGCAATTATCTTCTAATATGCATGGTATCAGAAAGCTCCCAGGGTCTTTAAGCTTTTCAAGAAAGCTCTTCAGAATGACTGCACTGTATTCTTCAGTGAGGAGAACTCTTTCTGTTTCTCTCCAATCCTTCTTATGACTCAAGATCTCTTTCATGAACTTGGCATAAGAAGGTATTTGCTCAAGTGCTTCTGCAAATGGAATCTTTATTTCAAGAGTCCTGAGGTAATCTGCAAAGCGAGCAAATTGCTTATCCTGCTCCTCTTTCCGGAGTTTTTGAGGATAAGGTATCTTGGCTTTATATTCTTCAACCTTAGTTGCTGCAGGTTTATTGCCTACAGAAGTGGTTGAAGAAGCCTTTTTAGAGGGGTTGTTATCAGCATTTGTGTGTGTCTGATCCCTCACTGGCACTTGAGTGCCAGAGTTAGAAGCTGGAGTGAAACTGGACGCCAGCTCCTTGTCTGCTCCTAGCGTCTGAACGCCAGAACTGTGCCCTTTTTGGGCGTTCAGCGCCAGATCCTGCCCATTTTGGGCGTTCAACGCCAGATCCTTGCCCATTTCTGGCGTTGAACGCCAGTCCTGCTGTATTTCTGGCGTTGAACGCCAGTTTTGGCCATGGTCTGGGCGTTCAGCGCCAGCCTTCCACCAATTTTCTGGCGTTTTAGCGCCAGAATTATTTTTCCCTGGGCTCTTACTGTCCTCAGGTGAATTTTGGGTGGTTTGCTCATTTCTTAGCTTTTTGCTGCCTTGAGGTGGGGTATTTAATGTTTTCCCACTTCTTAGTTGAACTGCTTGGCATTCCTCTGCTATTTGCTTTGACAGCTGCTGCTTTGTTTGCTTAAACTGTTCGTCCATATGTATATTAGCCATCCATGTCTCTTGTAACCTGTCTTTAAATTCGGCTAGCTGCTTTGTTAGAAAGTCCAATTGCTGATTGAATTCAGCAGCTTGTTTTACAGGACTGAGTTCAGCAGTTACTGTTTTAACCTCTTCATTCATGGAAGGGTTGCTGCTTAGGTACAGATGCTGATTCCTGGCAACTGTATCAATGAGCTCTTGAGCCTCTTCAATTGTCTTTCTCATGTGGATAGATCCACCAGCTGAGTAATCTAGAGACATCTGGGCTCCTTCTGCAAGCCCATAGTAGAAGATGTCTAACTGAACCCACTCTGAGAATATATCAGAGGGGCATTTTCGTAGCATCTCTCTGTATCTCTCCCAGGCATCATAAAGAGATTCATTATCTCCTTGCTTGAAACCTTGGATGTCCAGCCTTAGTTGTGTCATCCTTTTTGGAGGGAAATATTGATTCAGGAATTTTTCTATCAGCTGTTTCCATGTCCTTATGCTGGCCTTAGGTTGGTTATTCAACCACCTCTTAGCTTGATCTTTTACAGCAAATGGAAATAGTAATAGTCTGTAGACATCCTGATCTATTTCTTTATCATGTACTGTGTCAGCAATCTGTAGAAACTGTGCCAGAAACTCTGTAGGTTCTTCCCGTGGAAGACTGGAATACTGGCAACTTTGCTGCACCATGATAATGAGCTGAGGATTCAACTCAAAGCTACTGACTCCAATGGAGGGTATGCAGATACTACTCCCATATGAAGCAGTAGAGGGGTTAAAATATGACCCCAGAGTCCTCCTGGACTATTCATTTCCGCTTAGGTCCATGATGGAGAAAGGGAGATGATGTAAAATAGAAAAAATATTTTTATTTATTTATTTATATATTTATTTCGAAAATGAAATAAATTAAAATAAATAAAATTTGAGTGAAGATTTTCGAAAAACTGAGGAGAGAGAAAGTGGTTAGGAAGTTTTGAAAAGGATATGATAATAAATTTTGAAAAGTTTTAAATTTTGAAATAAAAAATCTGAATTTTTAGAAATATATTTCGAAAAATTGTTTTTAAAACAGAGAGAAAAGATATTTTTTATTTTTAAGAGGAAAGAGAAAAACAATAAGATAACACAAGATTTAAAATTTTTAGATCTAATGCTCCCTATTTTCGAAAATTTTGGAGGGAAAACACCAAGGAACACCAAACTTAAAAATTTTAAGATCAAGTCACAAGGAAAACTCAAGAACACGAAGAAAGAACACCAAACTTAAAATTTTTAGAAAACCAAACCAAAATTTTCGAAAATTTTAAGGAAAATCAACAAGAAAACACCAAACTTAAAGTTTGGCACAGGATCTAATAGAGAAATTATTTTTGAAAACTATTTTTAAAAAGAAAATAAGGATTCTAAAATTTTAACACGACAATAATAAGAGACTCTAAACAAAAAAAGAAATTTTTCCTAATCTAAGCAACAAAATAATCCATCAGTTGTTCAAACACGAACAATCCCCGGCAACGGCGCCAAAAATTTGGTGCACGAATTATGAATCACACTTTTCACAACTCGTACCACTGACCAGCAAGTGCACTGGGTCGTCCAAGTAATACCTCACGTGAGTAAGGGTCGAATCCCACGGAGATTGTTGGTTTGAAGCAATCTATGGTTATCTTGTAAATCTTAGTCAGGAATTTAATTATGTTTATCAGTTGAATTGCAAATAACCAAGAGAGCATGAATTAAAAGTTACTTGTTATGCAGTAATGGAGAATATGTTGGAGTTTTGGAGATGCTTTGTCTTCTGAATCTCTGCTTTCCTCTGTCTTCTGATTCACGCACGCACGTCCTCCTATGTCAAGATGTGTGTTGGTGGATCACCGTTGTCAATGGCTACCTTCCATCCTTCCAGTGAAAACTACGCTCACGCGCTCTGTCACAGCACGGCTAATCACCGGTTGGTTCTCGATCCGGTTGGAATAGGATTTACTATCCTTTTGCGTCTGTCACTAACGCCCAGCCTTCAGGAGTTTGAAGCTCGTCACAGTCATTCAATCCTTGAATCCTACTCGGAATACCACAGACAAGGTTTAGACTTTCCGGATTCTCATGAATGCCGCCATCAGTTCTAGCTTATACCACGGAGATTCTGATTAAAGAATCTAAGAGATACTCATTCAATCGGATATAGAACGGAGGTGGTTGTCAGGCACACGTTCATGGTTTGAGGAAGGTGATGAATGTCACGGATCATCACCTTCATCACAGTTAAGCGCGAATGAACATCTTAGATAGGAACAAGCGTGTTTGAATGGAAAACAGAAATACTTGCATTAATTCATCGAGACACAGCAGAGCTCCTCACCCCCAACAATGGGTTTTAGAGACTCATGCCGTCAGAGAATATAAAGTTTAGATCTAAAATGTCATGAGATACAAAATAAGTCTCTAAAAGTTGTTTAAATACTAAACTAGTAGCCTAGGTTTACAAAAAATGAGTAGACTATGATGGATGATGCAGAGATCCACTTCTGGGGCCCACTTGGTGTGTGCTGGGGCTGAGATTTAAGTGAGTCACTTGCAGAGGCCATTTCTGGAGTTGAACGCCAGTTTTTGTGCCAGTTTGGGCGTTCAACTCCAGCTTTTGATCCTTTTCTGGCGCTGGACGCCAGAATTGGGCAGAGAACTGGTGTTGAACACCAGTTTACGTCGTCTATCCATGTGCAAAGTATAAACTATTATATATTGCTAGAAAGCCCTGGATGTCTACTTTCCAACGCAATTAAAAGCATGCCATTTCGAGTTCTGTAACTCCAGAAAATCCACTTTGAGTGCAGGGAGGTCAGAATCTAACAGCATCAGCAGTCCTTTTTCAGCCTGAATCAGATTTTTGCTCAGCTCCTTCAATTTCAGCCAGAAAAATACCTGAAATTACATAAAAATACATAACTCATAGTAAAGTCCAGAAATATGAATTTTTCCTAAAAACTAATGGAAATAAACTAAAAACTAGCTAAAACATACTAAAAACTATATGAAATTAACCCCAAAAAGCGTATAAAATATCCGCTCATCAGTAGGCACACCTTACCACCCTCAAACTAATGGCCAGGCTGAACTAGCAAATAGGGAATTAAAGAAGATCCTAGAGAAAACAGTGGGAAGCACAAGAAAAGATTGGGCTAGGAAGCTAGAAGATGCATTATGGGCATATAGGACAGCTTTCAAAACTCCTATTGGCAAGTCACCCTTTCAGCTATTGTATGGCAAATCCTGCCACCTCCCTGTAGAGCTTGAACACAGAGCTTTTTGGGTCACTAAACTCCTCAACCTTGATTCCCAAGCTGCAGGAGAGAAAAGGTTGTTACAACTAAATGAGTTGGATGAATTCAGGCTAGAAGCCTATGAGAGTGCTAAGATATACAAGGAAAGAGCTAAGAGGTGGCATGATAAGAAGATCACAAAGAAGGAGTTCAAGCCAGGACAGCAAGTGCTCCTGTATAACTCAAGGCTTAAGATCTTCCCTGGCAAACTTAAGTCTAAGTGGACTGGCCCATACTTGGTGACAAAGGTTTTTCCTTATGGGAGTATTGAATTGCTAGATGAAGCCACAAAGAATCAATTCACAGCAAATGGTCACAGAGCAAAGCTGTACTTGGGAGGACAATGGGATAAGGAAAAAGAGGTTCAGAGCCTACAGCCTTCTTGAAAAGAATTGAAGGACGTCAAGCTAGTGACATTAAAAGAGCGCTTGTTGGGAGGTAACCCAACCAGAGGTAGTTTTCTTTTCATAGCCTTTTCAATAAAAATGTTGAATATTTGGTATGCATTGCAAGGAGCTAAGTTTGGTGTTACACACCAAAACAATTTAAAGGAGAATGAAGGATTATAAGTTTGGTGTTCCACCAAAACATCATTTAAAAACACATTCTCACTTCTTGCACAATACTAGCTCCAAGCAATCAAACAGATTATTCAATTACTTAATTGCTCTTCTAGTTTTAACTTCATAACCTTTAGCAAGAACACAAGATTTTACATATAGTTAACCTGTTGCATCAGAGGAAGTGGCAAGGAACTAACTTTGGTGTTCCCACACCAAATTAAATCCAAAAGCCACACTCAATTCATGCATACTAACCAGTCACCTAAGGGCTTGAGAAGCAAGCAACTTTTGAGAATTATGTAGGGAACTAACCACCAATTGAAGACATTATGCACCATGACTCAAAAGGGGACCAACAAAAAGAAGGACAAAAGAACTGCAAACCAATAGGTTGTATCTATACTTAACTTCAGCTGTTGAGAGATGCTATGATTTATATCTTGCTAAAGTGTTCATCTAGTACAAGTAGAATCAATTTTTTTTTGAAATAAATAAGCTAGTCTAAGTGTGTGCTTGTGTGTTTACTTTCACTTAACTAAATGCAAGCTTTATCCCCTGCATCTATAATTCAATAAAAGAAATGTTTGGAATGTGAAGTAAGATAGTTCTTTGTTAGCGGGAAGTACAATAATAGTGAGTGGTGGTATGTATGTATGTGTGATTGTATGATAGCTCACTTTTAGGGAATAAAAGGACTAGACTGTCTCCTTTTAAGTAGAAAATAGCTCACTGTCTATGAATCTCAACAAGATAAAAGTCCTTCGCTAAAAAGAAGAACAAAAAGATAAAAGAAAAAGCCAAAGGTGGCAGCAGGACAAAAGAAGAAAGAAAATAAAGCTAGACACCAATAGCTTGAACCTTAGAATATATGCCTGTGGTGTTTTTGTACTAGGATCTGCTTGGATTATTAAGTTCTTTGGAGTGCATCAACACTTGGTAACTTGGGTTAACTAACCCGGGATTATCAACTGAAAGTCCACTATCAAGAGCAACCTAGTTACAAGGCATTTAGTAACCCAAAGAGGTGCTGGGCATCAATGTTCTAAATAGGAATGTGAGCCAAGTGTCTATAGTGAATAATGTGTCAAGCATGAATGAAGAAAAGAGCTTGTTACACATGACACTGAACTAAAGCTTATAAAAAAAAAGGGGGAAACAGTGACCAAGGACAAAGTAATAAGTGAGAGGTCATAGCAGTGTGTTACTTGATGCTTGGAGGATACTTTCTAGGCCTAAATATCAATAAGAAGTGAGTGTTTACATATCTACATGAAACCCCATGAGCTACCAATAATACTCTGCTAGCATAAACATCCTCTTCCTTTTCATTCTTTCTTCTCAATAATTCCTATCTTGCTTGGGGACAAGCAAGCTTTAAGTTTGGTGTTGTGATGACAAGTCATCTTAGCCTAGTTTCACTAGTCTTTTCTTTTGTTTTCAATTGATTTTATGCACTTTCTTGAACCATAAGTAAGCCAATTGGGTAGAATTTCATGTTTCCGTGATTCAATCAACCATAGATAAATTAATGCATTTTCATGAGATTTTGTGCTATAATTGTCATATATTATGAAAGAAACACAATCTCATGATTTGGAGCATAGCTTTGATTGTTTTGATTGATTGATGATAGGTGAAAAGAGTTTTGAAGAAGGTTGAAGAAAGAAGGAATGGCTAGGAGCAAGAGAGAACAAAAAGCTTGAGCCAAAGCTTGCCTCAAGCTTTAGCTCAAACTTTTGGAAGAGTTGAAAACACCCTGGATGGAGCAAAAGCTTGCGCCAACGTTTGCCTCAAACTTTTTGGCAAACGTTGGCACCACAAAACAAACACCCTGGAGGAAAAAGCTTGCGCCAACGTTTGCCTCAAGCTTTTTGGCAAACGTTGGCGCCACACATGCATACAAGGTGATCCACGTTTGGCTTAAAGTTTGACCTCAAACTTTAGCTCAAACATGGATAGCAGCAAAAGGGGGTGGCTGGTATAAAAAGCTTGAGCCACAGTTTACCTCAAACTTTGACTCAAGCTTTTGTGCTTTATGTCCCGATTCACAATGGGTTTCTCTCCAACTCCAAGTGCAATCAACGGAGGCTTTTATCAACCCAATTCCATCAAGAGCAAAGGCCCAATTCAAGGCTTGAAGACCATTTGAAGAAAGTGTATAAATAGCTTAGGATTTAAGTTTTCCGAGAGCTTTTCTTTGAGAATTCTTAGAACACTTAGAGAGAGAGAGCTAACCTTTACATTTTAGTTGTTGTTTTTTAGAATTCAAGAGAATTAGGAAGGAGAATTGATCTCTCTTTTTCCTTGTTCTTGCTCAGCACTCTTTACTTTTCTTGCTTTGGATTTTGGGTGGAGAATTGAAGAACTTCTGTTTCAATCTTACCTTGAGATCTTGTTTAATTTTCTGCATAATTAAATTTCCATTTCTATTAATTGCTTCTTCTTCTACTATTTCTACAATTTACTTTTCTTCAATTCCTTTGCAATTGTTCTTGCTGGATCTAGGAAGGCAGTGAGATCTAGACTTGGCTATCTAGTCTCTTGAGTCCTGAGATCTACCGCTTTCAATTTAAATTTCCTTGTTTCATTGCTACGCCAAGCTTATTTTCATTTTCATTCAAGATCTGGTTTAATTGAGTCCATCTGTTACATTTCTGTTTGTTGAATTTTACTTTTCCTTGTTTAAATTCTGCAAATCCACTTCCCAATCCCCTTTATAATTCAAGCAATTTACATTTCTTGCATTTTAAGATTCTGCAATTTACATTTCTTGCGTTCTAAGTTTCTATCATTTAATTTCTTGTTCTTTAAGATTCAGCACTTTTATTTTCTGCCCTCTTTAATTTCATGTCAATTGTCCCTCTCCCTTTTAAATTTCATGCAATTTAGCTTCTGTCAAATACAAACCACTCAAATCAACTCTTGATTCGCTAGACTAAGTCATCCACTAAACTAAAATTGCTCAATCCTTCAATCCCTGTGGGATCAACCTCACTCCTGTGAGTTTTATTACTTGATGCGACCCGGTGCACTTGCCGGTTAGTTTCGTGTTGGATCGTTTTCCACACATCAACTACCAATTAACTTGGTAGTAGGCTAGTGTCAATGGCTATCAAATTGACCACTAAGGGTTCCCAAGTCATCAAATCCATTAGACCCAATGACTCAAGCTTTCCCAATTCCCTTAGCCTAGGCCAAGAGTGAAGAGAACTACTCCATAATCAAAAGAAACATTTCATCAAACACATGGTACGCGTTCATAAAAGATCTAATTAAATTGCAATTAAATTGGAACTAACAAGTACCCACTAACAATTATCAAAATACAATCACTCAAATAACACAATTAATCATGGAAGTCATCAATGCAACAATAACAAATCAAGATCTACAAGATTCATAAAATGGGTATAAAATGACAAACAACAAAGAAACATAAAACTATCACAAGATCTAAACAAAATTATAATAGAGAATTCAAATAAAACAATTAAAACTAGTAATTAACAAGATCCAATTCAGAATTCAACAAGGGAAGATCAAATTAAAACTAGATCTAGAGAGGAACAAAGGTTTCTCTCTCTAGAAGAACAAAAAACCCCAAAAACTAACTAAAATTGTGTCTAAGTGTAAAATGATTGATCCCCCCTTTTCCCCTAGCATCCTTGGGTCTTTTCCATGCAGAAACAGCTTGAATTTCGGCCTGATGAGCCTCAGAAATCGCCAGGCACGATTTCCTTTAATGAGGTCACGTGCATCTTTCTGCGCGTGTGCGCCGATTGCTTTTGTGATCCACGTGTGCGCGCCATGTGCGCGTGCGCGTCGGTGGGAATTCTCTGATCCGCCAGATGCGTCCATCCTTGCGCACCACTTCCAACTATCCTCATCCACGCGTGCGCATGAAGTGCGCGTGCGCATCGGTGCTGAAGTTCCCAAAATCCAAATCTTCATGTTCCTTCCTTTTGTGCATGCTTTCTTTCTCTCTTCTAGGCCATTCTTGTCCTATAAATCCTGAAATCACTCAATAAATACATCACGACATCGAATGACAATAAAAGAGAATCAAAATATAGCAATTCTAAGGCAAAATAAGCATATTTTTAATCATGGAGCAATATTAGGAAGAGAACACAAAACCATGCATTTCTTGTGAATAAGTGTAAGAAATATTGACAAAACCCCCCAAATTCTACACAATATAAACCACAAAATTGGGATTTATCAAATCTCCCCACACTTAAACCAAGCATGTCTTCATGCTTAAAATAAAAAGACCAAGGATCATGGTAAAAAAGGGTTTATGAAATACAAATTTCCTAAATGAATGTATGCAACTAAAGTAAAATCATCTATCTACTTGGTCAAGGGTAAATCTATCCTCCAAGAACACATATAAGCATATGGGGTGAAAGTGATATGTAGTTCATGAATCCTACCAATTTGAACATCAACATGAAGTGCATATAACTTGCTAGATGAACGCTTGTGAAAGCCGGGAACAAGGAGTTGAGCATCGAACCCTCACTGGAAGTGTATCCGCTCTTATTTGCTCGAGTGTATAGGGTTCATCACTCAATCCTCTCCTAATCATGCTTTCCAATATTTGTCTTTCATCTAACAATCAACAATTACTTAATGCATGCTTACAAGTATCATGAGGTCTTATTCATGGATTGTAATGAGGCTAGGGTGAAGGTAAGGATGTATATGGTCAAGTGAGCTTAAAATTTGAATCCTTGGTTAACTTAGGATCCCACTAGACACATAGAACAACCTATAAAACTATAATACAATACCTAGCTACCCATACGTTTCACTTTTTGCATACTCATGCATTCTTTTCAGTTCACATCCCATATGCATTGGTATTATTACTTTGTCTTGGGGCATTTTTGTCCCCTTTCATGGCTTTCTCTTTTTCTATTTTTATTTCTTCTATTTTTCTATTTCTTTTTCTTACATTCTCATATATACATAAAAAAAATTTGTTGTTGTTTTTTTTTTCTTTTTTTTTGGTCCCCTTTTTCTTGGGGTTTCATGTACAAAAGTTTCAATGCACATGGCTCAATCATTCAATACACAATATGTTCCCACTTCCTAAAATTTTCAATTACAATTACAAATACACACCTTTATATCTACCCAAGTTCCCAAGTACACCCTCCCAATTGAATGACACACACCCTAACTTACCTAAGCTAATCAAGGATCCAAATCTAGGGACATTCATTGTTTTTCACTTAGGGTTGTTGATGTGCTCTATTTAAGAACAAAGAGGGTTTATCATAGGCTCAAAAACGGTTAGCAATGGTAGATAAAAGGGTTAAGGTCATTTGGAAAAAGTGACTATTGAAATGATGGCCTCAATCATGTAAATGCATTCATACACAAAGTAATGGACATATAGAATCAGACAAAGCAAGGATTACAATCATAGAGAGAGAATAATGCACACAAGAATGGGAGATAGTGGTTAGAAGATGTAACCACACAATAGGCTCAAAACTCGCATGCTTGTGTTCTTAGCTCAATCACTATGTTCCAAATTACATTCTCGAAGCAAGTTTATCGCAAAAAAAATTTTTAAATTGGTAGGGTACCCCAAAACAGAGCTTTTTGGGGAAGAAGTTATTATTTTGACCAAGTAACTCTATAGGAACTAACTATCATGCAAGGAGTATTTACAAGCAAGACTGACTACACATGCAATGTACTAACTACTAAGCAAAAGATAAATCCATGGGTGTTGAAAGCAAGAGATTGTTACTCATGGAGATCGGTCGAACGACCTCCCCACACTTAGAATTTAGCACGGTCCTCCGTGCTACCAACAATGTGCAAAGGACGGTCGGGACCGGAACCTTCACTATCCCCTCCATCAGAGCTCCCAGCACTTGGGTTTGAGGTAGATGTGAATATTTCGGGTTCCTCCATGCTAGAGGTAACACAACGCAGAAGCTTCTTGATGTAAGTATATCGGCGTTGGTTGCGCCTCTCATATCTATCAATCTTCTGGTGTAGATCTTCTATCCTTTGATGTGTGGATCTTTGCCGTGCTGGTGAGGATGAGGTAGAAGGAATAGTAGATGGAAGGGTTATGTCAAGGCTTGGGTTATTCATGGGAAAATGTAAGTATTTTCCGCTTGGGACCACATCGCCCTTAGCCAAAATTATAGCCTTCGTGTCCATATCTTCCCAAGGAACACTCGCAACAGCAACTAAATCAGATACCAATGCTGGAAATGGCAAATTGCCCCGGGCGTGGACTTGTCCCATCGCTTACTTGACAAGAAGCGGAATGTTCACCGGTCTCTCCGTGAGAATACACCAAACAAGCAAAGCAAGATCCGCCGTGAAGGATGACTTGTGGGTGCTAGGCAGCACATAGTGGGAAAGGATCTGGGCCCAAGCTCTAGCTTCTACAGTGAGGAAATGAGCGTCAATGCACTTTGGCCTCATCCAGAGTCGACCATGGATCCAAAATGCCTCTGGTTCAGCAATGACTCGGAAAATCGAGTCCCAATCAAATCCAAACTTTTCTCGCTGACGTAAGACCTCTTGGTAGCCATCCATGTCACTTGGTACTGGTAAGACATTAAGCACATGCTGAATAGCCTCTTCTGAAACTGATACTTGCTTCCAGCGCACATATACCGATTGAAGGGAGGGAAGATGGTAGTTAGTGTAGAGTTCTACCACCCATGAGAGGTTGACCTCTTGTGGTTTTCTCAGAAGAAACTCTCATCCTCGCCATTCAATGCGGGGTAGAATAGAAGGAGCAACCTTGTCCGGCGGAGCGAGTAGATGCTCGGCATGATAGTTCCTCTCAACCATGGCGGGGAACACAAGTTCATAGAAGCGGTTGGGGAACTTTGAAGAATCTTTTGCCGGTTTGCTCTTCTCATTTTCATCAATAGGAGCGGGTGCCTTCGCTTTCTTAGATAGGGGTTTGGCTCCTAATGAAGAGTGCGCCTTAGAGTTTGACCTTTGGGGTGCCCTCTTTGCGGCCGGTTTCCTTGAAGCTTTCTCCTTGCCTTTCTTGGTGGCCATCCTGAAAAAGGAAGGGAAAAAGGAAAGCATTGAACCCAAAGAATCATCTCAACAAACACATGCAAGTGAAAGATAGTACCCACAAGAAATAATGCAACAAAGTAGTCATAGAGACATGGGTCACAACACTTGGCATGGGATGCAAGAGAAAGTAGGGCATGCAAAATGGTATCAGAAGAATAATCTCAAGCATCCATAACAAAGACCAAGTCAAGTTCAATGAGTATCGAATTAGCAAGTAAGAAGCAACGTGGACTCGATGCATTTAGAAGACAACAAGTGAGTGAGGAGGGAGCACCAAATTAAAAATACATGATTGAAATAAACCAAAATGGCATATGTGCATTTCCTCGAACACTTGGTGTACAATTATCAAGCAATGAGCAATTATGAGATACTCATCCAAATTGAATCCCAAAATGAAGTATCAATCATCACACAGAATCACTTACATGACAAAGATAATGAGAGACAACAAGAAAATCTATCAAAGAAAATTCAAATTCAAATTCACCATCCATGTAAAAACAAGAAAAAGGAAAAGTAAGCAAACAAAAAGCAAGTAGTATAATCATGTAACTAAAAGAGAAAATAAGTAAAACAACAAGAAAAATCTAACTAGAAGAAGAGATTATGCAAAGAAAGTAATAGATGAGATATGGAAGAAGTAGAACCTTGAGAAGGAGAAAAGAAGAAAGTGAGGTTCTCTTCTTGTGAGAATGAGAATGAGAGAAGAAGTGTAGGGCCACCGGAAGCGGTGGTGGTCACCGGTAAGAAACCGGAGATGGTGGTGGTGGATTGTGGAAGAAGAAGAGAAGAAAAGAGAGGTAATGGAGAAGGAAGAAGAAAGAAAGAAGAAAGAAAGTGGAATAGAGGCAGGGGTGCGCCGCTTTAAAACTGATTTGCGCGACCGGCGCGCACGCGCACGGTGTGCTAGCGCGTCGGTGAGGGTTGGACAAGGGACGCGTACACGTCAATGGCGCTGACGCGCGAGTACATCTGTGCCCCTAGCATGAGATTGGCACAAAGTTGGCCTAAGTCTCGAGTAATTTGTACCAGAATTGGCATGCAGCATAGGCGCGGGAACGCGCACAGTGCGCGGACGCATGCCTGAGTGGATTGGCGACCGGCGCAGACCCGCGCAGTGCGCGGACGCATCGGTATGGGCACAGGCTAGGCACAAGTGTAGCACAACTCTCTGGTTTTTGTACCAGGGAGTTCTTATAGCGCCATCGGCGCATGCGCGCACAGTGCGCTTGCGCGTCGATGGTCAAATTGCAAGGTGCGCGCACGTGGCACATACGCGGACGCGTGGATGCCTAGCACGAAATGGGCACAAAGTGGGCATGACTCTCGGGTTTTTGGCCTAAGAGTTTGAGATACACCTCTGGCGTGCGCGCGCACGGTGCGCTCGCGCGCAAATCCCCTTTTTCCTTGCTTTTTTTTTTACAACATAGAGAAAAGCTATTCTACACATTCTTAGCAGGTGTTTAAGCTAGTGGGCAAGAAAACACTTAAAAATTTCATGCACTATTTGAGACAAAGTATTTTCTCTAACTTCAACAATTCATCCATACCAAAATAAGGAAATCTATATGAACATCCTAATCATCCAACAAGATCAACAAAACTAGCAATCCTATGCAATCAACAACATCAAGAAGTCACAAAATTCACAAGAATCTAAAGCTAAAAACAAGATGGTATACACAAGGAAGATCTTACCATGGTGGGGTGCCTCCCACCAAGCACTTTTCTTTAACGTCCTTAAGTTGGACGCTCAGTCGCTTAAGCTTCTCCTCCTCTAGGTGCATCCGTTAGCAGGAACACCTCTAGCTCTTTTGGGAGCTTGTAGCCATGGTACTTCTTCACTCTATGTCCATTCACCTTGAAAGTTGCTTCACTTTTAGGATCAAACAATTCCACCACTCCATAGGGCTTTATCTCCTTCACCTTGAAGGGTCCTTCCCATCTAGAATGGAGCTTGCCAGGCATAAATTTAAGCCTCGAGTTGTAGAGGAGAACCTCATCACCTTCTTGGAAATCCTTCTTCCGGATGTGATGGTCATGAAATGCCTTAGTCTTTTTCTTGTAAATCCGGGCATTCTCATACGCTTTGTTCCTCAAACACTCGAGCTCCTTGAAGAACTGAAGATTGATGGTTTAGAAGTTATAGTAAACTCTCGTTGCAAGAATAGATTCTAAACCAACAAAAGTCCTTTCTTACAAACGTTTTGGTTGTCACAAGTAACAAACCCCTAAATAAATTCATAACCGAAGTATTTAAACCTCGGGTCGTCTTCTCAAGGAATTGCAGGGAAGTATGTTCTTATTATTGGTTATGAGTCTTGTAAATTGGGGGTTTTGAAAGTAAGAAACCAGTATGTTAAATGATAAGAAAAATAAAATAGAAATAATAAAATAAACTCTTGGCAAGGTATTAGAATTGGAAGTCCTATCCTTATCAATTGTGATGAGAATTGGATTTTAATCCCACTTTGTTAACCTCTAACTATGAAGGTAAATCAAGTGGATTAATTAGCTTAATCCTCAGGTCCTAGTCAATTTCTATGGAAAGACTAGAGTTATTGGAGCAACTCTCAATTTCAACCACTGCTTTATTTGACAGCTCAAGCGTTACCAATTACTTAACCCAAGCCAAAAGGGAGAAAATATCTAAATTAAATTAAGAGCATCAATATAAATAAAGCAAAGCAATCTTAAATCTGAAATACCTCAAATAATATTAATTAAGAAAATCATAACATGAATGTAGCATAAGCCAAATTGAAAAGATAAATAATAATTAAAAGTATATAATAAAAGTAGAAAATAAATAAGAGGAACATTGAACCTGTGATGAAGAAGAAATAATCCTAAATCCTAAACTAAATCCTAAGAGAGAGGAGAGAGCCTCTCTCTCTAAAAACTACATCTAAAACTAAAATTATGAATTATGAGCTTGTTTTTATGAATGAATAGATTTTTCCACTTTATAGCCTCTAATCTGTGTTTTCTGGGCCGAAAACTGGGTCGAAAACAGCCCAGAAATTGATGGAGAAGAAATCTGCCACGCTGATTTTCGTCATTGCAATGCGTCCGCATGGAGCACGCGTTTGCGTCACCTAGCGTCAGGGAAACTATGGCATATTATATATCAAATCGAAGCGCCGGACGTTAGCTTTCGAACGCAACTGGAACCGCGTTGTTTGGACCTCTGTAGCTAAAGTTATAGCCGTTTGAGTGCGAAGAGTTCAGGCTGGACAGCTTAGCAATTTCTCCAACTTCTTGTATTTCTTCCGCTTTTGCATGCTTCCTTTCCATCCTCTGAGCCATTCCTGCCCTGTAATCTCTGAAATCACTTAACACACATATCAAGGCATCTAATGGTAATAAGAGAGGATTTAAACATAGGGAACTTAAGGCCAAAGAAGCATGTTTTCAATCAAAGCACATAATTAGGAAGGCAAATGTAAAACCATGCAAATAGTATGAATAAGTGGGTAAAGAGTTGATAAAAACTACTCAATTGAGCATAAAATAAACCATGAAATAGTGGTTTATCAACCTCCCCACACTTAAACATTAGCATGTCCTCATGCTAAGCTCAAGAGAAGCTATAAGAGAGTGAAGAGGAATGGTAGAAAGTATGAAACGCAATCCTATCTATATGAATGCAACTATATGCTAAGATGTTTCTACCTACTTGGTTTAAAAGTAAATAAATTCTCCAAGAATAAATATGAACTGGATTTCACTAATTCAAATCATAAAAATGAAGTACAAATAGACTTGTAGAAGAAAATAGCTCATGAAAGTCGGGAACAAAGAATCGAGCATCGAACCCTCACTGGAAGTGTATGCACTCTAATCACTCATGTGTTTAAGGTTCGATTCTCTCAATTCTCTACTAATCTTGCTTTCTAAGTGATGGTATTTTTGTGGAAAACTGAATTTCCCAAAACACCTAAAACTCACCGGCAAGTGTACCGGGTCGCATCAAGTAGTAAAACTCACTCAGAGTGAGGTCGATCCCACAGGGATTGATGGATCAAGCAACTTTAGTGGGTGATTAGTTTAGTCAAGCTAACATTGAAGTGAATTGTGTGAATTTGGTGCCAACAGAAAGTAAATGACAATGAATTTAAAGTTGCAGAATGTAAATTGGCAAGTAGCTTAAAGAGCAAGAAATGTAAATTGCAAGAATCTTAAATGACAAGAAATATAAATTGCATGAAAAGTAAAGGGGCTAGTGTGTTTGAAATTAAAGAGAGCAATAGATCACATAACTGGAAATTTAAAGTGCAAGAAGAATAAATTGGGGACATGTGAGCAGAGAAGTAAAATTGCAGTGAATAAGAACTTAGAGCAATTGCAGGAAATGTAAATTGGAAGCAATGAAACAGAAAGTAAAAATGCTTGGAGAATTTTAAAAATAGAAAAGCAATGCTTAATTTGCAGCAATTTAAAAGTGGTTCAAGATCTCAGGAGTGGAAGAGACTAGAAAACAAGTCTAGATCTCAAATCCTTCCTTGATCCAACAAGAACAATTGCAAAATGAAAATGGAAGAGTAAATTGTAGAAGAGGAACAAGATGAAAGTAATCAAGGAAACTCAGATTTTATGCAGAAGAGGAATAAGAGATTTCAGATCAAGTGAAACAGATTTCCTTCAATTCTTGATCCAAAATTTAAAACAGAATGGAAAACTAAAGAGAGAGAGCAAAATGAAAACTAAAGAGTGCAAAACTCCCTATTGGAGCCAGCCTCCATACAATTGAGCTTCCTTTTGAAAATGAGAGTGATGCCTTTATATAGGCTTTTTACAAAATAAAATGAAATTGAAATGAAAAACAAATTAAATGAAAATCCTAATTCTAGCTTGTTCTTGTGCCTTTGAGTGATGATGTGGGCTTTGCTTGATTTGGATTTGAAGAGAGATGGGTTTGGTTGGCCTTGATTCAATTTGGTGAAGAATTGAATTTAAATAGAATTTTGGTTGAATTTTGGCCCATGGGTGACACTCCCAGGGGATGGCTCAGTTGAAATAGTGAACTGAGCTCTCCATTTGCTTGTGGCGTGCTAATTTGTGTGCCAGCCCCTTGTCTGTGTCAAATTTTGTGCGCATGGCTTTGCTCCTTGGCGTGCCAAAATGTGAAGAGTGTGGAGGGAGTAGTGCTCAGTTGGAAGAGTTAACTGAGCTTTCCTTTGTGTGCCTTGGTAGCGCTCCACCTTTGAGTGTGAGGTCATGTGTTCGAACCTTGGTGGAAGCCTTCTCCAAATGTTGCACTTTGATTTTCCTTGAGGAGAGCCCGAAAAAGCTAAGTTGAGAAAGTGAACTGAGCACTATTTTGCTCTTGCCTTGCTTTCCTTGTGTCTCCCCCTTCGAGCCTTGGTGAAGCCACTTTGGTTTATTTTTGCTTGTTTTTGGTCTTTAAAGATGCCTTTCACTTGTGCCTTAATTTCATGCCAAATATGGACTATTATACATCGTTGGAAAGCTCTGAATGTCAGCTTTCCAACGCAACTGGAAGCACATCAATTGAACGTCTGTAGCTCAAGTTATTGCCCTTTGAAGGAGGCATGGTCATGCTGTAAACGCCCAAGTTTTAACTTAGCGAAATTTCTTGCCTCCAAGCACATTTTTCTTGTACGGCAAAGCTAAGTTCACTTAGTGAACTGAGCTTTATGTGCTGATTGTTCATGCTTCCTTGATTTGGTCATGGACCACGCTTTTAAAAGCGTGGCCTAAGGCTCTAAAGTGTGCTCCAACTTCAACGTGTGCCCCAAAGCTCTTTTTTTCTCCTTTTTAGCTTATTTTGTGCTTCTTTGCTTCTTTTTCTTCTTATTTCCTACCAAATTTATAAAATTAAAAGATCAAAGAAATATACCATTTAAGCATAAAAGAATACAATATTTAAGCACTAATCATCAATTTCTTGTATGAAAAAGCATAGAAAAACATGACATGTTGACATGTCATCACAACACCAAACTTAAACCTTGCTTGTCCCCAAGCAAGAAAAGAATCATGCAATAAAGAGTGACAATCCAAGGTGAGAAGAATAGCAAGTTAATGTTCATGGCAAGCTAGTTTTCTATGCATGCTACAATCACAAAAGAAATATAAAGGATTGATGCTTCTATCTAGCTCAATTTATGAAATCTTTTCCTTATAATTCTTCCTTGAAACAAGCTTTTGATTTTCTTATTAGCTTCTTCTTTTGGGTGCTTTGTCCCATGAGTTGATAACAAAGCTACGACTTCTAAATGCTTTGTTTTCAAGTATTACCACTTGATACATAAGCACCACAAGCATTTAATTAGAGGATTTCATTAAGCTCATTTTTCTTTTCTTTTCTTGACTCTCTAATCATTGATGCTCAGAACCTTGAGCTTTGAGGGAGTGATTTTGCACTTGAGCCTAGCCTTGACTTCTAAGTGTTTTGTTTTCAAGCATTTGGCTTGATATATAAACACCACAAGTACTTAACAAATAAATTACCATTGGTACTCAGAGCCTTCAGCTTTCTCATTCTTTCCCTTTTTCTTTTCTTGCCCTTTTTTTTTTTTTTTGCTTTTTTTTTTCAAGGTTTTCATGATTTCAAAAGATTTCACAAAATGTCCTAGATGAAAACTTCAATTAAATAAAATCTAATGCAATTGAGCAACAATCAAACATACTAGCTTTCCAATACTTGTATGCACATGCTAAGATCTTCTTTAATTCCTTGTTTGTTTATGTTCATGATGCTTTATTGCTTTTGAACTTTACAAAACTCAAGTTGGTAGTCATAATGGCATGGCAACATGTTACAAATTAACATTCAAGCTATGCTTATTTCATACACACATGTAAATAGAAAAGATGAAGACAATCATGCAATTTAAGTGTTGTAAACAAATGAGAAGAAAAGGAACTCTACAACCTTGTAGTTCATCTTTGTTATTGTTGTCCTTTTCGTCTATTCTTCTTGTTTCCCTTGCCAAACTCAGAATGCTTGCTTATCCTCAAGCAACAATTAGAACAATGGCTATGGGGCTAAGATGGATCATGAATGTCTTACACAATGAAAAGTTAGTAGTACATGTGTTTAAGCAAGCAAAATTAAAGATAATAATCAAGGCACAAGAGACAGAGACATTGTGATTGCAAACATAAGAAGGTGTGCATGATACATTGCATAAAGATATAAGTGGCACACCAAACTTAGTGTGACACTTTCACTTGGAATTAATGCAAGTATCTTGTAAGAATTGGAACCAAATTTTGTTGCATAGCAACACCAAACTTAGAATGCAATCATATGTCAATTTATTTGAATTAAAACTAAGTAAGTGAAACTGTTATTTGTTAAGTACAATCACCAAGCCAAGAATCTGTCATGTATAAAGCTCTCTTGGTAATGTATTAACAAACACAGTAAGTAAGCAAACTAAAATGAAAGCATTTAAAAAAACAGAAAAATGACTAAAGAAAGTGGAATGAAAAAGTGTCAAATTAAAAGAGAAAAATAAAACTGCAGAGGCATTATGATTATGCAGATAAGTAATGTTGCTTGAATGAATTGCATAGAAAATAAGTGGCACACCAAACTTAGAATCTTAGTGTGTCACTTTTATTTTTGATTTGATGCAATCATCCAAAAAGATTGAAAACAATTTGTTGCAAGGCAACACCAAACTTAGAATGTAACCATATGCCAATTTATTGAATTTAAACAAAGCAAAGAAAAAGAAAACAAAGCAGAGAAGAAATGTTACCTATGGTTGGGTTACCTCCCAACAAGTGCTCTTTTAGTGTCATTAGCTTGACATGTTGTTCTTCACTTTCTTCCTCTTCTTCCAGTTTGTTAAGAGGAATGACCTCAAAGGAGGGAAAGATTCAGCTAGTGTCCCTTGTCTTGGCCTTTCCTCAGCAAGCTTCCTTTTGCAAATGGCTTGATTGATCTTGCTTGCTGGATTAGGGACAGAATTGGTGTTCTTGCTAGTTGCCTTCACTTCTTTGGATTCAAGACTTGGTTGCTGTGTGATTATTGGAGTTTTGTATTCATCCAGAGCCTTTTGAATTGGTGGTTCCATGTACTTCTCTGCTTCACTTGAGTTTGAAATTCTTTGGTTGTCTTTCTCACTTTCTTGCTCTTCCACTTCCTCCCTTGCACTCAACATTTGACTTAATAGCTTTTTCATTGAGGAGGTTTGTTGATCTTCCCAACATTTCTTCATCTCTTCTTCATATTTTTCAATCATAGATTCAATTGTTGAGAGTTTTTGGGTCAGGGACGTTTGTGAGAGTTGTGAGTCTTCATGTTCCCTTGTCATCTCAAGGACAATTTCATTTTCAACCACCTCATTCTTTATTGAAAATTCACTTGATGCAGTAGCCTCCTCATCTTGCTCTTCCACTTTATCCTTCACATCCATCAATTGGTCTTCATTTTCCTTGCTTTGTATTTCTAAGTGTTTCTATGTGTCCTCCAATTGCTCATCCGTCTCCTGAGAAATGATTTCTAGTTCTCTCCAGAATTGTTGTTGTTTCTCCACAAGTCTGTTGAATCTGGACTCAAACATTGAGAATCTTTGGCTCGTGGAAGTTTGTGTTGGTTGTGAGTCTTGGGATGGTTTTTGTGTTGAGGCATAGTCAAGTGATGAAGAATTTTCAGATGAAAAACTGGAAGGTAAGGTTGGACAGTTTTGCATAAGTGAATTGAAGGCACGTTCAAGTGAAGATGGCTCTTGATAAGTGGAATATGGGCTCTCAAATGTTTTCTGGTTTTGCTCCTCCCAGCCACCATTAGAATAGCAGCTTGCATCATTTTGTGGTGGAGGAAGATATCCCATATGATTCTCTTGCTCATCTTGTGTTTCTGAAACAAATCTCCAGGATTGGAGTGCTCAGACTTTGTATTTTCTTGGTGATATTCCCAGCCACCATTAGAGATTGGTGATGGTGGGTAGTATCCCATAAAATTTGATTGATCATAAGATGAGTTGAACTCCATTTGAATTTTGGAAAACACAACACCAAGGAAAATTGAAATTACTCATATCAGATATGAGAATTTCTTAGTGAGGCAAAAACTCAAACACCTTGGTTTCAATTTAAAACAGAAAACGAAAATAAAGAAAATGCTTGATCTAGACTTCTCACCCACTTAATCATTGTTGATCTAAATCAATCCCCGGCAACGGCGCCAAAAACTTGATGGTATTTTTGTGGAAAACTGAATTTCCCAAAACACCTAAAACTCACCGACAAGTGTACCGGGTCGCATCAAGTAGTAAAACTCACTCAGAGTGAGGTCGATCCCACAGGGATTGATGGATCAAGCAACTTTAGTGGGTGATTAGTTTAGTCAAGCTAACATTGAAGTGAATTGTGTGAATTTGGTGCCAACAGAAAGTAAATGACAATGAATTTAAAGTTGCAGAATGTAAATTGGCAAGTAGCTTAAAGAGCAAGAAATGTAAATTGCAAGAATCTTAAATGACAAGAAATATAAATTGCATGAAAAGTAAAGGGGCTGGGGTGTTTGAAACTAAAGAGAGCAATAGATCACATAACTGGAAATTTAAAGTGCAGGAAGAATAAATTGGGGACAATGTGAGCAGAGAAGTAAAATTGCAATGAATAAGAACTTAGAGCAATTGCAGGAAATGTAAATTGGAAGCAATGAAACAGAAAGTAAAAATGCTTGGAGAATTTTAAAAACAGAAAAGCAATGCTTAATTTGCAGCAATTTAAAAGTGGTTCAAGATCTCAGGAGTGGAAGAGACTAGAAAACAAGTCTAGATCTCAAATCCTTCCTTGATCCAACAAGAACAATTGCAAAATGAAAATGGAAGAGTAAATTGCAGAAGAGGAACAAGATGAAAGTAATCAAGGAAACTCAGATTTTATGCAGAAGAGGAATAAGAGATTTCAGATCAAGTGAAACAGATTTCCTTCAATTCTTGATCCAAAATTTAAAACAGAATGGAAAACTAAAGAGAGAGAGCAAAATGAAAACTAAAGAGCGGAAAACTCACTATTGGAGCCAGCCTCCACACAATTGAGCTTCCTTTTGAAAATGAGAGTGATGCCTTTATATAGGCTTTTTACAAAATAAAATGAAATTGAAATGAAAAATAAATTAAATGAAAATCCTAATTCTAGCTTGTTCTTGTGCCTTTGAGTGATGATGTGGGCTTTGCTTGCTTTGGATTTGAAGAGATATGGGTTTGGTTGGCCTTGATTCAATTTGGTGAAGAATTGAATTTAAATAGAATTTTGGTTGAATTTTGGCCCATGGGTGACACTCCCAGGGGATGGCTCAGTTGAAATAGTGAACTGAGCTCTCCATTTGCTTGTGGCATGCTAATTTGTGTGCCAGCCCCTTGTCCGTGTCAAATTTTGTGCGCATGGCTTTGCTCCTTGGCGTGCCAAAATGTGAAGAGTGTGGAGGGAGTAGTGCTCAGTTGGAAGAGTTAACTGAGCTTTCCTTTGTGTGCCTTGGTAGCGCTGACAAACCCCATTTGTAGGGTTTATCTTGTATTGATTCTAAGAGATTTTAATACCTTTTACCCTCATTTATCCATTGAAATAGCATGGTTTTGTGATTGTCTCCTTATTTGTGCTTAGATGTGAAAACATGCTTTTCAACCCTTAATTTGATGGTTTTAATCTCCCTTTGATTCCACTAGATGCCTTGATATGTTTGTTAGTGATTTCAGATTGAAAAGGGCTAGGAATAGATCAAAGGAGTGAAGAGGGAAAGCATGCAAAGTGGAGAAATCATGAAAAGTCAAAGAAGTTGAACTCGCCCATGGACGCGCGCGCGCACCTGGCGCTTGCGCGCACCTGCGAATCACCCCATGGACGCGTACACGTGCTGTGCGCGTACGCGTCGGTGCTTATATATGATTTTTTAATGAATTCGCAACCAACGAATTCTGAAGGGTTGTGGGGCCCAATTGCAACCAACTTTGGCGCCAAAGATGCTATTTAAAGCCAAGGATTGAAGAGAAAAGGGGATTCCAATCATACACACTCATTAGGATTAGTTTAGAGTTAGTTTCTAGAGAGAGAAGCTCTCACTTCTCTCTAGAATTAGGATTAGGTTTAGTTCAATAATCTTAGATCTAGGTTTTAATCTTTGCTTTCTTCTACTTCTACCTTTCAATTCTTTGTTGTTACATTGCAATTTCCTTTATGTTGTTCTTATGTTTTGTTGTAGACCTACTATTGTTCATTCCATTTTCCTTCAATTCAATAAGAGGTAATTCATGTAGATCTTGTTTCCTTTAATTGTTGTTAACTCTTTACATTTGATTGTAGTTAGAATTAATTCTTGTGATTGATTTACTATGTTTTCCTTTTGTGCCTTCCAAGTGTTTGATGAAATGCTTGGTTGGATTTTAGAGTAGAGTTTTATGTTCTTGGCTTGGAAAGGTAACTTAGGAACTCTTGAGTTACTAATGTCCAAGTAATTGATGATTGGGATCCATTGACTCTAGTTCTCACTAATTGAATTAGTAGAGAGTTAGGACTTATGGAGTAGGATTGATATAGCTCATTTGACTTTCCTTTACTACTAGTTAGAGGATGATTTAATGAGATTAATCCTTGCCAATTCTCATATTGTGGTTAGTGATTAGGATAGAGATCTTTGACCACCAACCCTTGCCAAGACCTTTTTAGCCATTAGTTTACTTTCTTACCATTTATCTTTCATGCCTCATATCAAAACCCCAAATATAACTCACAACCGATAACAAGACACTTCATTACAATTCCTAGGGAGAACGACCCGAGGTTTGAATACTTCGGTTTATAAATTTTAGGGGTTTGTTTTAGTGACAAACAACTTTTTGTATGAAAGGATTAGTGATTGGTTTAGAAACTATACTTGCAACGAGATTTCATTTGTGAAATTTCTAAACCGTCAAAAATCCATTCGTCAAAATGGCGCCGTTGCCGGGGAATTGCAATGGTGTTATGTTATTGGTTATTGTACATATGTGAATAGTGTGAATGTCTTGTTTTTTTGCTTTGTTTGCTATTTGTAGAATTTTGTTTCCCTTATTTTCTGTTAGCTTTTGATTTTTGTTTTCTCTTTTCACCATGAATTCTCATTTTGGCTATGAGTGTGATTACAACTATGTTGTAGGTGATAGGAGCTACAATGAAGATGTGTGTCAAGGATGGGATAACCAAAGGTGGGAGGAGCCATATGCTTATGATCAATCCTCTTGGCAACAACCTCCACCAATGCACTATGAAGAAGAGCCATTCTATGATGCATATCAATCCAATGGCTATGGTGAATCTCCTTGTGACTTTCAAGAACCACCACCATATGCCTATGAGTCATATCCTCAACATGAACCTCAACCACACTCACAAGCCTATTTTCACCAAATACCTCCATATGACCCTAATTCTTATCCACCATACCAACCACCTTATGAGCCATATGAACCACATATAGAGCTACCACCATTCCAACATCAATATTTTCAAGAGCCACCTCCTCCACATTATTACCAAGATGAACCACCTCCAATATATGAAAATTTTCAACCACAAGATGAATACTACTTTCCACCACAACCTTCCATGGAAGAATACTCATATCCATTTATCCAAGAGCCACATGATCCTAATCATATTATCCAAGAGAAACAAGAGTCAAGGGATCGTCTCAAGGAAGCATTGGATCAATTTCAAGCAACCATGGAGTGTGTTGTGCAACAAGTGGAAAGAGTGAAAAACATAGAACCACCACAACTCTACCAAGAAGAACCATCTTCCTACTATGAACCCTTCCCCCAAAATGATGAATCCTTCCGTCCACCCCAATCTCTAATGGATGAAACCTTTGGTGTTCTTGTTCAAGGGCAAGAAGAGATGAAAAGGGATGTGCAAAATTTTATGACCACCTTGGATGCGGTAACAAATCAATTAGCCTCCCAATGCTTGAACACTCAAGGAACTCTCATGGCTACATGTGGAGAAACAAATGAAGAGCATAACATGAAGGAGAGATTGGTGGAGAACGAGGGAAGTTGCTTTGTATTGGAACAATTGGAGGAACCTATGACCATTGAAGAAGAGGAAGAAGTGGTTGAAGACTTAGGAGATGCGGAACTTCCATGGGAAACTAAAATCAAAGAAAATCCCTCCAAGAAGAGTAAATTTGATGTTGAGGAGGAATGTGCACAACCTCCAAGGCATATTCTATACGAAGACTTGGAGAGAATGAAGCAAGAATTGAGTTCCCTTGGTGATGAAGATCATGCATCCAATCTTCTTGGTGAAGAATCCTTTGAATTTGAAGAACCCTCTCCCAATGAATTTAAAAGTGATGTGGAGGTAGATTTCTCTCAACCTCCCATTTATGACTTGAGTGATGGAGACGAGCTAGATGAAGTTGATGAACAAAGGATTGAGAATGAAGAAGTTTATGAAGAGGTGGAGATTGACAAGGAAGAACACAAGGGAGTGAAGCTCGCTAGCACATTGGAGATACCTCTCCCCAAGCCACCACCATCCATTCTCTCATTCAAGTGGGTAAATTCCTTATGCTCAAGCTTTATTATTCCCCTTGAATATGGTTTGCTTGGATGGTCAACTAAGACATATTTGTGGCTTTAAGAGTAAAAAGGAGATGGTTAGTGGTTTGAAATATCATTCTAGGTTCATTATGGTTGCATGCTCAAAGCTTAATTGTAAAAGTTGGTGTAGAACTAGATTGTTTGGGTCTAGGAGAATGTTTGGTCACTTTATTGAGAATTCTAAGGTCATGCCACCCAAATGGAATAATGATAATCAACTTGAAGATGGGTGTGGAAATAAGATATGGGATCCGGGAATATATGAGGATCAATTTTGGGAGCCCATGGTTTGTGAAGAACTCCATCAAGGCTTGAAGATATTAAAATTGAAGAATGGAGCTTATTGGAGATTAAAGCATTGGTGGATGTTCAAGGATAGCTTCAAGCACAAGCCACCTTGAGAGGAGCTCCCCATAAGTCCAACTTAAGGACAATAAACAAAAGTGCTAGGTGGGAGACAACCCACCATGGTAAAATCCTTTCATTTTCTCTTTTGTATATATTGGTAGAATTAGTTTAATTTCATATTTTGTTTAGTTAGTTAAGTATGTTTGGTAGTTTAAGTATGTTAAATAAGGTTTTATGGTGTTTTGGTAGCTGTTTGGAGGTTTGGAATGCTTGGATTGGTGCAAAAACATAAAAAAAAAATTTTTGAAAAACAGAGCACCATCCACGCGTACGCGTACATGGCGCGTACGCGCACTTCCAGCATTTTCGACCATCCACGCGCGCGCGCCATACGTGCGTACGCGCGGATTGAGAAGTTCCAACCTCCATACATTTTCCAGAGAGTTGTGCCTGCGCCGCGCCAACGTTGTGCCTCTGGCCCAAACCCCACTTGCGCACATGCGCACATGACGCGTACGCGTCACTCTCGAAATAAGCCAACGACGCGCGCGCGCCATGTGTGCGTACGCGCGGATTTCTTTCTCCCATCCACTTTTCTTTTCTTCTCCTCTTTCCAATTCTTTCCTTCTCCGTTCTTCTTCCCTTCTCCTACCCCTCATCCAACACTTCCAAACACCATGGATACCCATTTATTTTAGTTAGTTAATTAGTTAGTCGGTTAGTTAATTCGTTAGTTTTAGTTTAGTTTTCATTTTATTTTCTCTCTTTTCATCATAAGTGTTGGAGTATTGACTTTGTTTACTATACATTGCTATATCCCTTATTGCCTAAATGCTATTTTAGCATGAATGTTTTTAGATAATCTTTGTTGGATTCTATGATTGAGGTTATATTTTGTTACTTGGTTTTGAGTTCTTCATGCTTACCTTTTGGAAAATACCAAGTGATGAGAATTGTCTTCGAGCTTATAACTCTTTTGAATTGCATGTTGTAGCTAGCCATCATGTGATTTGGATCCTTTTCCCTCGATTAGGCAACCTCTTGATGGATGATGTTGTGCATTTACCTTAATGCATTGTGTTCATGATTATATGCATCCATATGTGTTTGGCTTGAATGCTTTTATGCTTCGGTAATGCTTGTTTTACCTTACAAGTTCACTTAAAGCATCTCAAGCACACTAGGGTAAGTGAAGTGCATGCTTCTTTTGTGACATAGCTTTTATGCTAATGTGTATTCTAAACCGCGCAATTTAGAATTCACACACCTAATATTTCTTAATGTCACACTAATTCACTCACCTCATTCTAGTGATTTACCTCATTCCAACAATGTATGCTTCCTTGCTTTTATATCTTCTCATCTTATGGTGTTATATTTTTGTTTTTCATAATGAATGCACCACAAGCAACCATGGAAGCGGAAGAAAGAACACATAGCAATCCGGAGAGTCGCCGTACCCCCTTGTTCATCTTTGAGTGCACCGAGGACGGTGCAAACTTTTAAGTGTGGGGAGGTCGTCCGACCGATCGGCAATCTTGGGTGACAAATTTCTAACTCCAATACTTTTGCATTTCATTCTAGGATTTTAGGATTTTTACTTGCATTTTCTTATTTTTGCATATGCATACACAATAAGCTTAGTCAAAATAATGAGAATTTTTCAAGATTTCTATCTATAGGGCATGTCAATTGATTTGAGTGAAAACTTTTCATAGAACTTGCTTGAATTATATATATTATGGATCATGTTTTGAGCTAAGAACACAAGCTTGTGAGATTTGAGCCTAACGGTGTGGTTACATCTTACAACCACTTATTTTTCCTTCTTGTGTGCATTATTCTCTTTCTATGATTGTAATCTTTGATTTGTTTGATTCTTTATGTCCATTATTTTGTGTATTCATGCATTTATATGATTGAGGCCATCATTTTATTAGCTCACTTACCCAAATAGCCTTACCTTTTATCTTCCTTTGTTAGCCAAATTTGAGCCTACGCTTAACCCACTTATTCTTATTTTAGCACATTACAAGCCTTAAAGCGAAAAACAATAATTGTCCCTTAATTTGGATCTTTGATTAGCTTAGGCTAGTGTGTGTGAGTATCATTCAAGTGTGGGAACCTTGGGATATTGGGTGAATAAAAGGGTAGTTTTGTAATGTTATTGAAAATATTGGGAATTGGGTACATACTCATGTATTGATCAAATGTAAAATCTTATGCATTGAGGTTCTTGTATATAAAAAGAAAAAAATAAGAAAAACAAAAGAAAAAAGAAATAAAAGTGAAAAAGAAAAACAATATGGAAAAAAGAAAAAAAAATATAGAAAAAGAAAAAAAAAGAATAAAAATAATAAAAAGGGGACAAAATGCCCCAAAGTGAAGCTCAATAAGATCAATGCATAAGTGCTGTGAAATGAAAACAAAATGCATGAGTATGTGAAAAAGTGAGAAAATGGGTAGTTAGGTTAGAACTTAATTGTATAGGATGTCATAGGTTAGGTGGGAAGTTTAAACTTATCAAAGATTCAAATTTCAAGTCCACTTGACCAAATATGCATCCTACCTTGACCCTAGCCCCATTACAACCAATGAAAAGACCTCATGATACTTGTATGCATGCATGAAATAAATGTTGATTGTTAGAAGAAAAACAATTCTTGGAAAGCATGAAATAGAGGAGAATTGAGTGAATCAACCCTAAACACTTGAGCGAATAGAGTGCAAACACATCCGGTGAGGGTTTGATGCTCAATTACATGTTTTCACCTATGATCATCATTCTTCATGCAAGTTTGTAAAAATATTTAATAACTCAATTCAATTGGGAATTGATTTATTTTGACCAAGCACTTGCATTCATTTAGATAGTTGCATATAGGTAGATTGCATTTAGTTAGTTTCCATTGAATAAATGCCATACCCTTACTTCATTCTTGGTTTAAGCATGAGGACATGCTTGGTTTAAGTGTGGGGAGGTTGACAAACCCCATTTGTAGGGTTTATCTTGTATTGATTCTAAGAGATTTTAATACCTTTTACCCTCATTTATCCATTGAAATAGCATGGTTTTGTGATTGTCTCCTTATTTGTGCTTAGATGTGAAAACATGCTTTTCAACCCTTAATTTGATGGTTTTAATCTCCCTTTGATTCCACTAGATGCCTTGATATGTTTGTTAGTGATTTCAGATTGAAAAGGGCTAGGAATGGATCAAAGGAGTGAAGAGGGAAAGCATGCAAAGTGGAGAAATCATGAAAAGTCAAAGAAGTTGAACTCGCCCATGGACGCGCGCGCGCACTTGCGAATCACCCCATGGACGCGTACGCGTGCTGTGCGCGTACGCGTCGGTGCTGATATATAATTTTTTAATGAATTCGCAACCAACAAATTCTGAAGGGTTGTGGGGCCCAATTGCAACCAACTTTGGCGCCAAAGATGCTATTTAAAGCCAAGGATTGAAGAGAAAAGGGGATTCCAATCATACACACTCATTAGGATTAGTTTAGAGTTAGTTTCTAGAGAGAGAAGCTCTCACTTCTCTCTAGAATTAGGATTAGGTTTAGTTCAATAATCTTAGATCTAGGTTTTAATCTTTGCTTTCTTCTACTTCTACCTTTCAATTCTTTGTTGTTACATTGCAATTTCCTTTATGTTGTTCTTATGTTTTGTTGTAGACCTACTATTGTTCATTCCATTTTCCTTCAATTCAATAAGAGGTAATTCATGTAGATCTTGTTTCCTTTAATTGTTGTTAACTCTTTACATTTGATTGTAGTTAGAATTAATTCTTGTGATTGATTTACTATGTTTTCCTTTTGTGCCTTCCAAGTGTTTGATGAAATGCTTGGTTGGATTTTAGAGTAGAGTTTTATGTTCTTGGCTTGGAAAGGTAACTTAGGAACTCTTGAGTTACTAATGTCCAAGTAATTGATGATTGGGATCCATTGACTCTAGTTCTCACTAATTGAATTAGTAGAGAGTTAGGACTTATGGAGTAGGATTGATATAGCTCATTTGACTTTCCTTTACTACTAGTTAGAGGATGATTTAATGAGATTAATCCTTGCCAATTCTCATATTGTGGTTAGTGATTAGGATAGAGATCTTTGACCACCAACCCTTTCCAAGACCTTTTTAGCCATTAGTTTACTTTCTTACCATTTATCTTTCATGCCTCATATCAAAACCCCAAATATAACTCACAACCGATAACAAGACACTTCATTACAATTCCTAGGGAGAACGACCCGAGGTTTGAATACTTCGGTTTATAAATTTTAGGGGTTTGTTTTAGTGACAAACAACTTTTTGTATGAAAGGATTAGTGATTGGTTTAGAAACTATACTTGCAACGAGATTTCATTTGTGAAATTTCTAAACCGTCAAAAATCCATTCGTCAAGCGCTCCACCTTTAAGTGTGAGGTCATGTGTTCGAACATTGGTGGAAGCCTTCTCCAAATGTTGCACTTTGATTTTCCTTGAGGAGAGCCCGAAAAAGCTAAGTTGAGAAAGTGAACTGAGCACTATTTTGCTCTTGCCTTGCTTTCCTTGTGTCTCCCCCTTCGAGCCTTGGTGAAGCCACTTTGGTTTATTTTTGCTTGTTTTTGGTCCTTAAAGATGCCTTTCACTTGTGCCTTAATTTCATGCCAAATATGGACTATTATACATCGTTGGAAAGCTCTGAATGTCAGCTTTCCAACGCAACTAGAAGCACATCAATTGGACGTCTGTAGCTCAAGTTATTGCCCTTTGAAGGAGGCATGGTCATGCTGTAAACGCCCAAGTTTTAACTTAGCGAAATTTCTTGCCTCCAAACACATTTTTCTTGTACGGCAAAGCTAAGTTCACTTAGTGAACTGAGCTTTGTGTGCTGATTGTTCATGCTTCCTTGATTTGGTCATGGGCCACGCTTTTAAAAGCGTGGCCTAAGGCTCTAAAGTGTGCTCCAACTTCAAAGTGTGCCCCAAAGCTCTTTTTTTCTCCTTTTTAGCTTATTTTGTGCTTCTTTGCTTCTTTTTCTTCTTATTTCCTACCAAATTTATAAAATTAAAAGATCAAGGAAATATACCATTTAAGCATAAAAGAATGCAATATTTAAGCACTAATCATCAATTTCTTGTATGAAAAAGCACAGAAAAACATGACATGTTGACATGTCATCACTAAGACTTGCTCTTCATCTAACAATCAACATAAATTTAATGTACAAATACACATATCAAGAGGTCTTTTAAGGGTTGTAATGGGGTTAGGGTCAAGGTAGGATTGTATTTGGCCAAGTAGACTAAAATCTGAATCCTTAATTAACTTAAACTTTTTCACCTAACTTAAACAATCCATGTAATTACAATGCAAAATCTAACTGCCCATTAACTATGTTTTCCACATATTCATGCATCCAATTTTGAGTACAGTACATATGCATTGCTTTCATCATTTACTTTGGGGCATTTTGTCCCCTTTTACTTAATTGCTCTTTTTCTTTTCTTTTTCTCACTTATTTTATATATATATATATATATATATATATATATATATATATATATATATATTTTCTTTTATTTTTCTCAATGCATATGATTAAATTATTGGATGCATGAATCATGTCCTAAACATTTCTTTCACATTTTCAGAGAATTCTAACATACTCAATTCTCAAACCAAATGTTTCCAAACCCAATTTTCCCACACTTAAATCATAAGCACTCTCACTAGTCTAAGCTAACCAAGGATTCAAATTAAGGACACTATTGTTTTTTGCTTAGAGTTAATGATGTGCTAAAGTAAAGAACAAAGGGGTAAAATAGGCTCAAAATTAGTTTGCAAAGAATAATGAAAAGGGTAAGGCCATATGGGTATGTAAGCTCAGTGAAATAAAGGCCTCAATCATGTAAGTGTATGCATACATCAAACCATGGAAATATAGAATTAAGCAAGACAAAGATCACAATTTTAGAGAGAAAAACACACACTAAAACAGAATTTTGGTTGATAAAATGCAACCAATCAAATAGGCTTAAAAAATCTTACTGGTTTTTGTATGTTCGAGCTCTAAACCATGTTCCAGAATAATATTTCTTCAAACAAGTTTAACATTAAATTTTATTCAAATTAGTGAAATGCTCTAAAAGGTTTCTTGAAAAAGAAAATATTTCTTCAACCAGGTGGTAAAATATGCACAAAATCAAACAAATATGCAATCAAACATGTAAATGCAACAACTAAACAAGGAATTCTAAACCATTGGTGTTGAGATAGAAGAGTAACTAACCCATGGAGATCGATATCGACCTCCCCACACTTAAAGATTGCACCGTCCTCGGTGTATGCTAAGATGTGCAAGTGGATGGGGGTTGTGGTTCCTCAGCTGGGGGTCTTTTTGTTCCTTTCCTTGCCGGTGGTTTGGGAGTAGCTATCTCTTTACCTTTCTTGGTGGCCATCCTGAAAAGGGAAAAAGAAAGTAACTTTTAAAGCTAAGGGTTAGAGCAAGGAAGAGAGCGGGAATGGTGGTAATCAATGCACAATAAAGAAGAATGACGTTAACACATGGTCATGACTACATGTGAAAAGTTCATCAATGGAAATATAGCAAGTGCATGTAATGACAATTAAATGCAAGATGTTTATTGGCATGCTGGCAAAGGCATGAGTAGCATAGATCAAGCATTTAATGTCCAACTTAGATTACCAAGTCTTTCAAACTAACAACATGTTTGTAATAACAATTATATTTAAGTAATAAAATATAAAAAGGGTTTTGTGAAAAGCAAGCATTTAGAGTAGTAGAATAAAAGAAATCTAAAAATAGTGCACAATGCCACACGGGCGTTTTCACAAACACATAGCATGCATGGTAAATAAGTTATTGAATGTATTAAATTGAACATGCAAGCAACCCTTTAAAAAGTAATATATAATTGTCAAACCATTTTAATAATCCACAAAAAATATAGAAAATAATGACCCAAATAAATTTCTAACACCTATGAAAATAATGCAATGAATGAAAGTATGCAATTAAATTAAGTAAAATAAAATGAAAGATAAGAAGAATGAGAAGGGAAAGAAGGGAAGAAGAAGTAAGTAAGAAAGGAGGGAGGAAAAATTAGGATTGGATAAGAAAAGATAAGATTTTTGGCGCTGATTTGGATAAGCTGTGCGGCGCAGGTGACGCGGACGCGTGAGTGACGCAGTCGCGTGGTGCGCGATAAGGTCAGGAGACGCGGACGCGTGGGTCACGCGATCGCGTGGCCTGATTTGTGCGATTGGCGCGAGTGCAGCCTCGCGTTCGCACAACTCTCTGTTCGAAACTCTTTTTGCCAAATTTTTGGGTGACGAGGTCGCGTGGTTGACGCGATCGCGTGAATGGCCTTTCTTTTAAAAATGACGCGGACGCGTGTGGCACGCATTCGCGTGGTAGGGCTTGTGCGTCTAGCATGGTTCCAGCCTCATTCCAGCCCAACTTACTACCTTACACCCTTTTACGTCAATTTCACAGAGCCATGTGTTCGCGTGGGTGACGCGAACGCGTGGGAGGCATTTTCCCACATGACGTGGTCGCGTGGATCAATTTTGTGCAAAAGGCACGCCTTCAGCCACGCTTTCGCGTGACTCTCTGTTCACATTTCTTTTCTTCCAAACGCACTGGTGACGCGGACGCGTCGGCAACGCTGTCGCGTCGCGTGCGATTTTTTTTTTATATATATATGCAGTATGCAGAATGCAATGCTAATGTAGATGCTATGAATAGTATTCAGGTTCAATGAAAATAATATAATATAAAAATAGACAAAACGAAATAAAACTGAAACAAGAACGATCATACCATGGTGGGTTGTCTCCCACCTAGCACTTTTAGTTAAAGTCCTTAAGTTGGACATTTGGTGAGCTCCCTATTATGGTGGCTTATGCTTGTATTCATCTAGGAATCCCCACCAATGTTTGTGATTCCAATATCCTCCAGGATCCCAAACTAGGCGCAGAAAGCCTTCAAGCAAGTTAAAGCAAGTCACAAGGCCCCAAGAGTGTTGATTGCTAGACTGAATTCCGGGATCCCAAATCTTGCTTTTACACCCGTCTTCTTGTTGATCATTAGTGTTCCAACCGGGTGGTAAGCAATCTGAATTCTCACTAAAGCGGCCAAACAACTTCCTAGACCCATTCAGTTGAGCTCTACACCAACCTTTGCGTTTAAACTTAAAGCTTCCAACCATAATGAACCTAGCAGGACAATTCTAACCACTGACCATCTTCCTCTTACTCTTAATGCCACAAAGAGCTCTAAGTTGACCATCCGTCTCCAGTAGCCCATATTCAAGTGGAATTAGAAAGCTAAGGGATATGAATTTTACCCACTTGAATGTTGTGAAGGATGATGGCAACTTAGGGGGAGGGGTTTCTAATGACCTTGCAAGCTCCACTCCTTTGTGTTCTTCTTTGACAACTACCACCTCTTTGCAAGCTTCTTCAATATCAACCTCTTCCTCTTGGTAGCTTTCTTCCAATTCAATCTCTTCTTCATTGTTTACCAAGGGCATGGGAGGTTGTGCTTCTTCTTCTTCTTTAATCTCCATCTCTTGACCAACCTCTTCCAAGTCTTCAACTATGATATGCCTTGGAGGTTGTACGCCCTCCTCAACATCAAATGCAACCGTCTTGGAAGGAGGTTCTATGTCTTGACTTTCCCATGGAGGTTCAGCATCTCGCAAGTCCTCAACCACTTTTTCCTCTTTAATAAGTACTGCTTTGTCCAGTAGTTTTAATATAAAATCATACTCATCCTTGATGATTTTCTTTCCATGACAACTCCTTTCAACTATTCTTTCATCTTCAAGGGTCTTTACTACCTTCACCTTTAGGGCCTCCTCTAGCTTCTTATGAAGTATGGATTCGCGAAGATGATCCCTTCTCTCTTGTTCCATGTCAATAGCATCATTGGGATCATGTTGCTCTTGGATTGATGGATGTGGGTGCTCTTCCATGGATGGTGGTGATGGGATGGAGAGATCATTCTGTGGTTTAAAAGAAAGTGCACTAGAGCTTGAGGGTTGATTGTTGAAGGTGTTTGGTGGTCCAATTTGGGCAGCGAGAGCTTGTATAGTAGAGTTTAGATCGGTAAGTGCTTTCTCCATGGAGGTTTGGGGTGGATAGGAGGGTTCATTTGGCTCATAAGGTGGTTGGTATGGTGGATGAGGGTTAGGATCATCTGAGGGTGTTTGGTGGTAAGGGGCTTGTGAGTATGGTGGTCCAAAATGATGTTGGGGAGGTGGTTCATAAGCATATGGCGGGCCTTGTTGGTAACTACAAGGGGGTCCACTATATTCATCATCTTGGTACGCTCCCTGGAATGGCTCTTGACCGTAGTAATTTGGTGGGTGTTGGTTGTCACGAAAGGGTCCACCATAACTATTGTCTTGGCATGCATTGTAGGATGGTCTTTGTCTGTGGTACTGTGGAAGGTGTTATTGCCGAAAGGGTTGATCAGATCCTCGTGGCTCCTTCCATCTCTGATTGTTTTGACCTTGATGCATGTTCTTGTTATAATTTCCAATCCTTGCAATAACATTGGAACCAAACTCAAAGCGAAAGGGGTGAGAAGTCATAGAAGCTAATAAAAATTGAAAACGAAAATAAAAACAAATTGAAATTAAAAGGTTATTGAAATTTTAATTTTTAAATTTGAAAATTAAATTTTAAAATTTGAAAATTAAATTTTGAAATCTGAAATTTGAAATTTGAAATTTGAAATTTAAATATTGAAATTTGATTTTTGAAATAAGATAAGATAAGATTTTGAAAAAGATATGATTTTTTTAAAAAAATATTTAAATTTTGAAATTTAAATTTTGAAATTTTAAATTTTGAAATTTGAGATTTTAATTTAAAATTTTTTTAAAATTTGAATTTAAATTTTTGAATTTTTGAATTTAATGAGGAAAGAGAAAAACAATAAAATGACACCAAACTGAAAATTTTTAGATCAAAATGAAGAAAACAATTGAGAACAACTTGAAGATCAAGATGAACACCAAGAAAAAAAATTTTTGAAAAATTTTTAATAACTAAATAAAAACCAATAACCTCTTAATTTACGAAAAAGCAAAAAGAAAAACAAAAATAAAAACAAATAAATAAGTAAAAAGTAAATATTTATAATAACCAATAATAAGGTACACGTTTGCAATTCCCCGGCAACGGCACCATTTTGAAGAACTGAAGATTGATGGTTTAGAAGTTATAGTAAACTCTCATTGCAAGTATAGTTACTAAACCAAGCAATCAACCTTTCTTACAAACGTTTTAGTTGTCACAAGTAACAAACCCCTAAATAAATTGATAACCGAAGTATTTAAATCTCGGGTCGTCTTCTCAAGGAATTGCAGGGAAGTATGTTCTTATTATTGGTTATGAGTCTTGTAAATTGGGGGTTTTGAAAGTAAGAAACCAGTATGTTAAATGATAAGAAAAATAAAATAGAAATAATAAAATAAACTCTTGACAAGGTATTAGAATTGAAAGTCCTATCCTTATCAATTGTGATGAGAATTGAATTTTAATCCCACTTTGTTAACCTCTAACTATGAAGGTAAATCAAGTGGATTAATTAGCTTAATCCTCAGGTCCTAGTCAATTCCTATGGAAAGACTAGAGTTATTGGAGCAACTCCGAATTTCAACCACTGCTTTATTTGACAGCTCAAGCATTACCAATTACTTAACCCAAGCCAAAAGGGAGAAAATATCTAAATTAAATTAAGAGCATCAATATAATAAAGCAAAGCAATCTTAAATCTGAAATACCTCAAATAATATTAATTAAGAAAATCATAACATGAATGTAGCATAAGCCAAATTGAAAAGATAAATAATAATTAAAAGTATATAATAAAAGTAGAAAATAAATAAAAGGAACATTGAACCTGTGATGAAGAAGAAATAATCCTAAATCCTAAGAGAGAGGAGAGAGCCTCTCTCTCTAAAAACTACATCTAAAATTAAAATTATGAATTATGAGCTTGTTTTTATGAATGAATGTATTCCCCCAATTTATAGCCTCTAATCTGTGTTTTTTGGGCCGAAAACTGGGTCGAAAACAGACCAGAAATCACTGGAGAAGAAATCTGCCACGCTGATTTTCGTCATTGCGATACGTCCGCATGGAGCACGCGTTCGCGTCACCTAGCGTCAGGGCAACTATGGCATATTATATATCAAATCGAAGCCCGGACGTTAGCTTTCGAACGCAACTGGAACCGCGTCGTTTAGACCTCTGTAGCTAAATTTATAGCCGTTTGAGTGCGAAGAGGTCAGGCTGGACAGCTTAGCAATTTCTCCAACTTCTTGTATTCCTTCCGCTTTTGCATGCTTCCTTTCCATCCTCTAAGCCATTCCTGTCCTGTAATCTCTAAAATCACTTAACACAAATATCAAGGCATCTAATGGTAATAAGAGAGGATTTAAACATAGGGAACTTAAGGCCAAAGAAGCATATTTTCAATCAAAGCACATAATTAGGAAGGCAAATGTAAAACCATGCAAATAGTATGAATAAGTGGGTAAAGAGTTGATAAAAACTACTCAATTGAGCATAAGATAAACCATGAAATAGTGGTTTATCACTCCTCTAGCTGTAATTTCCTGGCCATTCCCGCCTTGGTTGGATCCATGTTGCACTGCTTTACCGCCCAATAGGCTCTATGCTTAATTTTCACCGGAAGGTGGCATGCCTTACCATAGACGATCCGGAAGGGACTCATCTCTAACGGAGTCTTGTAGGCCGTCCTATACACCCATAGTGCATCTCCTAACTGCAAGCTCCAATCCTTCCTTTGCGGATTGACCACTTTCTTCAAGATTTTCTTGATCTCCCGGTTGGACACTTCTACTTGTCCATTGGTTTGTGGATGATAAGCAGTGGCAACCTTATGCAATACCCCAAAGCACTTAAGCAGTGCCTCTACTTTCCTGTTACAAAAGTGGGATCCTTGGTCACTCACGATTGCTCGTGGCAACCCATAACGGCATACAATGTGATTTCTAATAAAAGAAACAACGGTATTGGCATCGTCAAGGCGGGTAGGTATTGCTTCTACCCACTTTGACACGTAGTCAACTGCTAGCAGAATATATAGATACCCACTTGACTTGGGAAACGGTCCCATAAAGTCAATGCCCCATACATCAAATATCTCACAAAACAACATAGGTTGCTGAGGCATCTCATCCCTTTGGGACATGTTTCCCGACTTCTGACACTAATGGAAAAACACACAGAACCGGTTAGCATCCTTGAATAAAGTTGGCTACCAGAATCCACAATCCAACACCTTTTTAGCTGTCTGACGTTGGGATTTTATGGTGGTAAAGAATTTCATAAAAACAGTCGCATTGTAGATATAGTCTCTGAACCAACAGAAATCCCTTCGTACAAACGTTTTGGTTGTCACAAGTAACAAACCCCTAAATAAATTGATAACCGAAGTATTCAAACCTCGGGTCGTCTTCTCAAGGAATTGCAGGGAAGTATGTTCTTATTATTGGTTATGGAGATTGTAAATTGGGGTTTTGAGAATGAGGAGGGAATGATTTAATTAGCAAATAAAGTAAATGAAGAACAAGTAATTTAAATGGCAAGTAAAATAAATAAATGACTGTAAATAAACTTTTGGCAAGGTATGAGAAATTAGAGGTCCTATCCTAGCTATCCTTATCAATGATGATGAGAATCGAATCTTAATTCCACTTTGTTAACCTTTACCAAGATAAAGGAAGATCAAGGGATTAATTGGTTTGATCTTCGAATCCTATTTATTTCCTAAGAAAAGATTGGGATTATTGAAGTTCATTTAATTAACAAGATAACAATTATCATTCATGTTTGAGTTTGATAACTCCTGAGTTACGGATTTCTTAACCAAGACCAAAAGGAGGAAAGTAAATCTACTGGAATAAAAATGTCTTCAAATGGGAATAACAATAATGTAAATAAAAGAAAGCAATATTAAACTGAAATACCTCAAATAACATTAATTCAAAAGAGTAATCTGTAACATGGAAGAATTCATAAATCAAATTGCAAAAGTAAATAAAAAGGAATATTGAACCTGGGATCGAGAGTTACTCCTAAAACTAAAAGAAATCCTAAATCCTAATCCTAAGAGAGAAGAGAGAGGAGAGAACCTCTCTAAACTAAATCTAAATCATGAAAACTAAACTAAAGTGGTGTCTCTGAATGGATGCATTCCCCCACTTCATAACCTCTGATCTATGCCTTTTGGACTTGAATTTGGGCCAAAAAGGGCTTCAAAATTCGCTGGGAGCATTTTCTGCAATTTCTGGTGCGTGGCCTCTGTCACGCGTCCGCGTGGGTCATGCGGTCGCGTCATTCGGAGTTTTCCTTGTCACGCGGTCGCGTCAGTCATGTGACCGCGTCATATGTGTTCTGCTTAAGGCGCGCGGTCGCGTCAGTCATGCGGCCGCGTCGCTGCTTCTTCGCGCTTGGCATGCGTCCGCGTCGCCCATGCGATCGCGTGGATGCCAGTTTCTTCACAAACTCCGTTTTATGCTTTCCTTCCATTTTTGTATGATTCCTTTCCATCCTTTAAGTCATTCCTGCCTTAGAAGATCTGAAACTACTCAACACACTAATCACGGCATCGAATGGAAATAAAGGTAATTAAAATAATTAATTTTAAAGCATAGGAAAACATGTTTTTCACATACATCACATAATAAGGAAGGGAAAGTAAAACCATGCAAATAATATGAATAAGTGGGTGAAGAATTTAATAAATCACTCAGATTAAGCACAAAATATATCATAAAATATGGGTTTATCAACCTCCCCACACTTAAACAATAGCATGTCCTCATGCTAAGTCCAAGAGTAATGTTAGGTTAAAGTGGTGGAATGCCATGCAATGCAATCTAATCTAAATGCAACTACCTAAATGAATGATGCATCATGCAATTCTAATATTTTATTCACTTGTATATAAAGCTTGCATGTAGTTGAATTAATTCACATTCTCAAGGAGTCATATATATATATATATATATATATATAGCCAAACCTTAGATAATGATAAAGTACTTTTACAGTTGAGATGGGAGAGAAAAACATTTTATAAACTTGCAAGACAATTAATAATTCAAACAGAGATATATGTTAATGAGCTATTGAACCCTCACTGGATTTTTGTGTTTACTCTCTAAACACTTAGTGTTTATTGGGTTAATCACTCTATTCTTCTTTTTATCCTTACTTTCTATAACTTTGTTCTTCATCTAACCAATCAATAATTATAGAATATAGACATACAAAAGTCATGAGGTCTTTAGTTAAGGTTGTAATGGGGCCAAGGTAAAGGTAAAGGTATATGTATAGGGCTAAGTGAGCTAATAAGTGAATCCTTAATTAGTCTAAGATCTCACCTAACATACATACTTTGTAAAGCAAAGCTTCTTTACCTATTTTCCCATATTTTCCCACTTTTGATGTTACATGCTCATGTTTCAATGTTTATCATTCTTATCCCATGTGCATTGCTTTATTTCTCATTTGGGGAATTCTTTTGTGTCCCCTTTTTTTAAATACTGAAAATTAAAATTTTTTTTTAATGCACATGGTAATTCAATTAATTTGATTTTACATGAGCATGCTTCCCAAAACTCTTTATTTTGAATTATTTTATTATTTTCAACTTTTTCTACCTTTTGTTTTTATCATCCATGTTCCCAATAGGTTTTTCCACATTTAAACCATACATACTTCCTATCTTAAGCTAACCAAGGATTCAACTTGGGATTTTTATTTTGTTTTTCTGCTTAAGGCTAGTAATGTGGTTTATAGAAAAAAGGGATTTAAAGGCTCAAGGGGGCTAACAAGGGTGATGTAAAAGGGTAAGCTATTTTGGGATAAGTGAGCTAAAATCAAATAATGGCCTCAATCACTCTCTTGGTATGTATTTCTATTCTATAATTGGACATATAGATTAAAACAAGGTAAAGAACATCAGAATAAAAAAGAAGGGCGGAACACACATGAATAAAATATTATGGTTTGAATGTAACCATACAATTAAGCTCAAAACTCACAAGCTGTGTGTTCTCTAGCTCAAAAATCATTTATCAGTTATGTATGTCATGCAGGTTTAGTTAAAAATTCCCATTATTCTCAATGTAAAACTTATATTGAATGGCTTTAAAGTTCTAGTGTTTCTCCTTGATGAAATATTGTTAACTAACTAACATGTAATGCTATATATACAAGGTGTGTGGATTGTTTCTATTTTGTTCAAGTTTCTAGTTTACTTCCTTTTTATATTTTTCAATTTAAACTAAGCTATCTTATGCCAAAAAGGGTAAATTATACTAATTAATCCACAATTTCTATAACTAATAAGTTAGAATTGCAACTAAAACTAAATGGCTAAAATATGACTAAAATGCAAAATAGAATAAATACATAAAAATAGCAATATATATAAGTACTGAGAAAATAAAAATAAAAATACAGAAAAGTAGCAAAATAAATAAAAAGAGTATGTAGTGGTTCACCAAAAAAAAAACGCCAGAGATGGCGACCTCCCCACACTTAAAATGTAGCATCGTCCCCGATGCTCACTCAAGCAGGGTGTGAAGGGGTGTCATCACTGGAAGGGTGGGTAGCTGGGGTCTCTGTGGTGGTGGTCTGAGGATCAGCCTGCTGCAGAGGAGGTGCTGACTGGATAGGGATCTCGGGGTCTACAGCCTGAATCTGAGGCGGAGCCTCCTGATGTGATGCTGCCTGCTGGGTGCCTGCCTACTCTGCCTCGCTCTGTGGATGGGTCTCTGCCTCGTGATCATCCGCCTCCTCCTCAGATGCCTCGGATGGTGTGTTAGGCTCGGAAGGGATGTCGTCAGATCGTATCATCAGCTTCAGGTGCTCATAGCGTTGCTTGTTGCGACGCTCCATCTGGTCAAGCCGTCGAAACAGGCAGTGCACTAGATGATAGATGGGCTCTGGGGCAGTGGAGGTGCAGTGGTGGTGGCAGGGGTAGCTGTGGAAGAAGAGGGGCTGGCAGATGGTGTGGCTGTGTCAGCAGTAGCAGTGAGGAATGGAGGTCTGTAGCCCAAAGCCAGAAAGTTCCTGCTGTGAGGGATAATCTTCTTGCATTCTGCAGCAGGTGGCTTTTTATCAGCATCTTCCCAAGGCACGTCAGCTCGACGGCCTAGCTGTGTAACCAGATAAGGAAAGGGAAGAGTGCCTCGGACGTGGACCCTGGCCATATAGTACCGGATAAAGCGTGGCAGGTACAGGTCCTTACCCTCCATCACACACCATAAGAGGGTGATCATAGCGGCTGGTATCTCAGTCTCGTGAGTACTTGGCATAATGAAGTTGCTAAGTATCTGATGCCATAGCCGAGCCTCATCATTCAGGTAGATCCGCTTGATTCCCTTTGGCATGGTGGTGTTCTGACCCATAATCCAAGGAACGGTCGGGTCAAGGGCTATCCGGGCCTTGACTGCATCCCAATCAAATCGCATGAAACGCATATCTTTCTCAGCTTTCTGATAACCATCCAGCTGATCAGTTTTAGGCAGAAGCTTCAGAACTTCTTCAATGGCCTCTTCAGTGACCAGAATCTGCTCTCCTCTAAGGTTCACTGCATCTAGGGAAGTTTTGAAGTAATTGCAGTAGAATTTCCGAACCCAAGATGCATTGACCTCAGTCAGGGGTCTTTCCAGGAAGAACCAGCCTCTTTGTTTGATTTGCTCAGAGGTGTATTGCTGGAGTTCTTCTGGGATCTTCAGAGTCCTCTCTAGGTATAGGTTCCTGGAGGTTGCAAACACCGGATACCTCAGCTCATAGTATCGGTTTGCAAACTTTACTGGATCAGTAGTAGGGATTAGCTGGTCGGCCTTCTCCTGCGGGGTAAAATTTTTCTCCCGCAAGGAGGCATCATGCATGAGATCGATGATAGACATAGAGGCTTATCCTCTTTTCCGTTTTTCAGCTGTTGCCTTTCCTTTTCCTTTTCTGTGGGAGTCCGACATCCTCAAAAACAGAATTTAAGGATATAATAAAAATAGAAAAACAAGGAGGCAATTAACAAAAGAAGCACATAGTGGCAAAGGAGCAGGAGAGTAATAAATATGAGCTAAGTAAATGTGCATTAAGGATTGAATAGGAGTTAAAAGTTTGAAAAGAAGAAATCACAATCCAAAATGTAATTGAATTCATGTTAAATAGAAAAATTAACATCATGCCATGGTTAGTATGTTAAAAGAGAGTAAAAGAAAATCAGAAGAGAAGTTTTGAAATGTTAGGTTGGTTAGAATTGAAAAAGAGTTAGGGAGTTAACATTAGTGAGTTAGTAAAAAGTGGGTTAAATTAAGTGGCATAATGAAAATATTCCAAGTAACAAGTATTCACAGTTAGAAACTATAAGTAACTCATATCCAAATAAGGAAAACAGGGTGATGATGATTCAAATAGATATAGAGAAAGCAAAAATTGGAATCAAACATAAAAAAAAAAGCAGTTTATGAATCAGGAAATCAAAAAGGATAAGAAAGCATGCCCTGGCAGTCATGAATTGGTTTGGTTAAAGCAGAGGAAAGCAGAGTTCAAAATGCCAAAACCAAAACATGAATGAAAACATTTTACAGAAATTTGGGCAGCATTCCGGCTAAAATTGGATTGTCCCGGAAAATAAACAGCAATCAAATAGTTCAGATGAATCAAAATTAACGCTGCAATTACATATAATGAATATAAACATGAAAATTCAGTGTACAGAGCAGCAAGAAACAAGGAAGTACAGCATATGAACATTACAATCATCACAGCAACAGCAGAATAAAACAAGAAACACGAACAGCGCAATTAAACAGACCTAAATCCACTAACCACATCCTAGGCTACCTAACAACCTAAAATCCACTACAACATGCATATCTAACTAGCCTAATGACGAACATAAACAGAAAAATATGAATTAACTACGAAGGATAGAAGGGTGGCGTTCGTCGAAACCTGGTAGGCGTAAGAGAGAGAGTGGGGCAGAGAGGTGGCTGGGGATGACAGCGGTGGTGTCCGGCGCGGCGTAAGAGGGTGGCGCGGCGGCGGTGGGTGCTGTTCGGAGGAAGGGAGGGAAAGGGGTGGTGTAATGTGGGTAGGGGGTAATAGGGGAAGGAAGGGGGCGTGGGTGGCGCTGGGCGGTGACGGCGGCACGGTGGTGGTGGTGGCGCGGCGTGGGCAGTGGCGGTTAGGGGGGAAGAAGAAGAAAGAAGAAGAGAGAAGGGGAAAGAGGAAGGGATGGGTGGCGGCGGGGTCTGGGTGGTTGGCGGCGTTTGGCGGTGGCAGTGATGGTGGCTGGGTGGTGGTTGGGGGTTGGAGAAGAAGAGAGGGAGTGGAAGGGTTTGGGGGGCGCGACTGATACAGTTCGCGTGACTGGGGGGTTATAATTTGAATCCACGTGATCGCGTGGGGCACGCAATCGCGTGGTTGGGGCGAAAAGGTGGTTGACGCGATCGCATGAGGGCAAAAAGAGTGAATGACGCAATTGCCTGGGGCATGCGATCGCGTCGCTGGCATTTGTGCGAAACGCACAATTCCAGCATCGTTTTAGCGCAACTCTCTGTCTCCTTTTGGGGTGTTGTGTAATTCTATGCGATGCGATCGCGTCGCTCACGCGGTCGCGTGGGATTGGTATTGTGCATGTGACGCGATCGCGTGAGTGACGCGATCGCGTGGGTCAATTGTGCGAAACGCACAATGGCCGCACGATTCCAGCCTAACTTTCTGGACGTTGGATGTTTACGCCGATCACCAGGTCACGCGGCCGCGTGAATGACGCGATCGCGTGGGTAGTGTTTTTCGCAATTTGACGCGATCGCATGAGGGATGCGATCGATTGGAACACCCCCTTTTTTTATGCAGTATGCAGAATGCAAATATGAATGTGATGCAAAACTCCAGGTTCAATATAATAAAATAAAATAAAACTTGAAAGAAAATAAAACTAAATAAAAGTTGAAGAAGGAACGATCATACCATGGTGGGTTGTCTCCCACCTAGCACTTTTAGTTAAAGTCCTTAAGTTGGACGTTGGATGAGCTTCCTGTCATGGCGGCTTATGCTTAAATTCATCCAGAAATCTCCACCAATGCTTGGAATGCCAATAGCCTCCGGGGTCCTAAACTAGGCATGTGAAGCTTCTGAGCAGCTTCAAATAGATCGTCAGGCTCCTGGGGTGATGAATGTCAGCATAGATTCTAGGATCCCAAATTTTGCTTTTGAATCCGCCTTCGTCTTGATCTATACTTTTCCATCCGGGCGGTTTAGAGATTAGATTCTCACCAGGATAACCAAACGTTTTTCGAGATCCATCTGATTGATCATGATGCCAATCCGTGCACTTTAAGTTGAAGCGTGGAACCTTATTGAACCTTGTGCACCAGCTCTGAGTACGAGCCATTTCCCGCTTACTCTTAAAGCCGCAGAGAGCTCTAAGCTGGCCATCTGTTTCAAGCAAACCATATTCAAGTGAAAAAACACAGTTAAAGGTTAAGGATTGTACCCACTTAAAGCTTGTATTGGGTGGTAATGGCCTTGGGATAGGTAGTTCCAGTGGTTCTGTGAGTTCTACTCCCTTGTGCTCTTCTATGAAATTCTCCACTTCCTTGCAAGATTCTTTAAATGTATCCATGTCCTGATCAAAGCCATATATGTCTTCCTCATCACTTAAGTCATAGACTGGAGGTTGAGAGAAATCTACCTCCATATCATCTTCGTATTCACTTGGGGAAGATTCTTCGATCTCAGAGAATTCACTTGCGGATGCAAGCTCATTACTAGGAGAACTTGACTTGTGACTATCATCATCAAGGAAATCTGCTTCTTGGGTTATTCTGTCTAGTTCTTCATGAAAGACTTGCTCTGGGGATTGCGCACAATCCTCCTTAGCATCAACTGTAACATCCTTGACAGAATGCTCCACAACTTTGGATTCCCATAGAGGTTCAGCGTCTCCTAAGTCTTCAACCAACTCTTCTTCTTCAATAATGACAGCTTCCTCTACTTGTTCCAGTACGAAACCATGCTCTGTCTTATCTACTGGAGTTTCTAGTATCTCTTTCATGCTACGCTCTTCATTAGATTGTCCACATGGGGCTGTGGGATGTCCTTGAATGTTCGAACGTCTAGAAGATAATTGACTTACTGCTTGCTCCAGTTGATGAAGGGTTGTTTGAAGTCGATTTACTGTTTCCTTGAGGCGAATCTCTGATTCTTGGGGTGATAGATTTGGATATGGCACAGGGGGAAGTGGTGGTGTTTGGGAGTGATTGGATTGGAACTGGGGTAAATGAGGATCATACGGTGGTGAATGGTGAAAAGGAGCTTGTGAGTGTGGTGGTTTGGAGTTATGATGAGAGGATGGTCTATAAGTACAGGGTGGGGTTTGTTGGTAATTACAAGGTTGTCCACCATGTCTATTTGCTTGGTATGCATTGTAAAATAGTCTTTGTCCATGATATCTGTGAGGGTGTTGTTGCCTAAAGGGTTGATCAGATCCTCTTGGCTCCATCCATCTTTGATTGCTCTGACCTTGATGCATGTTCCTGTTATAACTTCCATTCCTTTTAATAACATTAGAACCAAACTCAAAGCGAAAGGGGTGAGAATTCATAGTAGCTAAAAAGAAATAAAGAGGGGAAAAATAAAAGCAAATAAACAAGTAAAAGAAAAATATTTACAATAACCAATAATAAGGCACACGATTGCAGTTCCCCGGCAATGGCGCCATTTTGACGTTGGGATTTTATGGTGGTAAAGAATTTCATAAAAACAGTCGCATTGTAGATATAGTCTCTGAACCAATAGAAATCCCTTCGTACAAACGTTTTGGTTGTCACAAGTAACAAACCCCTAAATAAATTGATAATCGAAGTATTCAAACCTCGGGTCGTCTTCTCAAGGAACTGCAGGGAAGTATGTTCTTATTATTGGTTATGGAGATTGTAAATTGGGGTTTTGAGAATGAGGAGGGAATGATTTAATTAGCAAATAAAGTAAATGAAGAACAAGTAATTTAAATGGCAAGTAAAATAAATAAATGACTGTAAATAAACTTTTGGCAACGTATGAGAAATTAGAGGTCCTATCCTAGCTATCCTTATCAATGATGATGAGAATCGAATCTTAATTCCACTTTGTTAACCTTTACCAAGATAAAGGAAGATCAAGGGATTAATTGGTTTGATCTTCGAATCCTATTTATTTCCTAAGAAAAGATTGGGATTATTGAAGTTCATTTAATTAACAAGATAACAATTATCATTCATGTTTGAGTTTGATAACTCCTGAGTTACGGATTTCTTAACCAAGACCAAAAGGAGGAAAGTAAATCTACTGGAATAAAAATGTCTTCAGATGGGAATAACAATAATGTAAATAAAAGAAAGCAATATTAAACTGAAATACCTCAAATAACATTAATTCAAAAGAGTAATCTGTAACATGGAAGAATTCATAAATCAAATTGCAAAATTAAATAAAAAGGAATATTGAACCTGGGATCGAGAGTCACTCCTAAAACTAAGAGAAATCCTAAATCCTAATCCTAAGAGAGAAGAGAGAGGAGAGAACCTCTCTCTAAACTAAATCTAAATCATGAAAACTAAACTAAAGTGGTGTCTCTGAATGGATGCATTCCCCCCACTTCATAACCTTTGGTCTATGCCTTCTGGACTTGGATTTGGGCCAAAAAGGGCTTCAGAATTCGCTGGGAGCATTTTCTGCAATTTCTGGTGCGTGGCCTCTGTCACGCGTCCGCGTGGGTCATGCGGTCGCGTCATTCGGAGTTTTCCTTGTCACGCGGTCGCGTCAGTCATGCGACCGCATCATATGTGTTCTGCTTATGGCATTCAGAGTATCAATTTCAAGAACTCCCTTCCTCATAGGCGTCCCATTATTCACAGGATTCCTTTCAGAAGTGTACATGAACTGGTTATTTACAACCATGTCAATGAGTTCTTGAGTTTCTGTAGACGTTTTCTTTAGGTGGATGGATCCACCTGCAGAATGGTCCAATGACATCTTTGATAGCTCAGACAGACCATCATAGAATATATCCAGGATGGTCCATTCTGAAAGCATGTCAGAAGGACACTTTTTGGTCAGTTCCTTGTATCTCTCCCAAGCTTCATAGAGGGATTCACCTTCCTTCTGTCTGAAGGTTTGAACATCCACTCTAAGCTTACTAAGCTTTTGAGGAGGAAAGAACTTGGCTAAGAAAGCCGTGACCAGCTTGTCCCAAGAGTTCAGGCTATCTTTAGGTTGAGAGTCCAACCATACTCTAGCTCTTCTCTTACAGCAAACGGGAAAACCATAAGCCTGTAGACCTCGGGATCAACCCCATTGGTCTTAACAGTATCACAGATCTGCAAGAATTCAGTTAAGAACTGAAAAGGGTCTTCAGATGGAAGTCCATGAAACTTGCAGTTCTGTTGCATCAGAGAAACTAATTGAGGTTTAAGCTCAAAATTGTTTGCTCCAATGGCAGGGATTGAGATGCTTCTTCCATGTAAATTGGAATTTGGTGCAGTAAAGTCACCAAGCATCTTCCTTGCATTGTTATTATTTTCGGCCATGTCTCCTTCTTTTTCGAAATTTTCAGTCAGATTTTCTCCAGAGAGTTGTGCTTTAGCTTCCTTTAGCTTCCTCTTCAGAGTCCTTTCAGGTTCAGGATCAGCTTCAACAAGAATGTTCTTATCCTTGTTCCTGCTCATATGAAAAAAAAGAAAACAGAAAAGAAAATATGGAACCTCTATGTCACAGTATAGAGATTCCTTTATGTAAGTAGAAGAAGATATGAATAGAAGATGGAGAATCCAAACACAAGGGTGAGGAGTAGGTTCGAATTCTTAGATGAAGAGGAGTGTTAGTAAATAAATAAATAATTAGAAGGAGGTGAGAGAGAGAAGAATTTTTAAAAATTAAATAAATTAAAATAAAAATATTTTTGTTTTTAATTTGAAATTAAAATAAAATTAGAAAATTAGAAAAGAAATAAAATTAAAATTAAAAATTAAAATAATTAGTTAATTAAAAAGGAATTTTGAAAAAGAGGAAGGTGATTTTCGAAAATTAGAGAGAATTAGTTAGGTAGTTTTGAAAAAGATATGACTGAAACAAAAAGATAGGATTGATTGAAAAAAGATTTAAAAATCAATTTAAAAAGATAAAAGGTTAGAAAAGATTTTGAAATTGATTTTGAAAAAGATATGATTGAAAGATATGATTGAAAAATTTAATTTGAAAAAGATTTGAAAAGAAAATTAAACAGATTTGATTTTTGAAGTTAAAGTTGATTACTTGACTAATAAGAAACTAAAAGATATGATTTTAAAATTTAAAGATTGAACATTTCTTAATAGGCAAGTAACAACTTGAAAAAAATTTTTGAATCAAAACATTAAATGCTAGTAGTAATTTCGAAAATTATAAAATAAAATAAGAAAAAGATTTTGAAAATTAATTTGAATATTTTCGAAAATATTAAAAGAAAAATGAAAAAGATTTCGAAAAATTTTAAAAAGAAATTCGAAAATATTAAAAGGAAAAAAGATTTGATTTTTGAAAAAGATTTGAAAAAGATAGAATTTTTAAATAGAAAATTTGATTTGACTCATAAGAAATAACAAGATTTTAAAAATTTTTGAAAAAGTCAACTCAAATTTTCGTATTTGATGAGAAGAAAAAGGGAAAGATATTTTTTTGATTTTTTTGAATTTTTAATGATGAAAGAGAAAAACATCAAAAAGACTCAATGCATGAAAATTTTGGATCAAAACACATGATGCATGCAAGAACACTATGAATGTGAAGATGAACACCAAGAACTTATTTTTGAAAATTTTGAAGAAAAGAAAAACATGCAAGACACCAAACTTAAAGATTTTTTATTCTTTAGACATTAACAAATTGAAAATGTATATGAAAAACAAGAAAAGACACAAAACAAGAAAATATGAAGATCAAACAAGAAGACTGGCCAAGAACAACTTGAAGATCATGAAGAAAGCAATGCATGAAATTTTCGAAAATAATTTTTAGAAAATTAAAAAGATGCAATATACACCAAACTTAAAACTTGACTCTAGACTCAAACAAGAAACACAAAATATTTTTGGTTTTATTATTTTATTAAACTTTTTTTTTGGATTTTTTTTCGAAAATAAGAAATAAAAATCTTTAAATTAAAATAAAATTACCTAATCTGAGCAACAAGATAAACTGTCAGTTGTCCAAACTCGAACAATCCCCAGCAACGGCGCCAAAAACTTGGTGCGCGGAAATCGTGACGGTTCCATTCCTTGGTAACAGCGCTGAAAACTTTATACGCACGTTCATAATTTAATTCTTTGTCACAACTTCGCACAACTAACCAGCAAGTGCACTGGGTCGTCCAAGTAATAAACCTTACGTGGGTAAGGGTCGATCCTACGAAGATTGTCGGCTTGAAGCAAGCTATGGTCACCTTGTAAACCTCAGTCAGGCGGATTCAAATGATATAGAGTTTTAATAATTAAAAGATAAATAAAACATAAACTAGGATAGAGATACTTATGTAATTCATTGGTGAGAATTTCAGATAAGCATATAGAGATGCTTTCGTTCCTCTGAACCTCTGCTTTCCTGCTGTCTTCATCCAATCATTCCTACTCCTTTCCATGGCAAGCTTTATGTAGGGCATCACCGTTGTCAATGGCTACATCCCATCCTCTCTGTGAAAATGGTCCAATGCGCTATCACTGCATGGCTAATCATCTGTCAGTTCTCGATCATACTGGAATAGGATTTACTATCCTTTTGCGTCTGTCACTACGCCCAGCACTCGCGAGTTTGAAGCTCGTCACAGCCATCCCTTCCCAGATCCTACTCGGAATACCACAGACAAGGTTTAGACTTTCCAGATCTCCAGAATGGTCATCCATAGGTTCTAAATTATACCACGAAGATTCTAATATCTCGGACTCGGTCCTCTGTATTAGATATCTAAGAGATATTCATTCTAGCTTGTTTGCATGTAGAACGGAAGTGTTTGTCAGGCACGCGTTCATAAGTGAGAATGATGATGAGCGTCACATAATCATCACATTCATCATGTTCTTGGGTGCGAATGGATATCTTAGAGAAGGAATAAGCTTGAATTGAATAGAAAAACAGTAGTACTTTGTATTAATTCATGAGGAACAGCAGAGCTCCACACCTTAATCTATGGTCTGTAGAAACTCTACCGTTTGAAAATACATAAGTGATAATGGTCCAGGCATGGCCGAATGGCCAGCCCCCATGAAATTCTAAGATAGCATAAAACTAATCAAAGATCTCCTCCGAAGATAGTAAAAAGTCCTATTTATACTAAACTAGTTACTAGAGTTTACAGAAATGAGTAAATGATGCAGAAATCCACTTCCGGGGCACACTTGGTGTGTGCTTGGGCTGAGCATTGAGCTTTACACGTGTAGAGGTCTTTCTTGGAGTTGAACGTCAGTTTGTAACCTGTTTCTGGCGTTTAACTCCACTTTGCAACCTGTTTCTGGCGTTTGACTCCAGAATGCAGCATGGAACTGGCGTTGAACGCCAGTTTACATCGTCTATCCTTAATCAAAGTATGGACTATTATATATTTCTGGAAAGCTCTGGATGTATAATTTCTAACACAATTGAGAGCGTGCCATTTGGAGTTTTGTAGCTCCAGAAAATCCACTTTGAATACAGGGAGGTCAGAATCCAACAGCATCTGCAGTCCTTCTTCAACCTCTGAATCTGATTTTTGCTCAAGTCCCTCAATTTCAGCCAGAAATTACCTGAAATCACAAAAAAATACACAAACTCATAGTAAAGTCCAGAAATATGATTTTTATTTAAAAGCTAATAAAAATATATTAAAAACTAACTAAATCATACCGAAAACTATGTAAAAACAATGCTAAAAAGCGTATAAATTATCCGCTCATCACTAATGCAAATGATTAGAGCAAAATGTAAATAATTCCAAACTCATAAAATAACGTCCAAAGTAATTCTATTCTAAACTAAACAAGTAACTACAACTAAGATAAAGCAATCAAGATTTTTGGGTTTTCAAATATGAATGATAAAAGCAACTCTTGGCTAGGCATGGGAATTGAGGTCACTATCCTTGTCTAAAAACCATATCTTGACAATTATGAGGAACCAAACTCATTAAGTCTACTTCTATACTTAAAGTATGTTAAATGATTTGGTCAACATCAACCCATAAGGTCCAACCTAACTACCAATTAACTTGGTAGTAGGCTAGTGTCAATGGCTATCAAATTGACCACTAAGGGTTCCCAAATCATCAAATCCATTAGACCCAATGACTCAAGCTTGCCCAATTCCATTAGCCTAGGCCAAGAGTGAAGAGAAATACTCCATAATCAAAGGAAACATTTCATCAAACACATGGTACGCATTCATAAAAGATCTAATTAAATTGCAATTAAATTGGAACTAACAAGTACCCACTAACAATTATCAACATACAATCACTCAAACAACATAATTAATCATGGAAGTCATCAATGCAACAATAACAAATCAAGATCTACAAGATTCATGAAATGGGTATAAAATGACAAACAACAAAGAAACATAAAACTATCATAAGATCTAAACAAAATTATACTAGAGAATTCAAATTAAATAATTAAAACTAGTAATTAACAAGATCCAATTCAGAATTCAACAAGGGAAGATCAAATTAAAACTAGATCTAGAGAGGAACAAAAGTTTCTCTCTTTAGAAGAACAAAAAACCCCAAAAACTAACTAAAATTGTGTCTAAGTTTAAAATGATTGATCCTTCCCCCCCCCCCTTTCTCCCTAGCATCCTTGGGTCTTTTCCATACAGAAACAGCTTGAATTTGGGCCTGATGAGCCTCAGAAATCGCCAGACACGATTTCCTTTAATGAGGTCACGTGCAGCTTTCTGTGCGTGCGTGCGCGCCGATTGCTTTTGTGATCCATGCGTGCGCGCCATGTGCGTGTGCGCGTCAGTGGAAATTCTCTGATCTGCACGGATGCGTCCATCCTTGCGCGCCACTTCCAACTATCCTCATCCACGCGTGCGCGTGAAGTGCGCGTGCGCGTCGGTGCGGAAGTTCCCAAAATCCAAATCTTCATGTTCGTTCCTTTTGTGCATGCTTTCTTTCTCTCTTCTAGGCCATTCTTGTCCTATAAATCCTGAAATCACTCAACAAATACATCACAGCATTGAAAGGAAATAAAAGAGAATCAAAACATATCAATTCTAAGGCAAAATAAGCATGTTTTTCATCATGGATCAATATTAGGAAGAGAACACAAAACCATGCATTTCTTGTGAATAAGTGTGAGAAATATTAACAAAACCCCCCAAATTTTACACAATATAAACCACAAAATTGGGGTTTATCAAGTGTCAACTTCAAGAACTCCTTTATTCTGATGTGAAAAGCCTTCAGTCGGGATATTCTTGTTTTTCCAACCCCTAGGAACCTTCCTTTTGGGCCTTCCTCTTTGGTGGAGAGATTCATCTCAAAAGCCCATCACAAAAAAGCCTGTGGAGCAAACAAGAGAGCCCGCTCATGGACCTCAATAAGAGCATGAGGAAATTCCTCATTAAGAAATCCATGAGATGCCTCAAGGGATACACTTTCCTCCACACAACTATTGGGAGCAACTCAATACCTCTTTAGGAGAATTGAGTTCCAACATGGAGCAACTAAGAGTGGAGCATTCCATCATCCTCCATGAAATCAGAGAAGACCAAAAGGCCATGAGAGAGGAGCAATAAAGGCAAGACAGAGACATAGAGGAGCTCAAAAACTCCATTGGTTCTTCAAGAGGAAGAAGAAGCCACCATCACTAAGGTGGACCCGTTCTTTAATCTCCTTGTTTATTTTCTTTTCTGTTTTCGGTTTTTATGCTTTATGTTTTGTCTATGTTTTTGTCTTTATTACATGATCATTAGTGTTTAGAGTCTATGTCTTAAAGCTATGAATGATTCCATGAATCTCTCACCTATCTTAAATGAAAAATGTTTTTATTTGCAAAAGAACAAGAAGTGCATAATTTCAAAATTTATCTTGACATTAGTTTAACCATTTTGATGTGGTGGCAATACTTCTTGCTTTCTGAATGAATGCTTGAATAGTGCATATTTTTTATAGTGAAGTTTATGAATGTTAAAATTGTTGGCTCTTGAAAGAATAATGAAAAAAGAGAAATGTTATTGATAATCTAAAAAATCATAAAATTGATTCTTGAAGCAAGAAAAAGCAGTGAAAAGTAAAATCCTATCCTAAGCGGCTAAATCAAGTTGTCCCTAACCATGTGCTTGTGTCATGAAGGTCCAAGTGAAAAGCTTGGGACTGAGTAGTTAAAGTCATGATCCAAACCAAAAGAGTGTGCTTAAGAACTCTGGGCACCTCTAACTAGGGACTCTAGCAAAGCTGAGTCACAATCTGAAAAGGTTCACCCAGTTATGTGTTCGTGGCATTTATGTATCCGGTGGTAATACTGGAAACAAAATGCTTAGGGTCACGGCCAAGACTCATAAAGTAGCTATGTTCAAGAATCAACATACTAAACTAGGAGAATCAATAACACTATCTGAATTCTGAGTTCCTATGGATGCCAATCATTCTGAACTTCAAAGGATAAAGTGAGATGCCAAAACTGTTCAGAGGCAAAAAGCTACTAGTCCCGCTCATCTAATTAAAACTAATCTTCATTGATATTTTTGAAATTTATTGTATTTTCTCTTCTTTTTATCTTATTTTATTTTTGGTTGCTTGGGAACAAGCAACAATTTAAGTTTGGTGTTGTGATGAGCGGATAATTTATACGCTTTTAGGCATTTTTTTAGGTAGTTTTTAGCATGTTTTAGTTACTTTTTATTATATTTTTATTACTTTTTATGCAAAAATCACATTTCTGGACTCTACTATGAGTTTGTGTGTTTTTCTGTAATTTCAGGTATTTTCTGGCTGAAATTGAGGGACCTGAGCAAAAGTTTGATTCAGAGGCTGAGAAAGGACTACAGCTGCTGTTGGATTCTGACCCTCCTGCACTCGAAGTGGATTTTCTGGAGCTACAGAAGCCCAATTGGCGCGATCTCACTTGTCTTGGAAATTAGACATCTTGGGCTTTCTAGCAATATATAATAGTCCATACCTTGCCCGAGATTTGATGGCCCAAACTTCCGTTCAACGCCAGCCAGAGACCCTTTTCTGGCATAAAACGCTGCAACTGGCACCAGAATTGGAGTTAAACGCCCAAACTGGCATCCAAGCTGGAGTTTAACTCTAGAAAAGGCCTATGCATGTGTAAAGCTCAATGCTCAGCCCAAGCACACACCAAGTGGGCCCCTGAAGTGGATTTCTGCACTCTCTGCACTTAGTTACTCAATTTCTGTAATCCTTAGTAACTAGTTTAGTATAAATACTAGTATTTCTAATTGTATTTGTATCTTTGGACTTTGAGCTTATGCCATTTTTCACATTTTGGAGGCTGGCCACACTGCCATGCCTAGACCTTTTTCTCTTATGTATTTTCTACGGTGGAGTTTCTACACCTCATAGATTAAGTTGCGGAGCTCTGCTGTTCTTCATGAATTAATGCAAGTACTATTGTTTCTCTTTCAATCCACGCTTACTTCTTCTCCAAGATTACTCTCGTACATAATTTAGTTAAGTCAGAATGAAGGGGTGACCCGTGACAATCACCACTATCTTCGTTACTCGCTTAGCCAAGATCCGCGTGCCTGACAACCACAAGCGGTCTACATGATGTTCAATGTAGTCATTGGATGACAGCTGGAGTATAATATCTTGGGTCTCTGATCCACAGATTTTACTTGTCTTTCCTGACAATAGAGCATTCGAATCTGTGAGATTAGAACCTTCGTGGTAGAGGCTAGAACCAATTGGCAGCATTCCTGAGATCCGGAAAGTCTAAACCTTGTCTGTGGTATTCCGAGTAGGATCTGGGACGGGATGACTGTGACGAGCTTCAAACTCACGATTGTTGGGCGCAGTGACAGTGTGCAAAAGGATAGAGAGATTCTATTCCGACACAAGTGAGAACCGACAGATGATTAGCCGCGCGGTAGCTGTGCCTGGTATTTTTCATCCGAGACGAGAGATCCAATAGTTGATTAGCCGTACAGAAACCGTACTTTGACCATTTTCATTGAGAGGACGGATGGTAGCCATTGACAACAGTGATCCACCAACATACAGCTTGCCATGGAAGGGAGCATGCATGATTGGATGAAAACTATAGGAAAGCAGAGGTTCAGAAGCAACAAAGCATCTCCAAACGCTTATCTGAAATTCCCACCAATGAATTACCTAAGTATCTTTATTTTATTTTATATTTTATTTATCTTTTAATTATCAAAACCTCATAACCATTTGAATCCACCTGACTAAAATTTACAGGATGACCATATCTTGCTTCAAGCCGGCAATCTTCGTGGGATCGATCCTTACTCGCGCAAGGTTTTATTACTTGGATGACCCAGAGCACTTGCTGGTTAGTTGTACCGGAGTTGCAAAGGTGTGATTGCAATTCTGTGCACCAAGTTTTTGGTGCCGTTGCCGGGGATTGTTCGAGTTTGAACAACTGACGGTTTATCTTGTTGCTTAGATTGGGTAATTTTATTTTATGTTTAAGCTTTTTTTTATTTTATTTTCGAAAAAAAAAATTTCAAAAAAATTGTTCTTCATAGTTTTTAAGAATGAATTCTAGAGCTTCATGAGATATGTTGAAGCCTGGCTGGCTGTTAAGCCATGTCTAATCTTTTGGACTGAGGTTTCCACTTTCCATTGTAGAAAGGACATGTCTGTATTTGTTATGCTAAAGCTTGGCTGGCCATTTGGCCATGTCTAATTCTTTTGGACCGAAACTTTAGACTAACATTGCATGAATCCTGGAATTCTTATTAAAAATTTTGAATTTTTTTATTTTCTTTTTCCAAAATAATTTCGAAAAAATACAAAACATAAAATCATAAAACCAAAAATTTTTTTTGTGTTTCTTGTTTGAGTCTTGTGTCAAATTTTAAGTTTGGTGTCAATTGCATGTTTTTAATTTTTCTTAAAATTTTTGAAATTTCATGCATTATGTTCTTTGATCTTCAAGTTGTTCTTGATGATTTTTCTTGTTTGATCCGTAATTTTTCTTGTTTTGTATTTTTTCTTGTTTTTCTTGTGCATTTTCAAATTGTTAGTGTCCCTAGTACAAAAGTTCTTAAGTTTGGTGTCTTGCATGTCTTTCTTTTCTTAAAAATTTTCAAAAATATATTCTTGATGTTCATCATGATCTTCAAAGCGTTCTTGGTGTTCATCTTGACATTCAAAGTGTTCTTGCATGCATTATTTGTTTTGATCTTAAATTTTTATGTTTTGTTTCATTTTGTTATTTTTCTCTCTCCTCATTAAAAATTTCAAAAGTCAAAAAAATATCTTTTCCTTATTCTTCTCATAATTTTCGAAATTTTGAGTTGACTTGGTCAAAAATTTTTAAAATTTAGTTGTTTCTTGTTAGTCAAGCCAAAATTTCAATTTAAAAACTTTATCTTTTCAAATCTTTTTCAAAATCAATACTTTTTCATTTTTTTCGAATTTCATTCTTAAAATTTTTCAAAATCTTTTTCTTATTCTTATTTCACATTTTCGAAAACTTTACTAACAATTAATGTTTTGATTCAAAAATTTCAAGTTTGTTACTTTCTTGTTAAGAAAAGTTCAATCTTTAAGTTCTAGAATCATATCTTTTAGTTTCTTGTTAGTCAAGTTATCAAATTTAATTTTAAAAAAAAACAAATATTTTTAATTTATTTTTCAATTCTTTTTCAAAATAAATTTCAATCATATCTTTTTAAAATTTTAATTTCAAAATATTTTTCTAACTTCGTATCTGTTCAAAATTTATTTTCAAATCTTTTTCAACTAACTACTTGACTTGTTTGTTTTAATTTTAAAAAGTTTACTATTTCTTATCTTTTTCAAAACCACCTAACTACTTTTCCACTTCTAATTTTCGAAAAGCACTAACCACTTCTTCAAAAAAAAATTTAATTAACTAATTGTTTTAAATTCTAATCTTATTTTATTTCTTTTAATAATTTCGAAACTAACTTAATTAATTAAATAAAAATAAAAATGTTTTTCTTTCCCCTCTTCTTAAAATTCGAATACTCTCTCTCTCATCTCTTTCTATTTATTTATTTAATTACTAACACTTCCCTTCTACTCATAATTCGAACCCTTCTCTCTTCTCTCTGTTCGAATTACTCATCTCCTCTCTTTTCTCATTCTTCTATTCTTCTATTCTTATACTCACATAAAGGAATCTCTATACTTGACATAGAGGATTCCACTATTCTCTTTGTTCTCTTCTTTTTCATATGAGCAGGGACAAGGATAAGGACATTATTATTGAAGCTGATCTTAAACCTAAAAGGACTCTGAAGAGGAAGCTAAGAGAAGCTAAAGCATAACACTCCGGAGAGGACCTTACAAAAAATTTTGAAAAAGAAGCAGATATGGCAGCCGAACCTAACAACAATGGTGGAGATGCAAGGAAGATGCTTGGTGACTTTACTGCACCAACTTCCAACTTCTATGGAAGAAGCATCTCAATTCCTACAATTGGAGCAAACAACTTTGAGCTTAAGCCTCAATTAGTTTCTCTAATGCAGCAGAATTGCAAGTTTCATGGACTTCCATTGGAAGATCCTCATCAGTTCTTAGCTGAATTCTCGCAAATCTGTGACACTGTTAAGACCAATGGGGTTAATCCTAAGGTCTACAGACTTCTGCTTTTCCCTTCTGCTGTAAGAGACAGAGCTAGGATATGGTTGGACTCACAACCTAAAGAAAGCCTGTACTCTTGAGAAAAGTTGGTCAATGCTTTCTTGGCCAAATTCTTTCCACCTCAAAAGATGAGCAAGCTTAGAGTGGAAGTCCAAACCTTCAGACAGAAGGAAGGTGAATCCCTCTACGAAGTTTGGAAAAGATACAAGAAATTGATCAGAAGGTGTCCTTCTGACATGCTTTCAGAATGGAGCATCTTATGTATATTCTATGATGGTCTGTCTGAATTATCCAAGATGTCATTGGACCACTCTGCTGGTGGATCTCTTCATCTGAAAAAAAACACCTGTAGAAGCCTAGGAACTCATTAAAATGGTTGCAAATAACCAGTTCATGTATACTTCTGAAAGAAATCCTGTGAATAATGGGATAACTCAGAAAAAAGGAGTTCTTGAGATTGATACTCTGAATGCCATATTGGCTCAGAATAAAATATTGACTCAGCAAGTCAATATGATTTCTCAAAATCTGACTGGAATGCAAGCTGCATCCGGCAGTACTAAAGAAGCTTCCTTTGAAGGAGAAGCTTATGACCCTGAGAATTCTGCAATGGAAGAGGTGAATTACATGGGAGAATCCCATGAAAACACCTATAATCCTTCATGGAGAAATCATCCAAATTTCTCATGGAAGGATCAACAGAAGCCTCACCAAGGCTTCAATAATAATAATGATGGGAGAAATAGGTTTGGCAATAGCAAGCCTTTTCCATCATCTTCTCAGCAACAGACAGAGAATTCTAAATAGAGCCTCTCTGACTTAGCAACCATAGTCTCTGATCTATCTAAGACCACTCTCAGTTTCATGACTAAAACAAGGTCCTCCATCAGAAATTCGGAAGCACAAGTGGGTCAGCTGAGTAAAAGAGTTACTGAAGTCCCTCCTAGTACTCTCCCAAGCAATACAGAAGAGAATCCAAAGAGAGAGTGCAAGGCCATCAATATATCCAAAGTGACCGTACCTGGAGAGAGTAAAAAGGCAGTGATTTTCAGTGAAGAAGACCTTGCTAGACGTCCACTGACCGATAAGGAGTTTCCTATTGAGGAACCAAAGGAATCTGAGGCTCATACAGAGACCATAGAGATTCCACTGAACTTACTGTTGCCATTCATGAGCTCTGATGAGTATTCTTCCTCTGAAGGGGATGAAGATATTGTTGAAGAGCAAGTTGCTCGGTATCTAGGAGCAATCATGAAGCTGAATGCCAAGTTATTTGGTAATGAGACTTGGGATGATGAACCCCCATTGCTCATCAATGAACTGAATACCTTGGTTCAACAGAAATCACCTCAGAAGAAACCGGATCCCGAAAGGTTCTTAATACCTTGTATCATAGGCACCATGAACTTTGAGAAGCCTCTGTGTGACCTGGGGTCAGGTATAAACCTCATGCCACTCTCTGTAATGGAGAAACTAGGAATCTTTGAGGTACAAGCTGCAAGAATCTCATTAGAGATGACAGACAAATCAATAAAACAGGCTTATGGACTTGTAGAGAATGTCCTAGTGAAGGTTGAAGGCCTTTACATCCCTGCTGACTTCATAATCCTAGACACTGGGAAATATGAGGATGAATCCATCATCCTTGGAAGACCCTTCCTAGCCACAACAAGGGCTGTGATTGATGTGGACAGAGGAGAGTTAGTACTTCAATTGAATGAGGACTACCTTGTGTTTAAGGCTCAAGGATCTTCTTCTGTAACTATGGAGAGGAAGCATGAAAAGCTTCTCTCAATACAGAGTCAAGCAGAGCCCCCACATTCAAACTCTAAGTTTGGTGTTGGGAGGCCACCATCATGCTCTAAGTGTCTGTGAAGCTCTCTAAGAGCTCACTGTCATGCTATTGACATTAAAGAAGCGCTTATTGGGAGGCAACCCAATGTTATTTAATTATATTTATTTTTTTATAGACATTTGTTTTCCATTTCCATGTTATGTTTTCTTTAGGTTGATGATCATATGGAGTCACAAAAACAACTGCAGAATTAAAGCGGAATCAAAAACATCATCAAAAATAGCACACCCTGGAGGACAGGCTTACTGGCGTTTAAATGCCAATAAGGATAGCAGAATGGGCGTTTAATGCCTATGCAGGCAGCATTCTGGGCGTTTAACGCCAGAAATGGCAGTATCATGGGCGTTCAGAAAAACGCTCAGTAAAGAAGGATTCCTGGCGTTTAACACCAGCCAGTCTGGTTGGGCGTTAAACGCCCAAAGAGAAAGTCAAGTGGGCGTTAAATGCCAGAATGGATAGTATTCTGGGTGTTTAACACTAGGATGACATAAGGGAGGTAATTTTGTTTCCAATTCGATTTTTTTTCAGTTTTTCATGTTTTAATTCATAATTTTATTGCATCAAACATATTTTAAATCTTCATCTTTCAATTTCTATTTTCAAAAACTTAATAATCTTTCCAATTCTTTTTAATTCTTTTTCAATTCTTTTCAATTCCTTCCAAAACATTTTCAAAACTTACATATCTTTTCAAATTATTTTCAACTCTTTTTAATTTTTCTTGTATACAGTAATAAGTTTTCAAAATTAATTGCATCATTCTTCTTCTACTCCCTTCTATCTTATTTTGCTCGAGGACGAACAAAGCTTTTAAGTTTGGTGTGGAACAGCTCAGCTTTTTTCTTTCCATAACCACTAATGGAACCTAAGGCCAGAGAAACCTCTAGGAAGAAGAAAGAGAAGGCAGTTGCTTCCAACGCCGAGTCATGGGAGATGGAGAGATTCATCTCAAAAGCCCATCACTAAAAAGAGGATGGAACAAACAAGAGAGCCCGCTCATGGACCTCAACAAGAGAATAAGGAAATTCCTCATCAAGAAATCCCTGAGATGCCTCAAGGGATACACTTTCCTCCACACAACTATTGGGAGCAACTCAACACCTCTTTAGGAGAATTGAGTTCCAACATGGAGCAACTAAGAGTGGAGCACTCCATCATCCTCCATGAAATCAGAGAGGACCAAAAGGCCATGAGAGAGGAGCAACAAAGGCAAGGAAGAGACATAGAGGAGCTCAAGAACTCCATTGGTTCTTCAAGAGGAAGAAGAAACCACCATCACTAAGGTGGACCCGTTCTTTAATCTCCTTGTTTATTTTCTTTTCTCTTTTCGGTTTTTATGCTTTATATTTTGTCTATGTTTTTGTCTTTATTACATGATCATTAGTGTTTAGAGTCTATGTCTTAAAGCTATGAATGATTCTATGAATCTCTCACCTTTCTTAAATGAAAAATGTTTTTATTTACAAAAGAACAAGAAGTGCATAATTTCAAAATTTATCTTCAAATTAGTTTAACTATTTTGATGTGGTGGCAATACTTCTTGCTTTTTGAATGAATGCTTGAACAGTGCATATTTTTTATAGTGAAGTTTATGAATGTTAAAATCATTGGCTCTTGAAAGAATAATGAAAAAAGAGAAATGTTATTGATAATCTGAAAAATCATAAAATTGATTCTTGAAGCAAGAAAAAGCAGTGAAAAGCAAAAGCTTGCGGCAAAAAAAATATGCAGAAAAAAAAAAGCAAGCAGAAAAAGCCAATAGCTCTTTAAACCAAAAGGTAAGGGTAAAAAGGATCCAAGGCTTTGAGCATTAATGGATAGGAGAGCCCAAAGGAATAAAATCTGGGCCTAAGCGGCTAAATCAAGCTGTCCCTAACCATGTGCTTGTGTCATGAAGGTCCAAGTGAAAAGCTTGGGACTGAGTGGTTAAAGTCGTGATCCAAACCAAAAGAGTGTGCTTAAGAACTCTGGGCACCTCTAACTGGGAACTCTAGCAAAGCTGAGTCACAATCTGAAAAGGTTCACCCAGTTATGTGTCTGTCATTTATGTATCCGGTGGTAATACTGGAAAACAAAATGCTTAGGGTCACGGCCAAGAGTTATAAAGTAGCTGTGTTCAAGAATCAACATACTAAACTAGGAGAATCAATAACACTATCTGAATTCTGAGTTCCTATGGATGCCAATCATTCTGAACTTTGAAGGATAAAGTGAGATGCCAAAACTGTTAAGAGGCAAAAAGCTACTAGTCACGCTCATCTAATTAAAACTAATCTTCATTGATATTTTTGAAATTTATTGTATTTTCTCTTATTTTTATCTTATTTTGTTTTTGGTTGGTTGGGGACAAGCAACAATTTAAGTTTGGTGTTGTGATGAGCAGATAATTTATACGCTTTTTGGCATTGTTTTTAGGTAGTTTTTAGCATATTTTAGTTACTTTTTATTATATTTTTATTTGTTTTATGAAAAAATTAGATTTCTGGACTTTACTATGAGTTTGTGTGTTTTTCTGTAATTTCAGGTATTTTCTGGCTGAAATTGAGGGACCTGAGCAAAAGTCTGATTCAGAGGCTGAAAAAGGACTGCAGATGTTGTTGGATTCTGACCCTCCTGCACTCGAAGTGGATTTTCTGGAGCTACAGAAGCCCATTTCGCACGCTTTTAATTGCGTTAGAAATTATACATCTTGTGATTTCCAGTAATGTATAATAGTCCATACTTTTTCTGAGATTTGATGGCCCAAACTGGCGTTTAACGCCAGCTAGAGACCCTTTTCTGGCGTAAAACGCTGGAACTGGCACCAAAACTGGAGTTAAACGCCCAAACTTGCATCCAAGCTGGCGTTTAACTCTAGAAAAGGCCTATTCATGTGTAAAGCTCAATGCTCAGCCCAAGCACACACCAAGTGGGCCCCGGAAGTGGATTTCTGTACTCTCTGCACTTAGTTACTCAATTTGTGTAATCCTTAGTAACTAGTTAGTATAAATACTAGTATTTCCTATTGTATTCGTATCTTTGGACTTGGAGCTTATGCCATTTTTCACATTTTGGAGGCTGGCCACACGGCCATGCCTAGACCTTTTTCTCTTATGTATTTTCTACGGTGGAGTTTCAACACCTCATAGATTAAGCTGTAGAGCTCTGCTGTTCTTCATGAATTAATGCAAGTACTATTGTTTCTCTTTCAATTCACGCTTACTTATTCTCCAAGATATACTCTCGTACTTAATTCAGTTAAGTCAGAATGAAGGGGTGACCCGTGACAATCACCCACTATCTTCGTTACTCGCTTAGCCAAAATCCACGTGCCTGACAACCACAAGCGGTCTACATGATGTTCAACGTAGTAATTGGACGACAGCTGGAGTATAATCTCTTGGGTCTCTTATCCACGGATTTGACTTGCCTCTCCTGACAACAGAGCATTCAAATCCGTGAGATTAGAACCTTCGTGGTAGAGGCTAGAACCAATTGGCAGCATTCCTGAGATCCGAAAAGTCTAAACCTTGTCTGTGGTATTCTGAGTAGGATCTGGGACGGGATGACTGTGACGAGCTTCAAACTCACGAATGTTGGGCACAGTAACAGTGTGCAAAAGGATAGAGAGATCCTATTCCGACACAAGTGAGAACCGACAGATGATTAGCCGTGCGGTAGCTGTGCCTGGTATTTTTCATCCGAGACGAGAGATCCGACAGTTGATTAGCCGTACGGAAACCGTACTTGGACCATTTTCACTGAGAGGACGGATGGTAGCCATTAACAACGATGATCCACCAACATACAGCTTGCCATGGAAGGGAGCACGCATGATTGGATGAAAATAATAGGAAAGCAGAGGTTCAGAAGCAATAAAGCATCTCCAAACGCTTATCTGAAATTTCCACCAATGAATTACCTAAGTATCTTTATTTTATTTTATGTTTTATTTATCTTTTAATTATCAAAACCTCAAAACCATTTGAATCCGCCTGACTAAGATTTACAGGATGACCATAGCTTGCTTCAAGCCGGCAATCTCCGTGGGGTCGACCCTTACTCGTGTAAGGTTTTATTACTTGGACGACCCAGTGCACTTGCTGGTTAGTTGTACCAGAGTTGCAAAGGTGTGATTGCAATTCCGTGCACCAGCACTCTTAGGATCCTTCTGGTCCTTGATTGCCTTAAGTCCCTCAGTAGCAGACTCTTGAGATTCGGCCTCTTTGGTGAAGACTACTGTCTCACCCTCTTTTAAGGTCTCCTTCCCATAGAGCATCAGGCTTTCCGTGAGGGCCCTACAGGGATACACCTCCTCAAACAACTCAGTGGGAGAAGTATTAGCCAGCTCAGGTATCCACTGGTCGTAGGTGTGAGTGTCTCCTTGAGGGTGGTCACCACTCATAGCACTAGAAGCACTATAACTCTCAGCAGGGGTGTGGCTATAGTCTCCCTGTCTAGAACTTTTGTTCTGACTGGGATCTAAACATCTGTTGCTAACTTAGCCAATCTCTGCGAAGGAGAGAACCTGTTCAAAAATTTGTTAACAACCTTATCCCAAGTGTTCACACTTTCTTTGGGTACAATATACCACCAATCTTTTGCTCGATCTTTCAGAGCAAATGGGAATAGTTTTAGCTTGTGGAATTTAGGGTCTATTCCATTGGTCTCTCAGTGTCACAGAACTGCAGAAAGTCAGTGATGAACCTACTAGGGTCTTCCTGTGGGTGTCCGTAAAACTAGAACTTCTGCAACACTAAGGCAATCAGTTGTGGATTGAGCTCAAATCTTCTTGCTCTGATAGGAGGTACATTGATACGTCCTCTATAGAAATCAGGAGAGTAGTCACCAAGAACCTTTCTTGCCTCTCCTTCATGTTCGGCCATGTCTTCAGCTTCTTGTTCAAAATTTTCTGAAAGGTTTCTTCTGGAGTGTTGTGCTTTAACTTGTTGTAAGCTCCTCCTTAAGGTCCTTTCAGGTTCAGGATCAAGATTAAAGAGAGGTTCTTTATCCTTATTCCTGGTCATAAACAAGAAAAGAAAACAAGAAAGAAAAAAAGGAAGCTTCTATGCTTGATTTGAGTAAAGAGAGCTTCCAGTAAGATGTGAAGAAGAAGAGAACAATGAAGAATGATGATAGGAGAAGGAGAAAAAGAATTCGAATAAAGAGAGGAGAAGAATTAGAAGTAGAAAAGATAAACAAGAATTAAAATATTTTTATTTTTGTTTTATTTATTTATGTAATTCAAAAATATAAGTTAATTAATTAAAAAGAATTAAAAATTAATTAATGAAATTCAAAAAATAAGATAGAGAAATAGAGGAAGGATTTTTGAAAATTAGAAGAGAGAGGAATTAGTTAGGAAGTTTTGAAAAAGAAGAGAGAGAACAAGTAACTAATTAAGAAAGATTTGAAAACAAGATAAGATAGAAGATTAGAAAAGATTTTATTTTAAAAATATGTTGAAAAAGTCAACAAGATAAGATAAGAATTAAAAATATTTGAAAAAGATTTAATTTTAAAATTTAAAAGAAGATAAGATAGAAAAGATAAGTTAGATAAGGAAGATAAGATAAGGAAGTTAAGAAAAGATAAGTTTAAAAAAGATTTGAATTTAAAATTTTGAAAATTAAATTTTGAATTTTAAATTTTGAAATTTTGAATTTTGAATTTTAAATTTTGAAATTTTGAAATTTGAATTTAAATTTTAAAATTTGAATTTGAAATAAGATAAGATAAGATTTTTTAATTTGAAAAAGATATGATTTTGAAAAGATTTGATTTTGAAATTTGAAAACTAAGATAAGATAAGATAATAATTTAAAATTAAAATAAAGATAGAAAATATTTTTTTTTAATTTAATGAAGAATGAGAAAAACAACAAAAAGACACCAAACTCAAGAAGAAAAATAAGAACACTTTGAAGATCAAGAAGAACACCAAGAACAAAACTCAAAGAATTTAAAGAACACAAGATCATGCAAAAGACACCAAACTTAAAAATTTTTAAAACCAAATACAAAATTTTTGAAAATTATACAAGAAAAACACAAGAAGACACCAAACTTAAAGATTGACACAAGACTCAAACAAAAAGACACTAATTTTGAAAAACTTTTTGAAAGAAAGACTCAAAGAAATCGAAAATTCAACAAGAACAAAAACAAAAGACTCAAACCAAAAACAAAGATCAAATAAAGAAAAGAAAAGATTTTTGAAAAAAAATTTTGATTTTTCGAAAAGAAAAAAGAAAGTAAAATAAAATAAAAGACTCAAACAAAATTAAAGATAATACCTAATCTAAGGAACAAGATAATCCGCCAGTTGTCCAAACTCGAACAATCCCTGGCAACGGCGCCGAAAACTTGGTGCACGAATCCCCACACTTCGTACAACTGAACCAGCAAGTGCATTGGGTCGTCCAAATAATACCTGAGCGAGTCAGGGTCGATCCCACGAGGATTATGGTTTGAAGCAAGCTATGGTTATCTTGCAGACCTTAGTCAGGCGGATAGAAGAGTTGTTGTATTTGTAAGATCTAAACTGGGGTGATTTATTTAATTGCATAAAAGGAAATAAAGAAAAAAGGGTCATCAGAACTCAGAAGTCGTGTAAACTATGATAAGAATGTGGTTAAGGCTTGGAGATGCTTTTTCCTTCTGGATTAACTCTGGTATTACTGTCTTCTTCAATTGTGAATTATTTCTTCTATGGCAGGCTGTATGTGATTGACGCTGGTTTGAGCAGTCGCCAATACTCCTCCAGATCTGAACCCCAGGGTTAGTGCGGATCCATTCTGATTGAAGGTGAAGCTCCTGCAATTCATTCTCCTTGATGATCCTACTCAAAATGCCACAGACAAGGTCAGATCTTCCAGATCAGAGAATGCTGTGCCTTTGGGTTCTAGCTTCTACCACAGAGACCCTAATCTCCCCACACTTTGGCTGAACGTGTGTCTCGAGAAGTCCCCAACGAAGTCGTGGATTAGCCGTCTAAGAGATGTATAATCAAGTTGGTGGTTCATCATTGTCCGATGAAAGACTCACTCTGAACCCATGTAAAATGTGATAACCTTATGCCAGTTCAACGCATTCATATTGATGAAGAACGAAGATATATCTTAGAATAGAGAATCAAACACGAATTGAGAAAGAAATAGTAGTACTTTTATTAATCCATAAAATTTAGCAAGGCTCCTCCCCTCAACCTAAGAGGTTTAAAAACTCATACTGATAGAAAATACAATGATAAACAAAAATATGGCTGAAAGTCCTCTATGATTATGTAAAATATCCCTTAAATACTAAACTAATTACTAAGGATTACATAAGAAGGGTAAAACAGTCTTTTTAGTGCTAAAATTTACTTCTGGGGCCCACTTGGTGAGTGCTTGGGTTAAACTTTGATGAGATCCATGTTTTATGAGGCCTCTAGGGCATTGAACGCTGGCTAGGGGTCCTTTTTGGGCGTTTGGATGCTGGTCTCCTCCTTTGGGCGCTGGACACCTGGAATGGGGCATAAGGCTGGCGTTCGACGCCAGTTTTGGGCCTTTAATTCTGAAAAAAAAAGTATGAACTATTATACATTGCTGGAAAGCTCTAAAAGTCAGCTTTCCATAGCCATTGAGAACGCTCCATTTGGACTTCTGTAACTCCAAAAAGCTCTTTCTAGTGCAAGGAGGTTAGATTCGGACAGCATCTGCAGTGCTTTCTCTGTTTCTGAATCAGACTTTTGCTCCAATTCCTCAATTTCATCCAGAAAATACCTGAAATTGTACAAAAAAACACAAACTCAAAGTAAAATCCAAAAATTTGAATTTAACACTAAAACCTATGAAAACTTAATAAAAATTAAACAAAACATGCTAAAAACTATATGAAAATGATGCCAAAAAGCGTATAAAATATCCGCTTATCAGCAGCTTAGGTTCTTTTTGTGTTTGTCGATATTAGAGTAGACTCTGATACCATGTAGAAAATAAGTTGTTTCAACCTACTTTTCCATTAGTCATGAACACATATATATACATCTTTTGATATGAAACTATATCAAATCTTTCCTATCTTAAAAGACATAATTTCCTATCCTAATAATAAATATACACGAGAGTAATATTTCTATGTATATCTAAATTATCCATTAATAAAAAACATAAGCATTACTTCTTCTAAGAGTTAAATATCTTCGAAACCTTTAACATCTCATTCATTAACTGCTTTTCCAAATTCATAAGCATTCTCTCGTTTACAAACAAACATCCTTCTTCATTGCTCTTTGCAATTTCAAGATTTTACTTTAAGTTTAACAATTCTCTTGTCAAGGTTTGATTGATCTAAATAGAGATTCAATTAGACATTATTTGAATCAATCCGTTAATTCTCGTAGAAACGATATCCACTCGCCGTAGTATTACTTAGAGAAATTTAGTCCACTTGCCAATATACCAGCGTCTCGATTTTAGCTTATCGTTTCTATTTTTGAAAGAAAGATGGAAGATAAAGTAGAGAGCTTTTTTTTAAGACAAAGTAGGAAGCGTTTGTGACGTTCATATGAAAGAGAACAATGACAAAGTTTTAACTATTGAAAACGGTTTATGCGACTATTTTAGAGTTGGAAGATAGAAAAAAAAGTGTTAAAACGTGAATCAAATATTAGAATAAAAATCTTTTGGGCTTGTGAATTTGTGGATTTGAAGGGTTTAAGGCCCAAACAAAATTCTGTCCATATATGACTTATATTTTTGTGATTCTATATATAATCTTACTATGTATATAAACTTCCGTTTCTTGAAAGTTATATACTTTCGTGTCTTTCTTTATATAAATATCCTCAATGTATATGTAATTTTAATGTGCCTATAAATAGAACTGACAGGTTTAGTATTGTATTTATTTTTCTTTTACTAATAAGTAATAACGTGTTATAGTATTTTTAATGGGCTGTTAATTTATCTCAATAGAACTAATACGTCATTTTTTATCATAAAATCAATAATTAAATAGATTAAAAATAATTATGAAATATTTATATTTACAAAAGATCAGTTATGTACTTATGTTGATATATTTATTTAATGAAAATATAACTTAATTTTTTATGTTTATATTTTATGTATGTTGATTTATAATTTATTTTCATATAATTATTTTTATTTATAATTTTATATATTATTTTATTATAATTTAATTATTTCGATTGAACCGGTTAAATCACTAAACCAATAAATCAATAACTAAAATGGTTCGATAATCGGTTCGTTTTTCAGAACCTTGAATAAAACTTATCAATTTTTGCAAACATTTTTACTACTCCAAACATTAAAGATTAAATTCTAAATCCAAAATTCTAATAGCATAAAATAAGAAGTTGGCCCAAAATATTAGCTAATATCAATAGAAAAATTATTCCTTAATATTTCTCTGTTAAAATAAATTTTTAAATCATGCGGTATTTTTTTGGTGAATGTCCACTTTTATTTATGAAGATAGACGCTTAATTTATGTTTCTCATTAAATTTTTTAATCATTATAAACGTAAGAAACTAAACAGTGTTGTTTCACATCCAAATTTTGTTGGCAACTAAGTTCAACTAAGTTGGCCCAAACCCAACAAAAATTAATTTCATTAGTGAGAGCATGAATACACGCTCCAACTAACCCCACTAACATAAATGTATGTATCTTGCGTTCCTCCCCGTTCTTCTTCTCCGCATTCCTCTTCTTCTTTGCATGTTTCGTCCTTATCGTCGTCTTTTATTGATGTTGCTGCGTTTCTTTTTTCCTCCTCCTCTTTCTGGTGATTTTGCAGCATTATGTGCTTTTCTTTGTTTATTCTTGTTAAGAGTGTAAAACAACAAGAATTATGAGTTATGCAGAATATATTAGAAGATAACACTAGAATTTTTTAACTGTACATAAGTTCTTGTTAAGAGGGAATAACAAGAATTATGAGAATGTGGATGATGATGATGAATTTCCTTAACAATAATATCGAATTTTTTTAATTGTGATACCAAAATTTTGCTACAAAAAATACAAAAATATTTTTTTTAATGGTGCAATTTTTTACTTATTATTCTTCTTTCTTTCTTTATTTTTTCTGTTGCTCTTACTTCTTCTTTTAGGAGTATTACTTCTCATATTAGACTTGAATGAATAGCTGTCTTATTTAGTTGAATGAATGTAAATTCACACTTACTAGATTGAATTCTTACCAAAAATAAAAAATAGCACCAAAATTTGTTTAAAATAACACCAGAATTTAAATACAATGATACAGAATATAGAAAGTAAATTACATACTAAAAGATCACATTGACTTTATAAAATGAAATAGGATAACACCAAATTGACACCAAAAGGTTACACACAAAAAATGAATCTTTCTAAAAAGTATTATAGATTCAATAAATTGAATGCTTATCTCATATATAAAAACACAAATCTAAAAAGTAACACCGAAATTTTTAACTAAATGAGGTGATAGAACTAAGAACTTATTTCATGAAGACTTGAGTTATAGATTCACAAATTTTAATAAAAAAGATAATACGTGAAAAAATTTGTAGATAGCACAACGAAATTAAGCAGAACAAGTGCAAAATTTCAAAAGAGAATGAAAAAGGACATTTACGTATAAGAAGAAGATGATGTATCTCATGTATAAAATAACACATGAATTTTTAAAGAATAACACCAAAATGTCTTCACTCTAACATCAAAACGTCTTTACTCTAACATCAAAATTTCTAACTAAATGATGTGACGGAACTAAGAATTTATTTCATAAAAATTTGAGTTGCAGATTTACAAATTTTGATAGAAAATAAAATAAGTGAAAAAATCTATAAATAACGCAACAAAATTAACCAGAACAAGTACAAAAAATTCTAAAGAGAGTGAACAATGTTATTTATGTATAAGACAATGATAACGACAATAACAATAATGATAATTATAAGGGTTAAGTTCAATTTTGGTCCCTAACGTAGGGGGTCAAAAATTTGTTTCGTCCCTAAGTTTTATTTTTAATCAAAATCATCCCCAAAGTTGACAGTTGTATTAAAATGATCCGACGGACAATTATGCCCCTGAGTTCGTTACTCTCTTTAACTATTTGTTAATTAATTAATAATAATAATAATAATAATAATAATAATAATAATAATAATAATAATAATAATAAAAGGGAACGTTGTGGGAGAGGGAGGAGAGGAAGATGTTGGGTCGAAGGCTGTGAGGAAGAAAGCTGCGCTAGGATTCGACGAAGTGGAGGAAGGGGACGGAAACGCCGATTGGATGGCTTCCCAAGGTTCAAGATCGGGCAGAATTTGAACACCTGTGAAGGAGATGGTATGTGGGCATGGGGAGAGGCCGATTCTGCGTACCTCAACGACGAAGGACAACCCAGGCCGACGATTTTGGGGTTGTGTCTACTATGAGGTATTTTGTTGGCCTCTAATTTCTGAGATTGAGTTTTTCCATCTGAGTTTCCTTCATCTTATGAGTTCTGGGTGGTGATAGGTTCAGGATGTCTGTGATTTCTTTAGGTGGGCAGACCCAGAAGCTGAAAGAGCGCTGCGGGATTCTGAGATTGCAAGATGCAGGAAGAAGATTACAACCTTGAAGACAAGGTTGAAGGATGTCAAATGGAAGCTGAGGATTGTAGCTACTTTGGGTTAGTTGGGTGGATTGGGTTTCTCTATTTGTTGCTACATAATCCATACAATTTGAGGCAACCATATGGAATCATTTAATCAGGAGATGATTAGAACATTATTTGTAGAATTTTTGTGTGTTGTTTTGGTTATTTGATACTGTTACTTTTATTGTTACAATGATGTTATGTGATGTATCCCTTGTGAAGATGTTTGAATGTATGAATGAAAGTGTTGTGCAAATTTCCAATCATGAAGCAGTGAAAATGTGTTGAAAATATGTAATGAACATTTATGTGCACCAGGATAAAACATTAAGCAATGAACCTTAAAACACTGACAAAGTCATTCACAACAGCATCCATAAGCCAAAATGGCCAATTACAAACTTGTAGTTGTCACTTAAACAGAAAAACACAGACCAACATAGTTCATAAACAAACTTAAAACCAGTTAACCACATGGAACAAAATAAGAAAATAACAAAATACCAACATAACATTGTTTCAAACCTAATGAAACAGCATAACAGCTAAAACACATAACTAATCCTCTTTAAAGATTGCCCCATGCACTAGGAGGCAATTTTGCCATTAGCTTGAGTTTCTGCATTGGGATATAAGGTGCACCAGTCTGGATAATAAAAAAATACCTCTTTCTCTGAATTGGTTGACTGTGTGAGTCCTTCTTGCTAGTGGAGGAAGCTGATGCACTGCTCTTTTGAGGCAAAGGTTGGGATGAAGGAGCTTTAGGGTTGGACTGAGGTGGTGCAGGCCCGGCTACATTTTTGGTCTGGCTCTTGGGCTGAGTTGCATTATTAGTGGGCCTAGCTGCCAATTTTCTGGGCCTGGTTACTAGTTTGTTGGGCTGAGTTGTTGCTGTGTTGGAATGAGTTATTGCAGGGCTGGGTTGAGAGCATGATTTCTTGCTAAGTTTCCCTCTTTGGACTGTTTGGCCAAGGGATTGTGAGCTTGCAACCTTAGTACCTCTCTTTGGACCCTTGGCAGCTTGTTGAGATGCAGGTTGGACTTGTGACAGAAATAAAAAAAGGAACATTTTTAGCACAAGTTAATATAAACCAAACTAAACATTATAGCAGAAAGGATACCTTCTTCTTAGGCTTTGTGCAACTTGATTTCTTGTGACCTAAAGCACCACAGTTAGAACACCTCTGTGTTTGACCCCTACGGGAGAGGTGAGTTTGGCTTCTGTTATCATCATCCCCAGGTCCTCGCTTCTTCTTCTTGACTGGCCGGTGACTTGGCTTCCGATATGGTGGTGGCATGACATCATCATACTGGGATCTCTCCCACAGATCTGACACATTTAGAGGATGTATCACTTCCTGGTAGCACCTCAGGTAAGCATCCTTTTTGTAATGGTCATCCACAAACGACTCCAAGTTCAAACCTTTGAATGTTATGCAGCTAATGGCATGAGGACAGGGTAGCCCGCTCATCTGCCACCTCCTACAGGAACACTCACAAGCAGCCAGATCTACAACAAATTTGTCTAACCCGCACATCACTTCATACTTACTAGCAGCTGACCAAAATGGCCTCCAATCCCTAGAATGCTTTACCCTTTTCTCTAGCTTCTTCAATATTGTTGGCATAATGTTACCCTGGTACACTTGAATCCTAGCTCTATTGGCAGCCCATTTAGTCATTATATAGACCCTAATGTCCTCTAACATAGTGACAATTGGTTTTTCTCTAGCCTCAACTATGACAGCATTAAAACTCTCACTCATGTTGTTAACAAGGGAGTCACACTTTGAATGAAATGAAAAGCGAGAACGGGACCAGAACCTGGGTGGAATGCTGTTCAAGTGCCGAAATGCATCCTCACTCTTAAGTCTCATTGTCTTCATCTCCTTCTCCCAATCTTTCCAGTGCGTAGACTTTGCACATTTCCACATTTGATTCTTTAGCTCCAATCCAAGAAATTTCTTCTTGAAGTTGTTATATAGATGCCTCACACAATATCGGTTGTCCACCCTAGGAATGACTTCCTCAAGAGCTGGTAACAAGTCCTGTATCAGAAAGGTAACCCAACTAATTAGTATAGTCTTCACCATAAGTTATAAAATGCACAAACAATTTTAAATTAATGTTCACCTTCTGCTGATCCAACATGAATGTACACTTTCCAATTTTATCAACACCCAGATCATCAGATAAGTGTCTCAGAAACCAAACCCAGGAATCCTTGGTCTCAGCTTCAACCACCGCATAAACAATAGGAAGGATCTGGTCATTAGGATCTCTTCCTATTACGGTCAGTAACTGACCACCCTGAGGAGTCTTTAAGAAACACCCGTCCAAACTGATAAAGGGTCTGACATGTTGGAAGCTCTTCTTGCATGCATTGAAGCAGACATACAATCTCTGGAATACACAATAGTTCATCAATTCGGGGTTCTGGACTTCCTGGGCAAAATCTGGGCTCCTAATCACTTTCAAGCTAACAGATGAACCTGGATTGGCCCTTAGAATCTCCGCACAGTAATCATTAATCCTTCTATACTGCTCCCTAAATGCACCCTGAATTTGACTTAGTGCCTCTTGCTTCGACTTGGCTGCCATGGACTTGGTCACAATAACATTTCACTTCTTGTGTGCCTTTGCTTGTAACTCCCTTATTTTAATCCTCGGATTAGACTCTACCGTCTTTTTAAATTGGGCTCCAACCCACTTAGTGTGCAGTATCCCAACTCTGTGCATTTGCATGCAGGTGTGTTAGAGGTTCAAGCTTCTTAACTGCCAGGTGGATTCATCCCCAACCCTATGTGCATAGAGCCAGAATGGACAGTCCTTCTGACAAACAACTCTAACTCTGACCAAATCACACTTCTTAAATTTGATGCTCCTAGCTGTATGAACTGCATATGCCAGTACAGTCTCCTTAAATTCTTGTCTGGATGCATAAAGTGTCCCTACCTCCCACCTGTAGCTGCTCATATCCTTCAAAGGTTTATGAACTGAAAACCTTTGACCCACACGATCTGATGCATCATATTCTCAGCATCGTCATCGTCCCCCTCATCCCCACCAATCATGTGATCCATCTCCAACTCATCACTATCTGCTCCATCCTCATCACTAAACTGATTTATACCTTTACTTTTTTCCTTGCCAGCAGTAGCTTCTTCCGGCACAGAATTACCCTCATCAAATCCACTATCACCCTCAAAATCCTCATCACTATTAGTGAAGTGCACCTCTCCTGCACTGTCCCCCTCCTCATCAGATGGCATGTACTCAGGATCCTCACTGTCTTAATCATTGGACTCACTTCCATCTACCTGAAACTCATCCCCCACATAGGTTCGGCACTGGCCCCTGCTGCCTCAGCCCCGTGCCCTTCGAAAACAACCAAGCCAAGCCCATCATCTGTTTCCTCTTCTGCAACTCCCCCAACGTCAACGTAACCCACTTCTGGAAATGGCTCGGCATCGCCCACATCGTGGACCACATACAACTCTACCAAGCCCCATAACCCAGCAATGTTGCACATTTCGATTGATTCTGCGTCACCCTTCAGCATCTTCAGGCTAGTCTCCAAATCATCAAAGCTTGGATCTTTATACCACAACGCAACAATGTTGGCCTGCAAGTACCCAAACTGCCTTAGTTCTTCATAGGCCTCAAACAAAGACCAACGATCGCTGTCAATGTCCTCGATAATTGTACTTTGACCCTTCAGGTACTTAAATACCCCCTCCTCATATCCGAATGCACCCCATGATGCACCCTCACATTTATGTACACCATCTTCTGCTCAGTCAACCCTGTTATACAGCAGAATACATTACTCACAAACATATATACAAACCTTAGCTATAGCAGCAGACTCAGAAGCCTGCATTCAACCCCGAAATGCTCAGACAGAGCAACATGGTGATGAAATGCAAACCTCCAACATGTTGTGAACAGTTGACGTGATTGCTTGAGGGATGGAAAGTAATCGTACCTGAACAATCAGCTGTTGCAACAATGAAGATCACTCACCAATGTCTTAGTACACCGATTCTCAAGCTTAACCCCCCCAATGGCGACAATCCTTTCTGTACACCCTCTTTGCACCTACGTTTGAGGGTTTCACACCAACGTTTCCGTTTTCAAGTGTTTCAAGGAAGTTTATGAGTTACTTCATGAGCAGGAGTGCACTTCGCGGGAATGAAAATTAAGGGAGAGAAACCGCAAGGGTAGAGTTGTCATTAAATTTTATTTTTGGTGCGAAAGGACTATTTTAATACAACTGTCAACTTTGGGGACGATTTTGTTTAAAAATAAAACTTAGGGACAAAAAAAATTTTTGACCCCTACGTTAGGGACCAAAATCGAACTTAACCCTAATTATAACAATGATGATGATGATGATGGAGGAAAAAAAGAAAGGATGAGAAGAATTCAAATAAAAAAAGGAGGAGGAAGAAGAAGAGGAGATGGAGGTGATAGTGATGGTAACAACAATGATAACGAAAAAAGAAGAGTGCATGCACATGATGTGAAAAACGATTATAACAATTTGGTTGGACTTTATTAATAAGTATTTTATTTGGTTGTAGAACTTTATTCAAAACTAAAATTTTAAGTCAAATTAAATGCTGAATTACTCCATTTTATTTATATTTTTGTATTGATGCAGATAAAAATAGATGTTTGTTTCGGTACGATAATAAATTTATACGTACCGATACAATAAAAACATAGACAAATTAAAATACAGACACATGAATTATAATTTCCATGTCATCATTTATTTTTTTTAAAAAAAATACATACCATATCATTATTTTTACTAAAACATTCTTATAATTTAATAAAAATAAAAAATATTTTTTAAATAATTATACAAAAAAAAACTTAAATATCATTTTCTTATATGGGACCTAAACTATCTTTAAATTAGTTAAAATTTAAAATTCAATTAATTTTAATTTATATTTTTAAATTTTAAATAATTTATAAAAACAAAACAAAAACATATGAAAAAAAATAAAAAAATAAAAAAAAGAAGTTCATCTAGGTTGGTGTTCTTCGTCTCTTCCCTCCTCTTCCTTCTCTCTGCTAAAGGAGGAGAAGAAGAAGAAGCCCTCTAACCCTAAATTTTTTTTCCCGAGCTCCAATCATCACTGTGTTTGTTGGATTCGATAAAGACGGCGACGCTGGGCTCTTCTGCTTCCTCTCTTTTGTCAGAGCTGCGAGAGACGAAGCCCGTCGTGTACCACTACTTGCTGCTTGCCTGAAGCTTTCCTCTACTTTGCTCTGCTCCGCTGCACCTTCTGAAGAGTAGCAAGTCCATCGCCGTATCAAGAAGATCCCGCTCTCTCCTCGACCCCGCTATCTCTTCTGACTCCGTGATTGCAAATTGGCAAATTGGGGCTATGGTTTTGTTAAATATTATCATGCTTAGGGCTTGTTTGGGTGAGCTTCTAAGAAAATATCTTTTTTCGAGTTATCTTTTTTTAAAAGATCTTATAGAGAAGTAAAAGTAATTTTATGTTTGGATATCTCATATAAAAAGGTCTTTTTATCAATCAATTATGTTTGGGTATAACAATATAAAAGTACTTTTTTGTTTATTTATTACATAAAAAACATCTTTTTTTTAAGGAAAAAAGATCTTTTAAAAAAAGATGTAAATTACAGCTTCTCAAAAAAGATCTTTTTTTTATTTTACTAGTGCTTTTACTTTTACTACTAGAAATTTGCCAAACACGTTAAAAAATAAAAAAAGAAAAAGATCTTTTTTTAACAAAATAATAGCGCCCAAACATGCACTTAGCCTTGCTCATGCCATTATTAATTAGAATTTCTTCGAACGGAACATGATTTTAATCACATGATCGTCTGAATTTTAGTCACTTTTTTTTCTCTTTGGTTCAATCCTTTATTTTGTTTCTTTGTTCTTGTCAATATGATGTATCAATGCCTCTGTTATTTGAATTTCTGTGTTTTGCCAAAAATCCGTAGTATGGTGAACTTTTTTCTCATATTTTAATAAGTATTTATGTGGTTAGAAGAGCAATTGACTCTGTGGTTGCAATTCGGATTGTTGGTGGAAGGAACACAAATTGGTGCTGGTTTTCTAGTTGTTGGTGGACTAGCCTAGCTTGCTGGATTGATTAATTAATTAATAGAAGAGAGTGGTGTCATAATCTGCATTGATTCTGAAACAAGAAGTGATGTCTCGGTTTCTTCAGTTTCTTGTATGGTTGGCGAACTAAGATGAAAACGATTCTTTAGAAGGCCATTTTATTGTTCTATACTAGAGATTGCTGTGACTTATTTTGGTTTCATGGCTTGATGTTTTGAACTCATGAAAAAAAAAAAAAAAAAAAAAAACTTATAGGAAGTTTGCTTCTAAATATCCTTCTTTTGTTCCATGATTTTAAAATGTTATGATAAATTTTTCAAGTGGTACGAGGCTTTTAAAATGTTATGATAAATTTTATGATAAACTCCCATCCTTTTCGATTATTGGTATTGTTAGTTCTACAATACAAAATTTCAATGTTGCAGTCATCATGAAAGGTTTTTTCTGTTTTGAATAAATGATTGGAAAAGTAAAACTTTTATAGTTTTATGTAAGTAGTAATTTTTTATCAAATCTCTGGTTCAATTAGGACAGGTTAACTAGTGAGTAAAGGTAGAAATCTCTTTGAATGTCATTTTAAGGTTTATTGTTAATCCTTCAAGCTCCCCAGTCCTAATTAGCTAAGTTGCGATTTTAACCATTAACGCTCTATAGATTTTATAAATTGTATTAAAGAATAACGAAAGGGAAGATTGGTTCCTGCTCATTTTTTAGAAAGTGCCATTTAAAGTGATATATAGAAATAATTAGATGAAGTTTCACTCTTCATCATACATTATTTTATATTTTTCAACATTATAGTCTGATTGTATTTCGATCATTTTGCACATATATATTATACATATATATTACACGAAAACATTTAGTTTCATTTCATATTGGAATTATATATTTTGAGAACATTATACCAAATACGAGGCATATTTAATTTCATTCTAAGTAAGTTTAATTATTCTTTGTGAAATGTGAAGAAGGGCAAAGGAAAGAAAATGATAAAGGAGTACTTAAACCCCCTGTTTTGAGAAAATAACAAATTTAGTGAAAATTTTGAAGTGTAAACAATTTCTAAAATGATTTCGTCCCAAATAAGATTTCTCTTAATTCTTAAATAAAAGTCATTCATTTTCATGCTACAAAATCCCTTGTAGGAACCAAAACTTGGAGTGTAATCAAATTTAAAATTTCATTACTAAGACTATAGAGCAATTATAGAATTACATGTAATGTAACCAAATTAAAAGTCTCAAATAAAATTAAACCATAACTATCGAAATTAAGATAAGTTAAATGAAATCCCCATACAAGATTTTTTCTTATTTTTGATTTCCAGTTTCCTTGAATCCAAAGGCATGGTCTCCAAAATCTTATTTTTGATTTCCAGTTTCCTTGAATCCAAAGGCATGGTCTCCAATTAGGGCTGCACACGAATTGGACGAATCGGATATAGCCTAAAATTCTAACCGATCCGCACTGCACTCATCGGATCGGATACGATATTTGCATTTTTTCAGGCTGGATCCGATCCGATCCGCATACTTGCAGATCGGATCAGATCGGATATCGCGTATATCCGCATAATTCAAAAAAACTATTTTAAGATTTTGTTTGACTGTTTTTACAAAAAAAAAAAAATATCCAGAAAATTTATTTTTCACCTGTTTAAACCTATTTATTTCTAAAATATTAATAAAAGTTCTCTTGAATAACAAAAACAAAATAATAACACAATATTTAAGTTTAATTATTCTAAGTTAAAGTACAACATAAAAAATTAAAAACAAGATATCATAAAATTCATAAAATAACACACTAAAATTCATATCACATTAGAGTTTACTTTCTTAAACTATGCTATTTATATGAGATGTACGGATATGCGGATTTGCGGATCGGATCCGCGGATATTACTGCCAAATCCGCAATCCGATCCTACCATAGTGCGGATCGGATAATATTCGCAAAATTCAGATCGGATGCGGATAATTATCACGGATATGCGGATATTATCCGATCCATGTGCAGCCCTATCTCCAATGTAACAAGTCCTTTCTATCTTTAATTCTGAGTTACCTTGGCCTCAACCAAGACTAGAAAACTATTCACTTTTTCTTAACTTGTTAACATTGTTGGATTTCAAGCAGAAAACCATTATAAATGCATACTCATCATAGCCATTGTCACTGCTTCATGATTTCCTGCTAGAATCAAAGCTTCAAGCTAAGATCAAAGGCCGTAGCGTCCTGCTTCGCGTCGCACGTGATGTGATCCAGGTGCATCCTTCCCCCACTCTGGATCCTTAACTTCTAAGAAGTTATAGAAAGGCTTATTGCCTGATGCATTTGATCCTGAACGATGGTTTGAGTCCTCAGTACTATCCTATAAAGTTTCGAAACCAAATGTATAGTTAGATACGCAAACTATAATTAAGAAAAATTGTCCTTCATTGTTCTAAACCTTTGGATAGATAGAAAATGTACAAATTTTATCTTATGCGAGGATCATTTGTTTAATTATTTGCTTTATTCCTCAAAAAGATTGATACAGTTACTAAACAGAACCAAAGAGTTAAGAATATTGACCTTCTGAAATTTTTTGCAACTTCCATGACTTGGTTGTAAGTTAGCATAGTGCCCTTGGAAAGAACACCTTGAAACAAATGCATAGGTGGTGGTGGATGAACATCTCGATGAGTTGCAAATGATGGAAAATTTGCTTGGCCATGTACGCCAATGTCAGAATTGAACCTTTTGTTGTTGAGATCCAACAAAAATCAATAGCCAAGAACTGAATCAATAGCTCGACAAAGAAATTTGCCCGGCAAATTCTTTTTGAAAAATCAATAGCTAAGAACTGAATCAATCATTGACCTTAATAGCATCAAGGCATCAACTATAACAAATCAAATGCCTATATGAAATTAAAGTAAAATATGCCTTACAAAACCTACTCAACTAGAAGAAAAAGTCAAGAAAGCATTAGATGTGTGTTTGTAATAAGAACTTTTGTTTGAAGGAGTTCTATATGATTGTGCAGTCCAAGTGGCAATGATCCTAAAGAGTCAAGGATACCACCTCCAAGAAATTGATGCATCTGCAAGCATAGGTTTAAATTACACATGATACTTTCAAGTTTAATAGAGTAGCAAATAAATAAGTACCTCTTTATTTGATAGAAAAATGCTAGACTCACTTTCAAGTTCTACAATGCTGATTAAAAGAACCAATACACCAACAATCCAACATAAAAGAAGTTAGAGAAATACTCAAGAGCTTGCTAGGTATTATAAATAAAATTCGTTACAACTGGCATGTCATGGAGCTGCTGCTTATCAGTTTTGGCAAGAAAACTAAGTGGAACTATCTTGAATCAGAAAGATAAAAAGCAATAAACTATAGAAAAAAAGGAATTAAGTTTTGTGATTTGTTATTGATAATAAAAGAAGAAATCAGAATCATAGCTTTCTCGCTACAATGAGTTACACTATACATCAAGTGGCCTCTCTCTATTTTATACTCTTCACAAAAATCTATGATCTTATCATACAGTGTTAAAACTCACAATATAGGCACAGATAAAAAGAAAGAAAGAAAGCACATACAGGAACAGAGAATGAGACTTAAATAATTAAGTCTAAGTTAGTTAACATCAAATGAAAAATTTCCAAGCTCAGGACCCTAGTTTGTTCAAAGTAATTAAATTAGTATATTAAGTATTTTTTGGTCTGCTCTATATAGTCTGTGCACTCTGTACATGGAGTATAATCACTAACTTGTAAATAACTAGAAACTTGGCTTTTTTGTCTGAAGAGTTAGTTTTGTAGTAATGAAAACTTATAAACTAATTGAAATCACTTGGCACAAATGAATGAACCTAAGAACCTTCATAAAAAACAACTAAAAAATAAATGTGAAATTTGGACAGAAGATTGAATCTGGACAGAGGATTTGGGTTGAAATTCGGACGAGCGTTAAAATTCAGGGGAATTTGATTTTGGAACTAACAGAAACTAAGGCACTTCGGAAAAAAATTAAGGAAAACACAGAGAATTGGAAAAAAGAGTGAAAACATACTTTCTCTTCTTTCTCCAAACCACCTTTTCACCAGTGGCGCGCCTCCTGTGCAAAGAATTCCTAGAAATACCTGAAACGCAAGCGACGAGCGACGAGCGACTCGAAGACGGCGAAGACCCGAAACCAGAAGACGACGAGCCATGACGACCCGACGAGTTGCTTCTGTCGCCGACGACGATGAGCCCAGGGAAGGCCGCGAGACGTTGAGACCCTGGTGACGAGGCGAGACGCCGGCGAGTGTGACTGAGACGAGACTCGAGTGAGACTGAGAGAGACTCTAGTTGGCTAGTGGTAGTGGAAGTGGGAGAGAAGAGAGAGCTTGAGTCTGAGAATCGAGAGTGAGAGACGTTTGAGAGAGGTGAGAAAATCGAGTCAAGATGAAGAACATTTTTTTTTAGTGTTTTAGATATATTTTTTGGTATGAATGAGTATAAGAGATTAGGGTTTATGAAGAATATTAATAAAATTGAAAAAAATTTCTTTTAGTGTAGATGAATAATCAGATGAGTTTTTGTATATTTTGAAGATTATTTAAGATTTTAAAATATAAAATTAAAGTTAGTTGAATATTAAAATTTAAATCTTTTTGTATAATTATATATAAATTATTTTTTATTTTTATTAAATTATAAAGGTGTTTTAGTAAAAGTAATATTACAATATATATTTAAAAAAATAAAAAATAAATACTGATATGGAAATTATAATCCACGTGTCGTGTTTTAGTTTGTCCACATTTTTGTTGTACCGATATATATAAATTTATCATTATATCGAAATAAATACTATAAAAATAAGTTTTAACATACGTATTTGTAGAGGTGTACATGGATGGAGTGAGACTGAATTCATTTTGACTCAAACCCGACTTAAAATAATGACCCTTAAACCGATCATAAACCCAGTAACATCATACTACTTTCAGGTTATACTAACACCAAGTCTAAACCACTGAAGTTTAGATCTTGATAAACTTTATGGTAAAAAATTATGATACTCTTATTTATAAAAAAAAAAATATTTGTTACCAAAAAGTTGATATTCATATTTAAACTTGAATTTATCCATAAATTTTAATTTCATATTTAAACTTGAATTTATCCATAAATTCTAATTTCATGTTTCTTTGATCTATTTTCTAATTCAACAAATGTAATTAAAAAACAAAAACAAAACAATAAATTTATAATTAATATAACATAATATTAAAATTAATTTAAAATATATATACTTCTTTTAGTCCTCTTAAAATGCACATGAATCTATTTTTAAGACTCTTATCCGATTCTAGATCCGATGAAATCACACCAAATTAACTCTCATAGTATTTGAATCCGAGGCGGACACCCCTAATGGAGCTTCGAACAACAATAACATTTTTCTCCACACCAGAAGTATAAGCGATATAGCACCACGATGGAAGAAACTGCACTCTAGGAACAGATAGGAAAGGCCTCTGAATTTAGGCTTGGTAGCCACCTTTCGTCGTGTTATGCTACTCGGGCCAACAGACTCTTCTATAATATAAGGCCGTGATTTTTCATGCTCTTTTGCTGCATATTCAATAACCAGTTAACCTCAGAACCGAGAACAAGAAGTGACGATGGCATAAATTAATGATTCAACATAACGGGAAAAAGAGAATCGATGCTGAAAAATAGTACAATATATGCCCTGCCCTTCTAAAATACCTCATTGATGCAACATCGTCCTAAAAAGATGTCAATGTAATGAGAACAACTTTATACAACGCGACGGAGATAACAAGAATCTCTATCGGTGAGTTGATGCTTCAAAGAAAAGGGTAAGTTTAAAAAAGAACAGATAAAAAGGGACATTTTTAGAAGTAAAACGATCCCCAGATTTTATCCACACATTTCAGTCGGGAGCTAAAAGAACATCAACATGCATGAGACTGAAAGCCATCTCTTTAGACCTCTGTGGCACAGGAATCAAATGACGGTAGAAGCCAACCCTTGGTCTGGGCATGCTGCACATAGAACCCAAACTTCTCCTTTGCATTTGGAATGTCCAGAGCCAGATCATCAAGACTGTCCTTGATCCGGGTGAACCCTTTCGTCATCTGATTGATGGTGATCAAACCCTCACTGAATCCCTCCTGCAGCAGATCAAGCATCCTGTCATTCTTCTTCTCCATGGCCATGACCAAAGCTTTCTTAACTACCTCATGGTTGAAGAAGGGCATTCCAAGGTCCCGGATACACTGGCAAGCTTCACTCACAACCCCGCCGCTTTCATACTCCTCCAAGAGTTTCATGATCTTGTCCTTGGCATCCTCAACAGCCCATCCGGTCCCACCACCCCAACATCTCAACAGCCTCTCACCAGCATGACGAGCTGCTATGAGTGTGCGTGCCATTCGCACCGTCTCGGTCCCACTGCACTTTGGGGGTAACCTAATGGCAATTTCTTCCAAATTCAGAGGGGCCAATACATCATCTATCACAGTCCGAGCCAAGAACAGAGCAAGTTCATTTGAAGCATCCAATATATCTAGTGCCGTATCTTCTGCACTTTCAAGAAGCATGACAAAACCATTAACTATATCCTCTGTCGAGAAAATTTCTATATGTAGAGCAGATAGCAGTACAGATGCCATTTCCTTTTCTCTGTTCTTTCTGTCCATGGCAAGAGTTATTAGCTTCTTCAAGAATATTGCATTATACTCAGGTGCACCAAGATCTTCAAGACTCCGAATCAGTTCAGGAATATCATCAGACAGAAAATACTCGTGAATTATGGTTACAGCTTCCTTTTTGTACTTCCGCATCTTCTCGTCTTCAACTTGAATTTCTCCGTTGTCACCATTAGGATTCACAAATGATGCATCAAGCCACCCTTCAGATATTGCCTTGGGAACCAATGACAGAAACAAGGCTTTAGCTGATGGAATATCAAGAGCAAGATCATCTAGGCCTTCTGCCAATCGAGAAAATCCTTTGACCATTTGACTGGAACTAATGAGTCCTTCTTCTGCTGCTTCTTTTAGTAGCTTCAACATCAGTGGTTCTGCTGAACGGTTCTCCATGGCAAGTACTAGAGCCCTCTTCACAACCTCATGATGGAAGAATGAAACCCCCAACTCACGTATGCACCTACAGGCTTCAAATGTGTCACCACTCTCCACATATTCCCTTAATAAATCGGCAATCTTCTTCTTCACTTCTTCAACGGTGATGTGAGTGCTACCACCCCATCGCCTCTCCACAAGTTCCGCATGGTGGGGAGCAGAGAGATAACTCTTCTCAGCAGTCTGGACTACCAGAGCACCCTTGGAAGGCTCTGGAAGAGCCTTCCTTGCCCTAGCTAGGAAAGCTGGAGGAAGAATGTCATCAACGACAGCCCGTGCCAGGAATAAAGCAAGGATATCAACTGCATCCAGTATGTCCACAGCAAGATCATCGGCAGATTCAATAAGCATAAAAAATCCATCTCTGATCTGTGCAGGGCTGATGACATCAGCATACAATGCTGAGAGCAGAACAGACGCCATTTCTTTCTCCTTATCATGCCTGTCCATGGCCATCGACACAAGGCGCTTGATAAAATATGGATAATATTCACTAGATCCAAGTTCTTTGAGGTCAGACGCAGCCACATCCACATCCCCAGTACTGAAATATTCCTCTATGATAGATACCACGGCTTTCTTGAAATCATCCAAGGGGTCCATCACTGTAGATCCAACTAACTGATAGGGCTCCTAAAATTAGCAAGAGTATGCAAAACCAGGTATATGTTATCATGTGCTTGTTGCCACAATCAAATATACAATGAAAAATAAACGGTCAACAGGTACAGTTTACAACTAATTAAATGAAAACACAAAGAAACCCCAACCTACTACCAGGGCTATAAGATCTCGTAAAAAAGTCTCTATGTTGATGATATTATCACACAATAAATTATATTAGGAACTACCAACAAAAACTAGAAAGGTAGTTTACCTCGCCACTGTCATAATTTGGATCATTGCGATCTAGGTGAGCTTCACCTTCAGTATCAAGCAATTTCCCCCAGGTACCCTTACCACCAGCACCATCTGCATCAACAGGATGAAGAACATCAAATAACTAAAGAAAGATAACTACAAATTACAATCAATTCTACCATTCATGTTATACCGCAAGCACGGGAAGATCCACACCACTAATTAACATCGTCATGACTGTCAAGCCAACATATAAAACTAAGCTATCAGGCTGAAGCACTTGACAGTAGAAGTATATATATATATATATATAATTCACGGGGTGCAACCAAATCAGGTTTCTACAATCTATGAAGTAAAAAGATGATCAGATCAGGCAGTTGAGTAAGTCAACATGATGCTTCTGGTTAAATATAATTAATAAACCAACTATGCTACGTGTACACTAAAATCCACCACCAAAGTCAGCCAAGAGTATAAAACAAATGTTGGAATACAAATACGCATTGAAAATAAATTAAATTACATATGTATTTATACACAAATATATTGGTAGCCGATTTTGGTGGCTGCTTTTAGCATAGGAATAGCATTTTTGCTTCCAGACAACATTGCATTAATGGTTAACATTTATTATGCACCAGAATACTTTTCCACTATAGAAAGTAAAATGACCGACACATCAATCCCAAAATGCGTAAACCTTCACTCACCATGTACGCATCGAAAGAATTAACTAGTCAGAATAACATCTTTGTCTATCAGATTCATACGGATTATGATTGCTAATACACAACAAGTCAACAACTGGATCATAATAACTTAAAGCAATACAAACATAAAGCCAAAAAAAATTCCACAAATTTCACAGCTAGAACTAGCCGACGAATTTTAAAAGTCACCACAGAACAAATCAAACAATAATCTGCTTTCAATAAGCAACAATTAAAAACTAATTTACAGTTAATAACCCTAATCTGTTCACCAATAAGTTATGGTGTACCATAAATACCCTCTCAGATATATTTCTTCCAACAGTTCCTCAAGATACTAATCAAACAGTCTAATAGTAGAAAATTGTGTAGTTCGCTAATCACAAAATAGATGATAAACAAAGAAATAATGCACAGCTTGCAGTATATACACATAGAGCATACAATTCTTAAATTAAAAATAATAATTACAAAATATCTGATGAAGACGGTGCACACCTTTCTTCACTCTCACTAACTTCCCGGAGTGAGACCGACGAACGTGTCTCACAGCAATCCCAGCGGTTTGAGCCTTTCCGCCGCCAGCAGGAGCCTTAACATGATGATGCTCAGATGAAAGCAGCGACGACGGCGATTTCGGCGACGACGACAGATTTTCTGCGTTCTGACTAGCGATCTTGAGAATCTCCCTCTGTCCATCCGTAAGAAACCCCTCGCCAGATGCCATTTCACTGATAAAACCCTCAAAATCTTAATAAAAACAAATCTCCCCGAAGAGGAAACTACTCACAGAAATGGCGAATCGAGAACCGGTACTCTTCTGTGCTTGGCCCGGATCTCGAGCCAACACAGGAAGAAAACCAACCGGATTCTCCAATCGGAAAACTCTCCGGCGGCGGTGATAGTAAAAGAGAAAAAACCGCGAAACGATAAGATCCAACGAAACGAGATTTTGAGTAGAAAGCCGAAGCGGATATGGAGTAAGAGCAGAGATAATCGGAGAGAGTAAGTGAGAGTGTGTGTGTCTGAAATCGGTGGAAAGTGGAGAGGAAATGGATGAGAACGAAAGAGAAGAAGGGGGTTTATATATGGAGGCTACGGTTACGTGTACACGTCACCAATTTGGGGGCAAGGTTTTTGGGTTGGGTTTGGGCCGATTCTGTTTTCGTTATCGTTTTATTTGTGTACACGTGGCGCTGCAGTTAAAGGCGGAGGGAGATGGCTGAAGAATAAAGACAGGGTTTTAAGTTTTTAGTCATGTGCGCACCCCTTTGCTTGCCGTGAGATTCCCGTATTAACCCTAATTCTCGCTCATAACTTTAGCGGTTTAGCCATTTAGGACCATCCCCATTTGCCACCATTGCCGAACATACAAGTGAAACTTTGTTTTCAACACTTCAAGTCTCTCTTCTTTTTAAAATATAGATGACTGTATAGATAGATATAGACGATTGGATAAGAAGGAGCTAGGTCAGTTATCTATCGAGGAAAACTTGTTATTTCTAAGATTTTTTTTTCCCCTTTTTTCCTCCTGTTGTAATGGCAACAGTTGTGTTGTGATAAGGATGAACGCTTGTTTCCATAAAGAAATAATATGTATGATCAGATGCTTAACTATTTTTCTTAATTGTTTCTTAAGGAAAAGGAAGATAAAAAAATGCATATGACATGAAAGTAACTCTCTTGATTTAATGAGAAAGAAAATTTAAGTATCTCGACAATAAAACGTTGCTAAGAAGGAAAAAGGGGTTTAAAAGATGTATAAAACCATTTTTTTTTATAAAAATTAGATGATAATAATAATAATAATAATAATAATAATAATAATAATAATAATAATAATAATAATAATAATAATAATAATAAATTGAGATGAATCAAAAGAGTAAATATGTTCTTTTTTTTTCTTGCACTTTTCTATAAAATATAGAATAAAAGATAAATAGGTCTCTGACTTTTTTAAATACGGACATTTTCGTTCTTCAAGATTTAAAAATATATTTAAATCTCTCACCTTATGAAACGCGTGACAATTATACCTCTCCGTCGAGTTGGGGTTCAAAACGGCAACAGAGCATGCTGACCTGGAAGAGTGGAGTGTCAGGTGTCCATTTTGGTTGCTGATGTGGATAGAGAACAATTTTTTAATGGACAAATTAGTCCTTGCGGTTCAAAACGACGCTGTTACCATCACTGAGCCCTAGAGAACGAATTTGTTGCTCTTTCAATTTCTTTGTAAGGGTAGAAAGGTACACTAGAGTTGCCTGCAGCTTCGCGCAAGAGGCGCTTTGCTGTTGTATGTTTGCTCAACCAAGCAAAACGACGCCTGGCACAGTAGCATACGAGAGACAAAAGAACAGCCACTGCCAAAACTCCAGTTGTAATCACTGTCAAGTGTGAACAATAACGTTATGATTAATCAAAATATTTTTCTGTTGCATGTTGTGTTTGGAAAATAGAAGAGAAGAAAAACAGGTATTGGAAGCTAAGGAATCATGCATATTGAATGATAGCATAGTGATTAGTGAATGAATGATTAACTTATCAACATGGACAATCCTATGAAATTCATTACTTCATCCGGTATCCCGGAAATAAATCTATGCAATATGCTATCATATATAAGATCATACTCTAACAGTAATTAGTACAAAAGGAAGCTAATTGTGTAAAGATGTAGAGTATGGTTGTACCTCCAACAATAACACATATTTTAGTTGTTTTTCCACATTCTCTCGATGTTACTATTGATGCACTGCAACTTAAAACTGAATCAATTAATCACAAGGGAGCAATAAGTAAAGTATCAGAAATGAGAAAATGACTATTTAAAAAAAGTTAAGTTTAGTCTCCAACTGAAAAATAATAAACTCATTTTTCCAGAAAATCTTGCATTCATAAACTGTTTTTGCAATGTACCAACCTTTTCTCTAGAATCTATGGATAATTCAAGGAGCAATAGGCCTAATGATCGACCAATATCATGTGTTGTGTCCTCAATATGTTTGATAGGGTCTTTCAAGCTAGAACTTTTTTTCAAAGCTTTAGCACGGCTAAGCGAAGTTTCGATCAATTCCAAAGATTTTCTGATGGATGGCTTATTTTCTATAACTGTGATTTTGTCACTCAAATCACTGAGTAAACTACATGGCAAACTCGGTAAAAGCATCTATCTCAACTGGATTTTTTGGAGGAAAAAAGAAAAGAAAAGAATAATCAGTTACACAATTAGTAAACTGTAACTGGAAAACACATGATAAAGGAATTAACTCTATAAGAAACTAATGGGAAATTGAGAGCAAAACGAAAGGGAAAAAATCAATCACACAAAGAAATTCAAGAAATTTAGAGGGAAATTGAATTGAACCTGTTGAGAAAATGTAAGGGATGACGACATTAACAATTTGTTTTAGAATAATAATAATAATTAATTAATTTGTATGACATTCACAAGGTTTTTTTCCTTTTGGTTTCACAAAATTTATGTCGCCATCATCAACAAGAAGAAGAACAAGGAAGAGTACCTGCACTTAAGAGAGGGGTTGCGCGGAGATGAGATCTGAAGTGCGAAAGCGTTGATGTTGCATTAACCATGGCGTTAACATTTGAGAGCATAAAATGAGAAAAAGAAGAAGAGGAAGAGATGGCTAATTTTGAAGAAGACGAAGAGGAACAACAAGAAGAAGTGTTATTAGTACTCGGAGAGATATGAATCATGTTCAAGAATATGTTATTGCAGTTAATTGAAGAAGAGGAAGAAGAAGAAGAAGAGGAGGAAGATCTCATGTCATGTTGAAGGGTGCACCACCATAACTGTTATAACATGGAGTAGGCAAGGTGGGCGGCAGTAGTGGCGGTGGTAGCGGTGGTTCTTCGAAGTAAGAGGAGGAAGAAGTAGGAGGGATGTGGAGCTGGTGAAGGAAAGGATCTCTCATGGTTGAGAATGGATCCCCAAAGTAGCGGGCGGTGGTGTCGTTTTGAAGCATAAGGACCAATTTGTCCATTAACAATTTATTCCCCATCCACATCATCAACCAAAACGGACACTTGACACTCCACCCTTCCAGGTCAGCATGCTCCGTTGCCGTTTTGAGCCCCAACTCGACGGAGGGGTATAATTGTCACGCATTTTGTAAGGTAAGGGATTTAAATATATTTTTAAATCTTAAGGGACGAAAATGTCCGCGTTTAAAAAGGTCAGAGACTTATTTTTCTTTTACTCTAAAATATAATGAAGTAATGATATTATTATTTTTATTTTTGATAATATCTGATCTGTTAGCTATAGCACGACCTAATTATATCTATAAATTTGAATCCAAGTGAAATAATAAACGTGACTTATCTTTAGTTAGAGAGAATCTCAGCTTCAACAACTCACTCACAAACAGACTAAGGTTGGTTACTAAAAGATCAGGAAAAGATCTCAACCACTTTGAAGAGTAACACTCTATAAATACAAAACTCTAACTATGTAAAAGGTATGCTATTCACTTTAAATAACATTATACTCATTTTTTACTCTTACTAATTTGAGCGTCGGATTGCCTTTGCAGGTGTCCACGGCCGTCGTTTCCCTTGAAGCCGACGTATACCTCTTTCACTTCAGGCGAAGGAGAGCCCAATCCCTAAAAAAGACAAGTTATACACTATCTGAGGCTTACCACGCAAGAACATTTAGTGCCCTTGTGGGGCCAAGTTTACTTAACCCCACCATTATCTCTTATGCTTGTTTTTTACCATCTTTTGCTCAATGGTAGAAGAACGAAACAATCCACCTCTCCTACTTTCTACTAAGGTCGAACTACTGGTTATCAATGAGTCATTGTGAGCAGAAGTTCAGCGGATGGCCAAACTAGAAATGGAATGACCGAAGCAATGAAGATGAACAAAAGAATCCTAACAATAGCAACGACGATGACAATCACACCTCAAAAACCAAGAACGTGGTGGTAGTCACTCTAAAGTAGCTAGTTTTGTCTCTACTTTTAGAAACTGGCCGACTTCTTCATCAACAATCATGCAGCATCCAAAATCAATGTCCACTACAAGAAATTACTGGAATAGCGACCAATTTAGCGACCGAGTTAGTGACCAATTTGGGTAATCGCTGAAACCATGGTCGCTAATCAGAAAATAGCGACCAACTTCGGTCCCTAAACTTTAGCGACCGATTTTTTAGCAAGGCCACCAAACCCTCACCAAAGAGCATCGGTCGCTAACAAAATCGGTCACTAAATTGTGACCAAATCTTCCGTCGCTAAATCGGTCTCTGAGTAAATCGATGGGAATGGATCCTCTCAATTGTTAAAAAAAATTGAGAGTGTAAAGTGTGATCTCTAACCTTTCATTCTTTTCTCTCTTATATTTATTTTTGGTCCCACTTACAAAATTAATGATGAGAAATCACACTTTACTCTCTCAATTGTTAAAAAAAATTGAGAGGATCCATTTCCGTAAATCGATCGCTAAATGGCAATCAATTTTTCAATTGCTAATTTGCGACTAGTTTTTCGGTCTCCAATTTAGTTACTAAGTGTGGACCAATATTTTAACAACCAACATTTCAGTCACTAAATCTGTCGCTAATTAACAACTAAACATTTTAATGACGAAATTTTCGTGGTTGATCCTAATTTTTTAATTATCAATTTTTTTACTAAATTTTTACATCTAGGCCATCAAATATTAAAAACCCATCAACATAAAACCTACACATTAACACATAAAAGTAAACAATACTTAAACAACACTTTATTATTATTATTATTATAAGAAAAAAGTGAATTAGTAGGCAATGCCTATTAATATTATAAAGAACAAAACAATTAGCTATAATTAGAGATAAAATTCCTCAATCATATTCATAACAATAACAATTATGGTGACGCCAGCACGCAACAATTTTATAATGTTTACAGCATGCTGCAAATAGGTTACAAATGAAGGTTGAGAAAAAGAAAAGGTGCTCTTAATATTCACATTTAAGACTAAATATTCTTCTGTAGCACTCTCTATAGCTTCATTAGCTCTCCAAAGCTATCAAAGTTAATCTTATTTTTATGCTTTATCCATTATTTCACCACAAGCTATGAGCATTATAACTGCATTGGGGAGAGGAACTTTCTTCCATATTGCAAAGTTTATCTGCTCATTTCTTTCTTTAGCTTATAAGGAGGAATGAAAGTCAATTTCTCAAATTTGATACAACTTTTTTGTTCTTCTCAGCCAATGAAATGAAAGCCTTAACAAGCTCCTCCTTAATCATGAATAGAACAGAGGCTGCAAAAACACTATGTACTATCATGAATAGAACAGACTTGCATAGTTGTCCAACATGCAAGAGTCAAAGATATGAAACTCTGCTTCCTTGAATGAATGCAAAACTCTGCTTCCTTGAATGAATGTATGTGTTTAGAAATAAAGAAGAGTCAAATTGAATTTCAACAAATATGACACAAATCAATGTAATTTTCCATCAAACAAATTAAAAAGGGCTTCTAACTGTGCTCTATACCTCCAATGCAGTTATACCACCCTGCTTCTTAGCCGACCGCGCCTTTAGACGCTTTAATGAGCTCTCATAAATCATAAACTGTATTGATGGATTGCAGACCTGTAATTCAGATTCCCACTCTTAAAAAGATTATGTATCTAAATCTTCTTCATGAACTTAATATATCAATGTAACAGATGATAAGGCTTACCAAAATAAGTGCAGGAATGACACCCTTCCAAAATCCAACAATACCAGCTTCACTATACACTTCATTAGCCTTTCATCCAAAAAAAAATCAACATTATCAAAAGAGAAAACATCTCATATGACTAGAAATATGACAACTCTAAAATAGCATATACTTTTCTTTCAATATGACAAATCTAAAATTCAGTATTATATATCATGATTGTAGCTGGAGGTATAAAGTCAGTTTCTTAATAAAAAAAGGACAATGGGACCTGAATCATTTAAATAATAAACCCATCCAACTGACACAGATGGTTCTAGCTAGTTCACCAGAAACAGTTATGATTTAACTTTGATGTTTCAAGCAAACAAGTAATCGAAAGAAGAATGTGCAAGAAGAATCCAGAGACTAACTGCATGTATAGTTCCATATGGCCGAGGTTTCTTAGAATCAAGTTTAGCTAATTTCTCTCTTAAAATTGAGCCTGCTAAGCTGCTTTCAGAAGCTGCCCTCCTCAAGGCCTCTTTCTTTTCCTCCATGATTTTTCTTTCGGCTTGAGTATGTGTCTGGAATCAAACAATAAGTAAATGTCACATCGAAATTGGACACAAAACATGGTTGCATTGTTTATATAATGCACCATGGAAATTGGATAATGACCATTATTAAGAATTCTAAGTTACTCTATACCTCTTAATAGATTATAAATCTTACATTATAAATCTTAATATGAAAAGCAATCATAATGACATACAAACTCAAAATTGTAGTGAAATATATAGAATTTGAATGCGCAGCGCCTACCTGCATACGAGTCACTAGAAACCATATTGGGTTTGTTAGTAGCACATTCAGGGACCTGCAAAATGAGACAATAATAACAATAGGTGCGGAATTTCTAACCACAAACTAACCGGCAAGTGCACCGGGTCGTACTAAGTAATATCTTACGTGAGTAAGGGTCGATCCCACGAGAATTGATGGATTAAGCAACAATAGTGTTTGATAGGATTAGTTAGACAAACAAAAAAGAGTGTTTTAGTATTAAAAAAAAAGCATTAAACAGTAAATTACGAATTTCAAAAAGCAAGCAGCAAATGAGTTGTGAAATATATATGGGAAAACAGTTAAGGATTCAGAGTTATCTATTTTCTGGATTGATTTTTCTTATTAACTAATTTTAATCATGTAAGATTTAATTCATGGCAAACTATTTGTGACTAGACCCTAATTCCTTAGACATTCCTAGTCTCCTCTAAAATTCATCAACTGCCAATTCCTTGGTCAATTAATTCCAATTAGAGGGTGATGATCAAATTCTAGTTTATATGCCACAAGAATCCTAATTATTCAAAAATAAAGAGATTATATGTCACGTATCCCGTTAAATACAAACAATTAGAAATTCAGGATAATATGTTTTCAAGTTATTGTTCAAGTAAAGAGTTTTTCCAAGTTATACAAGAACTCAATTAGAACATGGATCATACTTCCGTTCCACCCAAATTCATAAGATGAAGAACGAAAATAATATTGAAATATAAATCAAAACATGAATTAAAATAGGGAAATAATAATATCAATCCATACAATAGACAGAGCTCCTAACCTTAACAGTGGAGGTTTAGTTGCTCATGGTTTAGAAAGAAAATAAGGATTTAGGTAAAATGTACTGAGTTCCAATCTGATGGGATTAGGTAGAAATCTCCCTTTTATAACTAATCCTCATAAATTTAAAATCTAATTTTTAAAATTAAAATAATATCTTTTCCTAAAATCATATTTGAATTTAAATTTGAATTAATTAACAAGTCTTCAGCTGATGGATGGGAACCACTTGCTTTGTCCATTCTGCAGCTTCTCATCTGTGTTTTCTAGACTAGAAACTGGTTCAAAACAGCCCAGAAATCGTCCCTAGCGTTTTTCTGCATTTTCTGCACGTGGCACACGTCACGCGTACGCGTCAGTCACGCGTACGCGTCGATGGTCTTTTTCGCGAGTCACGCGGACACGTCGGTCACGCGGACGCGCCACTTTGCAAATCTTCAAATCACGCGCACGCGTCGCCATGGAAAGCTCCAAATCACGCGTACGCGTCAGTCACGCACACGCGTCGCTCCTCGCTACCATCTCCTTTTGATTCTTGTGCCGCAGAAACTCCATCAAATCCAACCGAATGCTACCTAAAATAAATAAAATTGCAAAAGACTCAAAGTAGCATCCATATTAGCTAAAAGATAATTAATTCTTTATTAAACTCAACAAATTAGATGCAAATTCACTAGGAAATGATAGGAAAGATGCTCACACATCACAACACCAAACTTAAACTGTTGCTTGTCCTCAAGCAACCAAAAACTAATATAAGCTTAGGATGTGAATTTGCATGAGAATGAGAGTTCGATTAAGCCTATGTCTCTTCTTATAGTGGGATTTACAACTACAATCCTGAATAGTTTTGGCATCTCACTTTATGCTTTGAAGTTCAGAATGATTGGCATCCATAGGAACTTAGAATTCAGATAGTGTTATTGATTCTCCTAGTTCAGTATGTTGATTCTTGAACACAGCTACTTTATAAGTCTTGGCCGTGACCCTAAGCATTTTGTTTTCCAGTATTACCACCGGATACATAAATGCCACAGACACCTAACTGGGTGAACCTTTTCAGATTGTGACTCAGCTTTGCTAGAGTCCCCAGTTAGAGGTACCCAGAGCTCTTAAGCACACTCTTTTTGCTTTGGACCACGACTTTAACCGCTCAGTCTCAAGCTTTTCACTTGACAGCTTCACGCCACAAGCACATGGTTAGGGACAGCTTGATTTAGCCGCTTAGGCCAGGATTTTATTCCTTTGGGCCCTCCTATCCATTAATGCTCAAAGCCTTGAATCCTTTTTACCCTTTGACTTTAAAGGGTTCTTAGCTTTTTCTGCTTGCTTTTTCTCTTTTTTTTTTTAATTTTTTTCTTTTTTCGCATGCTTCGTGTTTTTCACTGCTTTTTCTTGCTTCAAGAATCAATTTTATGATTTTTCAGATTATCAATAACATTTCTCTTTTTTTATCATTCTTTCAAGAGCCAACAATTTTAACATTCATAAACTTCACTATAAAAAATATGCACTGTTTATGTCATGCATTCAGAATTACAGAAAATACCACCACATTTAAGTAAATAAGACTATTCTTCAATATAGACCCACTTTCTCATGCAATATATCACTCCTATATTTTTTTTATTTGAATTCAAGCTTAGTGAGTAATACATGAGACATCTTTTCAGAATTAAAGTAATAGGGGAAACTAAACTAGTCCTAGGATTCTAACTAATAAAGGATCATGCAACAAACAAAGCAAAAATAGCAGAAAACCGGAACATAATATAAAAAAAAAGGAAGGAATAAAAAATGAAAGGAACTCAACCACCTTAATTATCTTAGCGGTCGTTTTATTCTTCAGGTTGTGCTCCTCTGTGAAGATGATTCGCCTCCCTTTGGTGCCATAAGAATAGACAGAAAACCTATAAGCGAAACGTCAATACCAAACTTAAAGGTTTGCTTGTCCTCAAGCAAAGAAGAACTGAAAATAAAAAAGAGACAAATATTAATATGAAAGAAAAAGGAAAGGATAAAAGAACAAGAGAGAATTAGGATTGGGAGAGGGAGAAAGAAAATTAAAACTGGGCGACGGAGGCGACGCGTACGCGTACGGCACGCGTACGCGTGGGTCGCGGAACTTCCTTAATGATGCGTAAGCATCAGGCACGCGTTCGCGTGCCATGGGTTTGGCGTGATTCGCATGAATCCAGCCGTGCGCACGCGCAACTCTCTGTTCGCGTGGCTAGGGAACCAATATTAGCATACGACGCGTTCGCGTCATGCACACGCACGCGTGGTTGGCCGTTTGGTCAAATGACGCGCACACGTCAGGGACGCGTACGCGTGGGCAATTTTGTGCGTTTAGCACACTCCCAGTCCCGAGCCAGCACAACTCTCTGCTCAAACACCTTTTACGCCGATTTGCGAGGTCACGCGTATGCGTCGATGATGCGAACGCGTGGAGTGCCACAATCATGAATGACGCGCACGCGTGGGTACGCGTACGCGTGGGTTTGTTTGTGCTAGAGGCATCATTTTCGCGTCATTCTCGCACAACTCTCTGTTCAAATTTATTTTTCACACACACCTATCTGACGCGTACGCATCAGCGACGCTTGCGCGTCATGTGCCCCCTTTTTTTATATATATATTATCCGGTTCCTGTTCTAAGATAGCTGCATGATCTGAAAAATAGTAAAAATTTAGTAAAAATCAAATAAGGAAGAAAACTACTACTACGAAAAATAGCTAATAAGGATACGAAATTATCGGGTTGCCTCCCGACAAGCGCTTCTTTAGCGTCACTAGCTTGATGGTCAGTTCTTATAGTTCAGCAGATGAGTGGACCTCTGACAATCAATCTCACCTCCAAGATAGCGCTTCAACCTCTGGCCATTCACTGTAAACTTCCTGTCATAATTCTCTTCCTGTATTTCCACATGACCATATGGTGAAGCTCTGGTAACCACAAACGGTCCTGACCACCGGAATTTCAGCTTCCCGAGAAAGAATTTTAGCCTTAAATTATACAGAAGCACTCTCTGTCCTGGCTTAAAGACTCTGATGGCAATCTTCTTGTCATGCAGCAGCTTGGTTCTTTTCTTATAGAGCTTGGCATTCTCATAAGCTGAATATCTAAATTCATCAAGCTCATTCAACTGAAGCATCCACTTAATTCCTGCAGTTTCTGAATCAAGATTCAGGTACCTGATTTCCCAGTAAGCCTTGTGCTCCAGCTCAACTGGCAAGTGACAGGCTTTGCCATAGACCAACTGATCTGGGGACATGCCAATTGGAGTCTTGTACGCTGTTCGGTATGCCCAGAGAGCATCATCAAGCTTCCTAGACCAGTCCTTTCTTGAAACACTGACGGTCTTATCTAGAATCCTCTTAAGTTTCCTGTTGGAAACTTCAACCTGTCCACTTGTCTGAGGATGATAGGGGGTTGCCACTTTATGACGGACTCCATATCTATGCAGAAGAGAGTCCAGCTGTCTGTTACAAAAGTGGCTTCCACCATCACTAATGAGTGTCCTTGGAACACCAATCCGGCTAAAGATATATCTCTGAAGAAAGCTCATTACCACCTTGGCATCATTGGTGGGTAGAGCCACAGCTTCCACCCACTTGGACACATAGTCAAGCGCCACTAAAATGTAGTTGTTTGAATGTGAGGGTGGAAAAGGTCCCATGAAATTAATACCCCACACATCAAACAATTCAACTTCAAGAATCCCCTGCTGTGGCATTTCATAGTTGGCAGGGAGATTCGTGGCCTTTGCACATCTGTCACAGTGCTTCACAAATTCTCTTGAATCTCTGAAGAGAGTCGGCCAGTAAAACCCGCTCTGAAGGACCTTTGTAGCTGTCCTTTCACCACCAAAGTGGCCTCCATAATCAGAACCATGACAGTGCGAAAGAATCTGCTGTGTTTCTTCATCTGGGACACATCTCCAGATTATACCATCTGAACACCTTTTAAAAAGGTATGGTTCCTCCCAAATGTAGTACTTGGCATCAGTCAATAGCTTATTTACTTGTTGCCTGCTGTACTCCCTTGGGATAAAATTCATGGCCTTATAATTGGCAATGTCTGCAAACCATGGAACCTGTTGAATGAAGAACAATTGCTCATTTGGAAACGTCTCAGTCACAGCTGTGGGTAGTTGTTCTCCTGCTTCAGGCTCAATTCTGGAAAGATGGTTAGCTACTTGATTTTCTGACCCTTTCCTGTCTTTTATCTCAATATCAAACTCCTGAAGGAGCAACACCCATCTGATTAATCTTGGTTTAGAATTCTGTTTGGTTAGAAGGTACTTCAAAGCAGCATGGTCAGTATAAACAATAACCTTAGAACCAAGTAAATAGGACCTAAACTTATCAACAGCATACACAACAGCTAATAATTCCTTTTCTGTAGTTGTGTAATTCTTTTGAGCATCATTTAACACACGACTAGCATAGTAAATAACATGTACAAGCTTACCATGCCTCTGTCCTAAAATAGCTCCTATAGCAAAATCACTGGCATCACACATTAATTCAAATGGTAAATCCCAGTCAAGGGGAGCTATAATGGGAGCAGAGGTAAGGTTTGCTTTCAGAGTTTCAAAGGCATGCAGACAATAAGAATCAAAGATAAAAGGAACATCAACAACCAACAGGTTGCTCAATGGTTTAGCAATTTTAGAAAAATCCTTTATAAATCTTCTATAAAATCCTGCATGACCCAAGAAACTTCTAATTGCCTTAACATTAGTTGGTGGTGGTAATTTTTCAATTACCTCCACCTTTGCTCTGTCTACCTCAATCCCCTTACTTGAAATCAGGTGTCCAAGAACAATGCCTTCTATAACCATAAAATGGTATTTTTTTCCAATTTAAAAAGATTCTTGACACCGTTTCAAGACAAGAGATAAATGTTTAAGGCAGGATTCAAAAGAATTACCAAAAACAGAAAAGTCATCCATAAATATTTCAATAAACTTTTCAACCATATCAGAAAAAATTGAAACCATACACATCTGAAAAGTTACTGGAGCATTACAAAGTCCAAATGGCATTCTCCTGTAAGCAAATACTCCAAAGGGACATGTGAATGTTGTTTTCTCTTGATCTTGAGGGTCCACTGCAATTTGATTATATCTAGAATATCCATCTAGAAAACAATAAAAAGCATGACCAGCTAACCTCTCAAGCATCTGATCAATGAAAGGCAGGGGGAAATGATCCTTCCTTGTAGCAGTGTTGAGCCTCCTATAATCTATACACATTCTCCATCATGTGATTGTTCTTGTAGGAATAAGCTCATTCTTTTCATTCTTGATTACTGTCATCCCTCCTTTCTTGGGAACTACCTGCACAGGACTTACCCAAGGGCTGTCAGAAATAGGGTAAATAATACCTGCTTCCCATAATTTCATTACCTCTTTTTGGACCACCTCTTTCATAGTTGGATTAAGTCTCCTTTGTGGTTGCACAACTGGTTTAGCATCATCTTCAAGGAGGATCTTGTGCATACACTTGGTTGGACTAATCCCCTTCAAGTCACTAATGGTCCACCCAAGAGCTGTTTTATGGCTCCTGAGCACTGAAACAAGCGCCTCTTCTTCTTCAGGCTTCAGAGAAGAGCTAATAATTACTGGATATGAATCATTTCCACTCAAGAACACATATTTCAGAGAAGGAGGTAAAGGTTTGAGCTCAAGCTTGGGGACTTCTTCCTCCTTTATTGGCGTGTTCATCATCTCCTTTTGGGGTGGTGAATCATCAACTTTAACCAATTCATACTCAAAAATAGGATACAGAACATCATCAAGTACCTCAGTTTCCAGTACTTCTTGAACAAGTGGTTCAATAACATCTATTTTCATACACCCCTCAGAATCATTAGGGTGCTTGAGGGCTTCAAAAACATTTAGGACCACCTGTTCTTCATTGACCCTCAGGGTTAATTCACCCTTTTGCACATCAATCAGAGCTCTACCTGTAGCTAAAAAGGGTCTACCAAGTATAATAGAGGGTTTTACCTCCTCTTCCATGTCTAATATAACAAAATCAGCAGGGAAGATAAATGGTCCTACTTTCACAAGTAAATCTTCAACAACACCCACAGGTAATTTAATAGAAAGATCAGCAAGTTGAAGAGAAATACAAGTGGATTTTACCTCCTCAATTTGAAGCTTTTTCATCACTGAAAGTGGCATTAGATTGATGCTAGCTCCAAGATCACATAAAGCTCTCTGAATGCCGACATCTCTAATGGTGCAAGGAATGACAAAACTTCCTGGGTCTGGCATCTTCTCAGGAAGGGTGTGTTGAATAATGGCACTACATTCCTTAGTTAACACCACTGTCTCTTGTTCCTTCCAATTCCTCTTGTGAGTCAACAATTATTTCATAAATTTTGCATAGAGATGCATTTGCTCCAGAGCCTCTACAAAAAGAATGTTGATCTGCAGCTTCTTGAAGACATCTAAAATTTTGAGAATTGCTTTTCCTTGGACGCCTTTTGAAGCCTCTAAGGATATGGCATTTTTGGCTTGTATTCAGGAGCCTTTGGCAAGGTGGGATAATTGTCAAGAGAGTCAGGAAACGGGTTGTCTGCACGTTTAGGAGGGGCGTTGGTGCACAAATTGTGAATCACACTTTTCACAACTCGTACCACTGACCAGCAAGTGCATTGGGTCGTCCAAGTAATACCTCACGTGAGTAAGGGTCGAATCCCACGGAGATTGTTGGTTTGAAGCAATCTATGGTTATCTTGTAAATCTTAGTCAGGAAGTCAATTATGTTTATCAGTTGAGTTGCGAATAAACAAGAGAGCATGGATTAAAGGTTACTTGTTATGCAGTAATGGAGAATCTGTTGGAGTTTTGGAGATGCTTTATTTTCTGAATCTCTGCTTTCCTCTGTCTTCTTGTTCACGCACGCACGTCCTCCTATGGCAAGCTGTATGTAGGGGTTCACCGTTGTCAATGGCTACATCCCATCCTCTCAGTGAAGAATATGCTCACATGCTCTGTCACAGCACGGCTAATCATCTGTCGGTTCTCGATCATACTGGAATAGGATTCTTCGTCCTTTTGCGTCTGTCACTAACGCCCAGCACTTGCGAGTTTGAAGCTCATCACAGTCATTCGATCATTGAATCCTACTCGGAATACCACAGACAAGGTTTAGACTTTCCGGATTCTCATGAATGCCACCATCAGTTCTAGCTTATACCACGAAGATTCTGATTAAGGAATCTAAGAGATACTCATTCAATCGTATATAGAACGGAGGTGGTTGTCAGGCACATGTTCATGGTTTGAGGAAGGTGATGAGTGTCACAGATCATCACCTCCATCACAGTTAAGCGCGAATGAACATCTTAGATAGGAACAAGCGTGTTTGAATGGAAAACAGAAATACTTGCATTAATTCATCGAGACACAGCAGAGCTCCTCACCCCCAACAATGGAGTTTAGAGACTCATGCCGTCAAAGAGTACAAAGTTTAGATCTAAAATGTCATCAGATACAAAATAAGTCTCTAAAAGTTGTTTAAATACTAAACTAGTAGCCTAGGTTTGCAGAAATTGAGTAAACTATAACAGATGGTATAGAGATCCACTTCTGGGGCCCACTTGGTGTGTGCTGGGGCTGAGACTTAAGCAATTCACGTGCATAAGGCTATTTTGGGTGTTCAACGCCAGGTTTGGATCCATTTCTGGCGTTGAACTCCAACTTTTAATCCTTTTCTGGCGCTGGACGCCAGAATTGGGCAGAGAACTGGCGTTGAACGCCAGTTTACGTCGTCTATCTTTGAGCAAAGTATGGACTATTATATATTGCTAGAAAGCCCTAGATGTCTAATTTCCAACTCAATTAGAAGCACGCCATTTCGAGTTCTGTAGCTCCAGAAAATCCACTTTGAGTGCAGGAAGGTCAGAATCCAACAGCATCAGCAGTCCTTTTTCAGCCTGAATCAGATTTTTGCTCAGCTCCTTCAATTTCAGCCAGAAAAATACCTGAAATTACAGAAAAATACACAACTCATAGTAAAGTCCAGAAATATGACTTTTTCCTAAAAACTAATGAAAATAAACTAAAAACTAACTAAAACATACTAAAAACTATATGAAATTAACTCCAAAAAGCGTATAAAATATCCGCTCATCACAACACCAAACTTAAACTGTTGCTTGTCCTCAAGCAACTAGACAAATAAAATAGAAGACTAATAGGTTGAGAAGCAATAATATCTCAGAGTTTTTGAGTGAAGCTCAGATTCTAATTAGATGAGCGGGACTAGCAGCTTTTTGCTTCCGAACAGTTTTGGCATCTCACTTTATCCATTGAAGCTCAGAGTGATTGGCATCTATAAGAACTTAGAATTCAGATAGTGTTATTGATTCTCCTATTTCAGTGTGATGATTCTTGAACACAGCTATTTCATGAGTCTTGGCCGTGGCCCTAAGCACTTTGTTTTCAAGTATTACCCCTGGATACATAAATGCCACAGACACATAATTGGGTGAACCCTTTGGATTGTGACTCAGCTTTGCTAAAGTCCCCAATTAGAGGTGTCCAGAGTTCTTAAACACACTCTTCTTTCTGCTTTGGACCTTGACTTTAACCGCTTAGTCTCAAGTTTTCACTTGACACCTTCACGCCACAAGCACATGGTTAGGGACAGCTTGGTTTAGCCGCTTAGGCCAGGATTTTATTCCCTTAGGCCCTCCTATTCACTGATGCTCAAAGCCTTGGGATCCTTTTTATTACCCTTGCCTTTTGGTTTTAAGGGCTATTGGCTTTTTCTGCTTTTTTTTTGCTACTTTTTCTTGCTTCAAGAATCATTTTTATGATTTTTCAGATTATCAATAACATGTCTCATGTTCATCATTTTTTCAAGAGCCAACATATTTAACAGTCTTAAGCAACAAATTCAAAAGACATATGCACTGTTCAGGCATTCATTTAGAAGACAAAAAGTATTGCCACCACATGTAACTAATTAGAATTTCTCTTATTAAAACTCAAAATTTTATGGCCTCTTATTCAAAAGATCTACTATTTTATTCATGTTTGCTGATGATGAGAAAAATAAACTATAGCTTAATTGGAGATAAGATCAAAATAGATACTAATTACTATTATATGATTCCTAAGGTGAACTTTTCTAATGACACTATCACAGATTTAAAGCAGAAATTGGAATTTAACAACCTTTATTCTGGGGGAACAGGGGTTCCTCTGATCCTTGGGGTGCTTGGTCCTGCAAGAGATAACTTCTGGCGCTTTAAGTCCCTTAAGTCACGCCCTTGCTCCTCTTGTTCTTTAAACATATAGGTAAGAATTTGACTGTGTTCCTTCTGTTCCTTTATTATTTGCTCCATAGCTTCCCGTATCTTGGTGATAGACGTCTCAAGATACTCCCAATATTCAGATTGAGGGATTTCTGGGAGGAATTCCTGCGTTTTCTTCTTGGTGGGATCCTCCTGCGCTTGTTGTTTTTCCATTGATGCCTTGGTGATTGGTTTCTCAACTGAGATGTACTCATTTATTCCCATCCTTACTCCAGCGTCCTTGCAGAGCAGCGATATCACGCTTGGATAAGCCAACATGGCCTCCTTAGAATTTTTGTTAGCAATTTTGTAGAGTTCAGCTGAGATCAGCAGATGAACTTCCACTTCCTTTCCCATCATGATGCAATGGATCATCACTGCTCTTTTAACTGTGACTTCAGAACGGTTGCTAGTAGGCAACAGAGAATGCCCAATGAAGTCCAACCATCCTCTGGCGACTGGTTTGAGACCTTCTTTCTTGAGTTGATTTGGGACACCCTTTGTGTTGGTGGTCCACCTGGCTCCAGGGATACATATGTCCTCTAGAATCTTATCCAGACCCTTGTCTGTTCTCATTATTCTCCTGTTGAAGGAATCTGGATCATCTTTCAGCTGAGGTAACTTTAAGATCTCTCTAATCTTGTCAGGGGTGGTATGAACAATCTTTCCTCTGACCATGGTCCGATATTCATAGAAGGCAGTTCCAGATAGTTTTTGCTTGTCAGTCTGCCACATATTAGCATAGAACTCCTGGATCATATTCCTTCCCACCTTCGTTTCAGGATTAGCTAGGACTTCCCAGTTCTTGATTCGAATTTGCTCCTGGATCTCCGGATATTCATCTTCTTTCAGATCGAATCTAACTTCCGGGATCACTGATCTCAGACCCATTATTTTGTTATAATGGTCTGAATGTTCTTTAGATAAGAACTTCCCTTGATTCCAAAGTGGTTTTGGAACGCTCTCTTTCTTGCCTCTTGGAGTGGGTTATTTTCCTTTGGGGGCCATGATCTTAGTGATCGCGGATAAACACACCAAACTTAGAGGTTTGCTTGTCCTCAAGCAAAAGAAAAGAAAGGAGAGGGATAGAAGGAGAGCTAGGTGCAATTGTTGATGGGAGAGGAGGGAGGCCGAACTCAAATTTATAGGGGGGAGGGTGGGTTTTCGAAAAAGAAGAGATAAAGATATGATAAAAAGATTTATTTGGAAAAGATAAGATAGAAGATATGATAAGAGAAGATATAGTTTAAAATTGAGAGGATATGAAAGATTTTTGAAAAAGATAGATTTAGATTTTGAAACAGATAAAGTGGAGGTTTTGAAAAAGATATTGATGAGTTGAAAAGATAGATTTGTAAAAAAATTTTTTTTGAAAAGAGTTGGATTGAATTTGCAAAGAGGCCTGGTGCTTATGGATTAAAATACATTTGATATTTTTAGGGTAGGATTTTTAGAAATTATGGAATTTAGAAATCAAGGTTCTTAACATGTTTATGCAAGAAATCATGTATTGAAGTATGAAAATCAAGATTTAGAATGAAAAAAATTGAATAAAAATGAGTTTTGTCTCCTCCCTGCCATCCTGGCGTTTGAACGCCCAAACACTGCCTGTTTTGGGCGTTCAGCGCCCAATTGCTGCTCTTCTGGGCGTTCAACGCCCAGCTGCTGCCATTACTGGCGTTCAACGCCCAGTGGGTGCCCATTTCTGGCGTTGAACGCCCAGATTGCTACCATTACTGGCGTTTTCTTGCCAGTGAGCTCTTTTTCTCTGTTTTGTGTGCCGAGGTCTTCTGTAAATGATTCCTCACCTTAGTGTCAGTGAACTTTATATAAACAAATAAAAATAAAAATAAAAATAGGGCAAAATGCTTAGAGGATTGTTGCCCCATGGCTGGGTTGCCTCCCAGCAAGCGCTTCTTTATTGTCTTTAGCTGGACCTTGCTGAGCTTTTAATCTAGCTTCAGCCTTGAGCATTCTTGCTCAATGTTGCCTTCAAGATAGTGCTTGATTCTCTGTCCATTGACAATGAACTTCTTATTAGAATCAATATCTTGAAGCTCCACATAACCATATGGTGATACACTTGTAATCACGTATGGTCCCCTCCACCGGGATTTCAGTTTCCCGGGGAATAGCCTGAGTCTAGAGTTAAACAACAGAACCTTCTGTCCTGGTTCAAAGATTCTAGATGACAGCTTTCTGTCATGCCACCTTTTTTATTTCTCTTTATAAAGCTTGGCATTTTCGAAAGCTGTGAATCTGAATTCCTCTAGCTCATTTAGCTGGAGCAATCGTTTTTCTCCTGCTAATTTGGCATCAAAGTTTAGGAATCTGGTTGCCCAGTAGGCTTTATGTTCCAGTTCCACGGGCAGGTGACATGCCTTACCATACACGAGTTGGTATGGAGAGGTCCCTATAGGGGTCTTGAATGCTGTTCTGTAAGCCCACAGAGCATCATCCAAGCTCCGTGCCCAATCCTTTCTACGGGTATTTACTGTCCGTTCTAGGATTCTCTTTAATTCTCTGTTAGAGACTTCAGCTTGCCCATTAGTTTGTGGATGATATGGAGTAGCTACCTTGTGGCGAATTCCATACCGAACCATGGCAGAGTAAAGCTGTTTATTGCAGAAGTGAGTGCCCCCATCACTGATTAGTACTCTAGGGACACCAAACCTGCTAAAGATATGTTTCTGGAGGAACTTCAGCACTGTCTTAATATCATTGGTGGGTGTGGCAATGGCTTCAACCCATTTTGATACATAGTCAACTGCCACCAGAATATAAGTGCTTGAGTATGATGGCGGGAAAGGTCCCATGAAGTCAATTCCCCATACGTCAAACAACTCAATTTCCAAGATTCCTTGTTGAGGCATGGCGTAACCATGAGGCAGATTACCAGCTCTTTGGCAACTGTCACAGTTACGTACAAACTCTCGGGAATCTTTATAGAGTGTGGGCCAATAGAAGCCACATTGGAAGACCTTGGTGGCTGTTCGCTCACCTCTGAAATGGCCTCCATATTGAGATCCATGGCAATGGCACAGGATCCTCTGTGCTTCTTCTCTAGGCACACACCTACGAATTATTCCGTCTGCACATCTCTTAAAGAGATAAGGTTCATCCCACAAGTAGTACCTTGCATCAGTAATTAATTTCTTCTTTTGTATCCTGTTGTACTCCTTGGGTATGAACCTTGCAGCTTTATAGTTTGCAATATCGGCAAACCATGGTGTTTCCTGAATGGCAAATAAATGCTCATCCGGAAAAGTCTCAGAGATCTCAAGAGAGGGGAGGGGCGTCCCTTCTACTGGCTCTATCCGGGACAGATGATCAGCTACTTGGTTCTCTGTTCCTTTTCTGTCTCTTATTTCTATATCAAACTCTTGCAGAAGCAACACCCATCTGATGAGCCTGGGTTTTGAATCCTGCTTTGTGAGTAGATATTTAAGAGCAGCATGATCAGTATACACAATCACTTTTGATCCTACTAAGTATGATCTGAACTTGTCAATGGCGTAAACCACTGCAAGTAATTCTTTTTCTGTGGTTGTGTAATTTTTCTGGGCATCATTTAAAACGCAACTAGCATAATAAATGACATGCAGAAGCTTGTCATGTCTCTGTCCTAATACTGCACCAATGGCGTGATCACTGGCATCACACATTAGCTCAAATGGTAACGTCCAGTCTGGTGCAGAAATGACTGGTGCTGTCACCAGCTTAGCTTTCAGCGTTTCGAACGCCTGCAGGCACTCTGTGTCAAACACAAATGGCATGTCCGCAGCTAGCAGATTGCTTAGAGGTTTTGCGATTTTTGAAAAATCCTTTATAAACCTCCTATAGAATCCTGCGTGCCCCAGAAAGCTTCTGATTGCCTTAACATTGGCAGGTGGTGGTAATTTTTCAATTACCTCTATTTTTGCTTGATCCACCTCTATTCCCTTGTTTGAAATTTTATGCCCAAGAACAATCCCTTCAGTCACCATGAAGTGACATTTTTCCCAGTTTAATACTAGGTTGGTTTCTTGGCATCTTTTCAGAACAAGTTTCAGGTGATCAAGACAGGAGCTGAATGAGTCTCCATATACTGAGAAGTCATCCATGAAGACTTCCAGAAATTTTTCCACCATATTAGAGAAAATAGAGAGCATGCATCTCTGGAAGGTTGCAGGCGTATTACATAGCCCAAATGGCATCCTTCTATAAGCAAACACTCCAGATGGACATGTGAATGTTGTTTTCTCTTGATCCTGAGGATCTACTGTAATCTGGTTATAGCCTGAGTAGCCGTCCAAAAGTAGTAATAATCATGACCTGCTAGTCTTTCTAGCATCTGGTCTATGAATGGTAAAGGAAAATGATCCTTTCTGGTGGCTGTATTGAGCCTTCTGTAGTCAATACACATGCGCCACCCTGTAACTGTTCTTGTAGGAACCAGTTCATTTTTTTCATTATGAATCACTGTCATGCCTCCCTTTTTTGGGACGACTTGGACAGGGCTCACCCATGGGCTATCAGAAATAGGATAAATAATCTCAGCCTCTAGTAGTTTGGTGACCTCTTTCTGCACCACTTCTTTCATGGCTGGATTTAGCCGCCTCTGTGGTTGAACCATTGGTTTGGCATTATCCTCCAATAAGATTTTGTGCATGCATCTAGCTGGGCTTATGCCCTTAAGGTCACCTATGGACCACCCAAGAGCTGTCTTGTGTGTCCTTAGCACTTGAATAAGTGCCTCCTCTTCCTGTGAATTTAAAGCAGAGCTTATGATCACTGGAAAAGTGTCACCTTCTCCCAGAAACGCATATTTCAAGGATGGTGGTAATGGCTTGAGCTCGGGTTTAGGAGGTTTTTCCTCTTTCAGAAGAAATTTTAAAGGCTCTTTCATGTCCTCTGAATCCTCTAAATCAGGCTGAACATCTTTAAAGATGTTCTCCAACTCTGATTCAAGACTCTCAGTCATGTTGATCTCTTCTACCAAAGAGTCAATAAGATCAACTTTCATGCAGTCTTTTGATGTGTCTGGATGCTGCATGGCTTTGATAGCGTTCAACTTAAACTCATCATCATTGACTCTCAGGGTTATTTCCCCCTGTTGGACGTTAATGAGGGATCGTCTAGTTGCTAGGAAGGGTCTTCCTAGAATAAGAGTAGCACTCTTGTGTTCCTCCATTTCCAACACAACAAAGTCAGTGGGAAAGGTGAATGGCCCAACTCTGACAATCATGTCTTCAATCACGCCTGATGGGTATTTAGTGGAGCCATCAGCAAGTTGGAGACATATCCTGGTTGGTTTAACTTCTTCAGTTAAGCCAAGCTTTCTGATAGTGGATGCAGGTATTAGGTTGATGCTTGCCCCAAGATCGCATAAGGCTGTCTTGGTGCATTGACCTTCTAATATGCATGGTATCAGAAAACTCCCAGGGTCTTTGAGCTTCTCAGGAAAGCTTTCCAGAATGACTGCACTGCATTCTTCAGTGAGGAGAACTCTTTCTGTTTCTCTCCAATCCTTTTTATGACTCAAGATCTCTTTCATGAACTTGGCATAAGAAGGTATTTGCTCAAGTGCTTCTGCAAATGGAATCTTTATTTCAAGAGTCCTGAGGTAATCTGCGAAGCGAGCAAATTGCTTATCCTGCTCCTCTTTCCGGAGTTTTTGAGGATAAGGTATCTTGGCTTTATATTCTTCAACCTTAGTTGTTGTAGGTTTATTGCCTACAGAAGTGGTTGAAGAAGCCTTTTTAGAGGGGTTGTTATCAGCATTTGTGTGTGTCTGATCCCTCACTGGCAATTGAGTGCCAGAGTTAGAAGCTGGAGTGAAACTAGACGCCAGCTCCTTGTCTGCTCCTGGCGTTTGAACGCCAGAATTGTGCCCATTTTGGGCGTTCAGCGCCAGATCTTGCCCATTTTGGGCATTCAACGCCAGATCCTTGCCCATTTCTGGCGTTGAACACCAGTCGTGCCTTGTTTCTGGCGTTGAACGCCAGTCCTGAGCATGGTCTGGGCGTTCAGCGCCCGCCTTCCACCAATTTTCTGGCGTTTTCGTTCCAGAATTACTTTTCCCTGGGCTCTTACTGTCCTCAGGTGAATTTTGGGTGGTTTGCTCATTTCTTAGCTTTTTGCTGCCTTGAGGTGGGGTATTTAATGTTTTCCCACTTCTTAGTTGAACTGCTTGGCATTCTTCTGCTATTTGCCTTGACAGCTGCTGCTTTGTTTGCTTAAACTATTCGTCCATATGTATATTAGCCATCCTTGTCTCTTGTAGTCTATCTTTGAATTCGGCTAACTGCTTTGTTAGAAAGTCCAATTGCTGATTGAATTCAGCAGCTTGTTTTATAGGACTGAGTTCAGCAGTTGCTGTTTTGACCTCTTCTTTCATGGGAGGGTCACTGCTTAGGTACAGATGCTGATTCCTGGCAACTGTATCAATGAGCTCTTGGGCTTCTTCAATTGTCTTTCTCATGTGGATAGATCCACCAGCTGAGTAATCCAAAGACATCTGAGCTCCTTCTGCAATCCCATAATAGAAGATGTCTAACTGAACCCACTTTGAAAACATTTCAGAGGGGCATTTTCGTAGCATCTCTCTGTATCTCTCTCAAGCATCATAAAGAGATTCATTATCTCCTTGTTTAAAGCCTTGGATGTCCAGCCTTAGCTGTGTCATCCGTTTTGGGGGAAAGTATTGATTCAGGAATTTTTCTGTCAGCTGTTTCCATGTCCTTATGCTGGCCTTAGGTTGGTTATTCAACCACCTCTTAGCTTGATCTTTTACAGCAAATGGAAATAGTAATAGTCTGTAGACATCCTGATCTATTTCTTTATCATGTACTGTGTCAGCAATCTGTAGAAACTGTGCCAAAAACTCTGTAGGTTCTTCTTGTGGAAGACCGGAATACTGGCAACTTTGCTGCACCATGATAATGAGCTGAGGATTCAACTCAAAGCTACTGACTCCAATGGAGGGTATGCAGATACTACTCCCATATGAAGCAGTAGAGGGGTTAGAATATGACCCCAGAGTCCTCCTGGACTGTTCATTTCCGCTTAGGTCCATGATGGAGAAAGGGAGATGATATAAAAATTATTTTTATTTATTTATTTATTTATTTATTTCGAAATCAAAATAAATCAAAATAAAATAAATAAAAATGCGTGAAAGATTTTTGAAAAAGTGAGGAGAGAGAAAGTGGTTAGGAGATTTTGAAAAGGATATGATGATTTTTGAAAAAGGTTTTAACTTTTGAAATAAAAATCTAAATTTTAGCAATAGATTTCGAAAAAGATGCTTTAAAATAGAGAGAAAAGATATTTTTGAAATTTAAGAAGAGAGAGAAAAATAATAAGATAGCACAAGATTTGAAATTTTTAGATCTAATGCTCCTTGTTTTCGAAAATTTTTAAGGGAAAAACACTAAGGAACACCAAACTTAAAAATTTTAAGATCAAGACACAAGGAAAACTCAAGAACACTTTGAAGATTCACAAGAACACAAGAACACGAAGGAAGAACACCAAACTTAAAATTTTTAGAAAACTACTAAAATTTTTGAAAAACACAGAGAAATTAACAAGAAAACACCAAACTTAAAGTTTGGCACAGGATTTAATAGAAAAATTATTTTTGAAAAGATTTTAATAAGAAATA